>NC_042619.1:372328538-372630687 GCF_901001135.1 Rhinatrema bivittatum
ATTTGCTAAATAGATGGAAAGACCAAACTTTTTCAAAGAATGACAAATGATTGGTATCCCATTTATTGCATGCCAGAAGGATAACTTATAGCTTTTTTCTGGAAGACTTCTCCTTGGATGCTCTACTGGAAAAACGTAGCAGCAGAATTGGCAGTGCTGGACATGTAACTTTTATTTTGAAAGGTAAACTTTCACAATGTGATGGGGTGTGGGGGAAATATTGGAATTAGCGTCAATCTTCTTTAACTGACTAACTCTTTTTCCTTTTGATTGGAATTTCTGTATACTTTGTGAATATAGATATGGGCCATGTTTGGAACTTGAAAAGTGTTCTTTAAATCTGAAACAATGTTGAACAAATTCTTCTCATGTGCCTTGTTTGGTTTATAAATAAAAAATTTGAGGTGTACTTTTGATTAATTGTTGAATTGTGGCTGTCCTTGCTTTCTTTCTAATGTTTATTGTTTTTGCTTGGTCGGTTGTTTATTAAATTATGGATGCTTTATAATTCACTAGCTAGAGCCCTAGTATTGGCTGTATACAAATAACAATAAATAAATAAACAGAGGATCCCATACTTACTTGCTGTGACAGCTTTTTCCAGTCTGCAATGCTGTCATTTTCAGTGAGTGATACAACTCAGCACAGCTTAAATAGCAGGTTATAAGCTAGTAAGTGTGTATTTTAAAAGATTGTGCTTCTTGAATATTGAGGTACAATCTGCCATTGTTTTCTCAGTTTTTCTGTTTAAATCACTATCAATTGACTTCTACACCGGCACTTATAGAAATTAAGCCAGTTTCATCTGCTGAGATCTCTACGAGTGAAATACTACTCTGAAATGATAAATAGTCGCACTACCGTTCTAGCAAGTAGTTTGAAATATGATGTTTTTTTATTTCCCTCATTTTAATTGTTCAATTTGCCTGTTCATAGACTATTGCAAAGATTGACATTTTAATTTTTGCCCCGATGCAGAGAAACACTGAAACAGTGCTGGCAATGTCAGGCGGCTCTCCTGTAAAAACAAGAGGAATTTCAAGTTAAGGTCTTTTATTTTTTATTTGTTTCCCTAAAAATTGCTTTTTGAAAAATTCTTCAAAAACATATTTGTGTGACCAAGGATTATAACTTAAAACAAGGACTGGACAAGACCAGCTTGATTTTCTACTAATAAGTAGACATGTCCATCTTTTATATGATGGTCATATATGTTTCTTTTATAACTGTATATGAAGTATAGGTGAATTTTGAATTTCACTATTGTTTGATTGATTATTCACCTTTCGGTTTTATTTCCACATAATATTTCAAGAGCCAGAACATGGGCAAGACCGCTGGAAACCTGGGCCTATGCCACAGCACTGGGACAAGGCTTCAATGTCAACTCACGGCTAGGCCTCGGCACTGGGATTAGGCATCAGCTCTAGGACCAGGTCACAGGGCAGGGCCATGGTGCTGGGCCTAGGCTTTGGCACTGTGATCAGACCTCAGTGCTGGGCCCAGCCTAGACCTAGGTCTTAGCTCTGGGACTGGGCATCAGATCCCAGACCAGGCTTAAACCTTGGTGGTGGGACCAGGATTCAGGAACCAGTCCTTGGCACCAGGCCTAGCACTCAGCACCAGGACTAAGGTTCAGCACCAGTTTCGGCCTGGTCCTAGGTCTTAGTACTGATCCCAGCCATGGCCTAGGCCTGGCTTTTTTATTTTCAGCAACAAATACAAAAAAACACCAAAATCTTTAGGGTATTTTTGTAGGTTATTTTCAGTTCATTCCATTCAGAATTAACTAAAAATGGCCTCATTCAAAGTATGTTATGTATTTGTTAAAAATGAATGAGCATCCCTATTGACTATGCAAAAAATAACCTGGAAAATATCAGTGGCATGGACGATAGAGATCTCGGGCCATTATTTAATTTGGGCCGATACAGTACAGTGTACTCCGGTGGAGCACACTGTACTGTATCGACGCGCTAGCTTTACCCCTTATACAGTAAGGGGTAATAGCGTGTCAAAAACGCGCGTCCAACCCCTCCAAAACTAATAGCGCCCGCAACATGCAAATGCATGTTGATGGCCCTATTAGTTATCCCCGCGCAATCCAGAAAGCAAAATGATCAGCGAAGCCGCACATTTTACTTTCAAAAATTAACACCTGCCCAAAGGCTGGCGTTAATTTTGGCCGGCGCCGTGAAAGTGTACAGAAAAGCAGAAAAAACTGCTTTTCTGTACACCCTCCGACTTAATATCATAGCAATATTAAGTCGGAGGCCCCAAAAAAAAATAAAAATAAAATAAAATAAAATTTAAATTGGCCTGCAGGTCGGAAGATGGACGCTCAAGTATGCCGGCGTCCATTTTCCAAACCCGTGGCTGTCAGCAGGTTTGAGAACCGATGCCGGCAAAATTGAGCGTTGGCTGTCAAACTGGCTGACAGCCGCCGCTCTTGTCAAAAAAGAGGCACTAGGGATGCACTAGTGTCCCTAGCGCCTCTTTTTACCACGGGCCCTCATTAGCATATTCTTCCCCCCTGAATTGCGTGCACAGGAGAGCGGGCACTCGCCCGCTCTCCCGCGATTTTTACTGTATCGGCCCGATTGTTTGGTTGCATAAATGAGCACTTACAGAGCCTCAGGGAAGCACCTTGAGCTGTTCATAAATAAGGCTCCTCTGTATTGGATAGGAAGGCATGGTAGTTTATTTCCTGTCCTTTCGTTGACTATAAGCATCAACAAGGGGGACAAAGATCTGACTATACTACAGTTTTTACAGTCAAGTTGAGGTCTGTCCAAATGAAACTTTACAACACTGAGGAGGTTAGGCCACTTCAGAAATTCAGTGGATAGGATGGGACCTTCTTGAACCTAAAGTTGAAAGGTTGAAATCCACAGGACAGAAGGTGATCATGGCTGAGGAGACAGTGGGGTGGCTTCTGAAGGTCACTTTGAGGCAGCTCAGATGACTAGGCATTTTCAGCTAACCCTACAATAGAAAAAGGATAAAGTTTCAAATTAAGGGCTGCCTATATCTGGGAGGATTGACTTCTATAGCTAATCTTTCAATGGAAAGGGACAAAGCCCCTAGCTAATGTGAGCATCTCATGGGAATTTGGAAAGTATTGCTGGAGTATCCTGAGGTCTGCCCATGATGCATAGTGGTTTTTGGTGATTACATTATGTGGCAATAAGATGCTGATATAGTCAATATTATGATTAACTGTGTGCTCCGGTAAAATATTTCCAACATAAATGTCTCTCTTTTTATGAAAAATTGTGTTATACATTGTTATTTGGGCTTCAGGGTAGCATTGAGTTTGGATGGAAGGATGTTTTGGGGTATAGTGCCAAAACCGTACAGCTGGCCATATCATGCTTGTTAGGACTGATCATCATAATGTAAGTACTAGCTGACATTTAATCTACATATTCTTGAAAAAGATTCCTTAATTTTTACATAATTGTTTTTCATTATCATGCTTCTAGCATAATGTCATGCTTCTAGTATATTTCTTAGCCCCTTTTAAAGCATGTATTTTTTAAAATACATTTTTCTTTCAAATACATATAGGATTAATTTTTCTCCTGACCTTTTTGTCAGTGGTATATTGTGTACATTGAATTGCTCACATGGACCTGTCTCAGTTAGATTGTACATATTTATTCCAGCTTTTCACATGATTATAAATCTATTTGTTAATGACTTCACATCTCACTGTGCTTCTAAATTACAGTGGAAAGCCAAATCTTGTTTGAATTTCTGAGAAGTATTCATCAGTAATTAACACGAGACAGCAACAACTCCTGCCAACACTGTAAGCACTTTGGATAGATTTTGAAGGTCAATAGCATATGCAAGAATAAAAAACATGTTGTGTTAGTATCACGTTCAAAGGGAAGAGAATTTGGGACAGTAGATTTAAGCTAACATTTTTGCACCTATCTATTTGTCATTTGCACTCTTGAAACAGATCAATTATTTGGTTGAAACATGCGCATGTTGAGTTTTCTGTCAGCCATTTTGTTTTCTTTGAGTAGTGTTGCTACAATTTGTACAAGGCGATTTTTGTTGTTTATCTTTCATTATTTAGAGAATATAATCAGTTCGCTCCTGGTGGTTTGGGCTTTCAGAAGATGAATAGTGACCAAATAGTGGATATTTCCAAATACCTACTTTTATGAAAATGTATATTTGACTGTTATTCAGTGTGTTGTGAAATGCTTCTAAAATTATTTGCAAAGGCCCAAATAAAAATATTTGGTACAAGTAGGAGACGCTGAGGTAGATCTTCAAAATATACGCGCGCGCGTACTTTTGTTCGCGCCACCAGCGCGAACAAAAGTACACCAGATTTTATAAGATACGCGCGTAGCCGCGCGTATCTTATAAAATCCAGGGTCGGCGCGCGCAAGGCTGCGCAAAATCGGCAGCCTGCGTGCACCGAGCCGCGCAGCCTGCCTCCATTCCCTCCGAGGCCGCTCCGAAATCGGAGCGGCCTCAGAGGGAACTTTCCTTCTGCATCCCCCCACCTTCCCCTCCCTTCCCCTATCTACCCCACCCCCCAGCCCTACCTAAATCCCCCCCTACCTTGGTTGGGCAAGTTACGCCTGCTTGAAGCAGGCGTAACTTGCGCGCGCCGCCCCGGCATCCCCCGGCTCAGGCCGCAGTGCCGGGGAACTCGGGACCTTCCTCCTGGCCCGCCCCCGAACCGTCGCCATGTCCCCGGACCCGCCCTGGACCGCCCCCTGCCATGCCCCCGGACATGCTCCCTCCTGCCCCTTTTACGAAGCCCCTGGACTTACACGTGTCCCGGGGCTTTGCGCTCACCGGCGGCCTATGCAAAATAGGATTTGCGCGCGCAGGGGTTTTAAAATTTACCCCAGAGTCTAGCTATACATTTTATTATCAGGCTTTTGGCCACTTCCACTTCTAAAGTGTTGGTCACCCAACGAGAAATGTTGCTTTTATTCACTTCTTCTTTCCAGAATTTATTTATTCCTACTCAGTGCAGGGGTAAGTCCAGTCAACTTGCTGGGCAGACTGGATGGACTGTTTGGTCCTTTTCTGCCATCCTTTTCTATGTTTCTATGTTTAACTTCCTCCAGATATTCTTAGGGGAGGAGAGTGTGATTTTGCAATGTCATCGCCCCTTTGACTGCGCCATAGACTTATTGCCCGGCACCATGCTGCCGCGTGGTAGAGTGTATCCTTTGTCTCTGCCGGAGTCACACGCAATGTCCGAGTACATCACTGAGAACCTTGCCAAGGGATTTATTCGTCCTTCTCAATCACCAGCTGGAGAGGAGTTTTTCTTCATGGGGAAAAAGGATGGTACACTCAGACCCTGTATTGATTACAGAGGCTTGAACGCCATTACTAAGTGAGATCGGTACCCCCTTCCTTTAATTCCAGAACTCTTGGACAGACTGCAGGGGGCAAAGATCTTTACCAAGCTCGATCTGCAGGGAGCTTACAATTTAGTTCGCATTCGTCCTGGAGACGAATGGAAGACTGCCTTTAATACAAGAGATGGGCATTATGAATACCTAGTAATGCCGTTTGGCTTGTGTAATGCTCTGGCAGTCTTCCAAAATCTCATGAATGAGGTGTTGAGAGAGATGCTGCACTCTTACGTCATAGTGTATTTGGATGACGTTTTAATTTATTCCCAAGATCTAGAGTCCCACTGCCAACATGTTAGACAGGTGTTGCAAGTCTTGAAAGACAATCACTTGTATGCCAAACTCGAGAAATGTATGTTCGAATGTGATTCACTTCCCTTCTTGGGGTACATTGTATCAGCTACCGGCTTTCAAATGGATCCAGAGAAAGTATCAGCAATCACAAACTGGCCCCGTCCCATGGGGGTGAAAGCCTTGCAGCGTTTCCTTGGATTTGCGAACTTCTACAGACATTTTATTCCTAATTACTCATTGAGAGTTGCACCCCTCACTGCACTGACTCGTAAAGGGGCAGAAACCAAGGAGTGGCCCGAAACAGCTTGTCAAGCTTTTGAGGATTTAAAACAAGCTTTCCTGATGGACACTTGTTTGTATCATCCGGACCCGCAACGCCCTTTTATTGTGGAAGAAGACGCATCCAGCATTGCAGTAGGAGTGATACTCAGTCAGCACTCAGATACAGGCAAGTTGTTTCCATGCTCCTACTTCTCCAAAAAGTTTTCACCGGCCAAGTGCAACTACAGTATAGGGGACAAGGAGCTTTTAGCAATTAAGTTGGCCTTCGAGGAATGGAGGCAATGGCTAGAAGGTGCAATACATCCTGTCACAGTCTACACTGATGATAAAAATTTGGAATTCTTGTGTCAAGCACAAAGGCTGAACCCCAGACAAGCCAGGTGGTCTCTTTTTTTAACCGTTTTGATTTTACCCTTCGCTACCGGCCAGCATCCAAAAATATCCGCGCGGATGCCTTGTCCCGTACTTCTGAGTTAGAGGAGGAGGAGCGTCCTCAATACATCCTGGATCCCGCTAAGATCAACTTGGCCACTGTGACCGTGAGTTCTCTGGGGAGGACAGTAGTTCCCAAGCATCTCCGGACAAGGGTCTTGAGTTGGGTCCATGATTCCGTGACTGGTGGCCACGCTGGTCGAGACAGGACTTTGGATGTATTGAACTGCTATTACTGGTGGCCAAACTTAAGACAAGATGTACGTACTTATGTGAGTTCCTGTCCCACTTGTGCTAGACAAAAACCTCGAATTGGTCACCCTTGGGGGCTATTGCAAATACTGCCTGTTCCAACTGAACCATGGACTCATATAGCTACAGGTTTTATAGTAGATTTGCCTTCGTCCAATGGGAAAACAGTCATTTGGGTCACGGTGGACCGTTTTTCCAAAATGGCTCATTTTGTGCTGTTGACTAAACTGCCGTCTGCACCAGAGTTAGCACTGCTATTTGCACAGCACATCTTTCGCATTCATGGACTTCCACAAGATATCGTTTCTGACCGGGGTCCGTAGTTTACAGCTCGCTATTGGAAAGCTCTGTGCAAGAGGTTTGAGGTACAACTCAGTTTCTCTACCGCATTTCATCCTCAGAGTAACGGTCAGACAGAGCGCATGAATCGCTCCCTAAAGACTTTCCTTTGAGCTTTTGCTAACGACAAACAGAACAACTGGGTAGAGTTAATACCCTGGGCCGAGTTTTCCTACAATAATCAAATTAATTCGGCTACTGGAAGGTCGCCCTTTCAAGCAGTATATGGGAAGCAACTTAAACCACCGCTACCCCTTTCTGTGTCTGTGCCATCATCAGCAGCCCAGTTGTCTGCCCAGCAATTGCATAGACTTTGGAATTCCATCCAAAGTAAACTCACTGCTTCAGCAACAGCCGCTAAAAGGCATGCCGACCGGCATCGTCGGTCAACGTGAGTGTTCCTTCCGGGAGATAGAGTCTGGCTCAGCATCAAGAACATTCACCTCGTTGCCTTCTAAAAGATTAGCTCCTAAATACTGTGGACCATTCCGAGTTGCTGAGAGAGTTGAAATGGTTTCCTATCATTTACGCCTGCCTACTGCGCTACGCATCCACAATGTATTTCATGTTTCTCTTCTTAAACCAGTAGTCCTTTCTCAATTTCATCGGCAATCTCCTGAATACTGCGGAGAACACAGCTACTGATGACCCTATATATCAGGTTAGAGAGATCCTTGATGTTCGTTTCTTCAACCGTTGTTGGGAATATTTGTTAGCTTGGGAAGGCTGTGGTGAGGAGAAGAACACTTGGGAGCCCGCTCGCAACATCCTAGACAAATCTCTTCTGCAACAGTTTCACTTGGATCATCCTAGTAAACCGGGTCCCTTGAAGAGGAGGAGTAAGGGAGGGGGTACTGTTGTGGTCCCGGTCGCTAGACCTCCCTATGGTTTTTTATCCTGAATAGTTCTATTTTTGCTCAAATCAAAAGTAAGTCTTATCAATCTCCTTGTTGCCAACATCGATCCCATGATTCCCTATAGGAGGAAATTTGTTTTTTTTTCTGTCATGGAAAATCATAGATGCCAAACTATGCCACTGTTGCGCGCCCCGGCCACGTTAGTGCTGCGGTCGGCCCTGATCACCTCGCGCTGCCCTCTACCAGCTCCGGCCTTGCTGCCGCCGCCACTCCCAGAGGTAGATTTTAAAAGGGATACGTGCATAAGGTACGTGCGTAACCCTTTTAAAACACCCCTGCGTGCGCCGAGCCTATTTTGCATAGGCTCGGCGGTGCGCGCAAGTCCCAGGACGCGTGTAAGTCCCGGGGCTTCGCTAGGGGGGACGTGTCGGGGGTGCAGCGGAACATTCGGGGCGTTCCGGGGAGCTTGTCGTGGGGTGTGGTGCCAGCCCAGGGGCGTGGCCGAAGCCTTCAGAACAGCCCCCGGGTCAGGAGATGGCGTGCCAGCAGGCAGCAGTATCTTTTACAACAAGGGTAAGGGGGTTTAGATAGGGCCGGGGGGATGGGTTAGGTAGGGGAAGGGAGGGGAAGGTGCGGGGGGGATTTGGAAGGGAACGGGCAGCGCACGTAAGTTGCACAAATGTGCACCCCCTTGCGCGCGCCGACCCCGGATTTTATAAGATACGCGTATCTTATAAAATCCAGCGTACTTTTGTTTGCGCCTGGTGCGTGAACAAAAGTACGCGCGCGCGCTGTTTTTTAAAATGTACCCCCCTATGTACCTAAAAAGTGCATGGGATAAAGAATCCCCATAGCATTGGCCCAGTGGGTTTACCTTTGAATATCTAAAAATGGACTTGCAGCACTATATGTGATCACCAGGAAGAACCATGTGGAATATGAAAATTGCCCCCACCTGTGTATGGAATAAAAACAGATTCAGGTGAATTTTAAAAGCCTGGCAGACACATCAATTAGGGGATAGAATTGTCAGGCTGGCATGCGCAGAGCAGATTTTAAAAGCCGTCGTGTGTATCTCCCGCTGTGCTCACAAATATTTTAGCCCAAAACAGGGGTGGAGCATGGGCGTAACATGGGTGGGTCACGTGCATTCCTGGATTTCTCATTGAAATTAGAAGGCAAATACATACGCGCACAAGCGTGTGCACCTGTTTAAAATTTACCATCTAAATGCACAGTGCCACTGATTATGCTCTAATTTTTTCTTTACTATGTCGGGGCCGGATTTTAAAAGGGTTATGCGCATAAGGTACACGCGTAACCCTGTCTTTTAAAATGTACCCTCTATGAGCAGAATCTCAGAAAAATCATTTGTGCCAGAGCTCTATAACTACAGTTCTACCACTCTGTTGTGGTGTCAGTTATAAAAGATTAAACCGTAGAAGCAAATTATTAATGCAGACACAGGGTTCTATGCAGTTGTCCACTGTAATATGTTCTTATTTATGTTATTTTCAATAAAAAAAAATGTATAACACTAAAGCCGTCAGCAAAATATTTAAAATGAATTTCCACGTGATCACATCTGGAGAAGGGAACAAAGTGGTCTTCAAATACATAAAGTTTGCGTAATAACACCAATTTATATGCAAAGGCAGGTATTTTCTAAAGTATGTATGCATACCATTTTGAAAATACTCGTGTATTTTACTTGGTCCACAGTTTGCCAATACTCTGACAGTTTACTCAGTCTATCTACAGTTCACTTAGATCCTCTTGCACCTCACCCTGAATGCCCACCAGTTCACCCAGACCTCCCACTCAAAGACTGCAGACAACAAACAAGTCTGATTTCACTTGCATGAGTCAATTAGTAGGTATAAAAGTGCATGAATAAGTTTGGTAATGTATACACCTATATCTCTATAAGTTAGCAACTTCAGTGTGTACTCCTGACCCCTCCTCATAATGCTGCTAGCCTGCCCCTTTTTGCCAGTAAAATGAACGTGCGAAATAGAAAACAAGGGATGTACTCACGATGTTTATAAAATAGCATATACTCAAGTACATGCTACTTACATGTGACCATGCTATCTTTACATGCGAAACTCCTTTGAAAATTTACTCCATTTCTAAATCTATACATGTTGCTGTGCATGAAAATGTAACCACAGAAAAAGGAAGTGCACATGTCCATGGATATTTTGTACTCATGGCATGCTACAAAGTGAAAGGACATACATGTTTTCTCTTTAAAAATTGACACAAAGTTTACAGTTTAAACACTCAGCGATCCGTTTCTGCTGTATCAGCAGAAACGGATCGCTGCTCCTGGCGAAGATGGACGCCTGCACGGGGGAAAGCGGCCCCTGTGCGTGCAATTGGCCGCTCAAGACGTGACGTCACGATGTTTGGCGTCACAGCATGTGACGTCACGTCTTGAGCGGCCAATTGCACGCACAGGGGCCGCTTTCCCCCGTGCAGGCGTCCATCTTCGCCGGGAGGCAGGGGAGGGGAACTGCGATCTGTTTCTGCTGATGGCCGTCTCCTCTGGAGGGCTGCAAAAAAAGTAACTCGCTTGGTCGCTTCACACTGCCAGTCCTCTCTCCCCTCCTCCCGAAGCAAGGCTGCTTTTCGCGCCTTGCCTCGGGAGGAGGGGTGAGGGACTGGCCATCTCGAGCATAGGATTGCCCGTCCTCTCTCCCCTCTCTCTCTTGCAACTTTTTTTTTCGAATTTTTTTGCTTTTGTTGCTTCGGGAGGAGGGGAGAGGACTGGGGCTGCCCCGGAGACCAGCACCCATGGACGCGGCCAGGGCAGGAGAACGGGGGCTGGGGGAAAGTTTGCCGCCTACCCTTACCCCTGCCTCTAACGCAGGGGTAGGGGTAGGCGGTAAGTTAGCAGGTTAAACGCGCGGCAAAACAGCAGGGTAAAAAAGGGATAGTCGGGGCGCGCGTTACTGGATGGTAGGGAATAGCTAATTCGATCGTTTGCATGCAATATACATGCTGCGTGCGGAAGGGGTTGCCCGGGGATTTTAGAACGCGGTAGGAGTAGGTTAAAGGGGATAGTGTATCGCAGGAAGGGCTAACGCGGCCGGAAAGTGAGTAGAACGCAAGTTAGGAGCGGGGTAAACGCGGCCGCACTTTACTGTATCGATCTGAGGAGAGGCATTCCAGGGGGGAGGGGATGGGCAGAGTAGGGCTGGAATTGCGGCTTAGATGCAAACTATTTTTATTTTAAAAATTAGGTATGTACCTTAACCTGCACAAGTTACACCCTGCTTGGAGCAGGTGAAACTTTGTTCTAGTTAATTTATTTGCCTACTTGGCAATTACCAGAAGATTTTCAAAGCAAACTTCTGCGTATTAGTTCACTTTGAAAATCCTTGGTAAAGTCTGTATGTAATTTACACACAGACTTTACCACTTTGCACACTGTTATAAAATTGCCCTTCCTCTCTGCATAATTTTTACTTTCTTATTTAAAAAAATAAAAAAAAAACATGGGTAATTTCTCTCTGAAAATTTTCCTAAAGTTCACATATTAAAACCACCTGCGTAGTTTGAACAGTCCACGCTATTTCAAAATTGCTATCTGTGTTGGTCCAATATGAGGTACTTCCAAAGAAGCCTGAAGATTGCACAATAGTGGTAGAAATAGGAATTCAGTTTGAGAAGATGACTTCACTGATACTTTATATATTGTACTCTAATCACTAGACTATACTACCAATCTAAATTAATGTACATCATAGGATATGTGTTTGTCCACACAAAGGATTTTTTAAATGTTCCCTTCCTCATATTGCATCTCCTCCACCTCAGCCAAATGCATCTCATTCTTCCACCTGGCTCACTTGCGGCAGCTAAATGAGTAATAAAAGCAGTGCATAGTATTAGGAGATAGTGCATAGTCTTTGCAAGACCATGTGATTTTATCCCTCTGACTTGATCTGGTTCTTGAGAAGGATATTGCATTTATTTATTTTGTGGTAATGTTTAGCTCTATATATAATGAGAAAGGAAGGCAGAGAAGGTATGCACTAATAGAAAGATTTGGCATAAGATTGCATTCTAATATAAAATGAACATTTTTAAAATCCATGACACAAACTTATTCACATCAGTTCCTATTGTTACATGAATGAAAGCATTAACAAGACACAATACTGATATGATATAATGAAAAATGGCTAGTAAAAATAGGACTTTTCTCTATCCACTACAAAACTGTAATTATTTTCCAACACACTGTGGCTGCCATTCAATATTGCTGCACATGAGCAGCCAGCACTTGGGTTTATGAATAAAATAATGTGTGTGTGATTATTTTGTTGAGAGTAGAATCATTCTCATTTGAGCTTTGCTCTATGGCAGCATCCTCTGGCTGCAGGGGACTCATGGATACTCCAAAATTTTTAAATGAGAATGCCTGCAGATTTTCCAGAACTGGGAGAGGTAAGCCACAATAATCTAATGGATATCATGCCATATAATAATCTAATGGATATCATGCCATATAAAAACTGATATAAAAATGATAAGGGGAATGGAACAACTCCCCTATGAGGAAAGACTAAAGAGGTTAGGACTTTTCAGCTTGGAGAAGAGACGACTGAGGGGGGATATGATAGAGGTGTTTAAAATCATGAGAGGTCTAGAACGGGTAGATGTGAATCAGTTATTTACTCTTTTGGATAATAGAAAGACTAGGGGGCACTCCATGAAGTTAGCATGGGGCACATTTAAAACTAATCGGAGAAAGTTCTTTTTTACTCAACGCACAATTAAACTCTGGAATTTGTTGCCAGAGGATGTGGTTAGTGCAGTTAGTATAGCTGTGTTTAAAAAAGGATTGGATAAGTTCTTGGAGGAGAAGTCCATTACCTGCTATTAAGTTCACTTAGAGAATAGCCACTGCCATTAGCAATGGTAACATGGAATAGACTTAGTTTTTGGGTACTTGCCAGGTTCTTATGGCCTGGATTGGCCACTGTTGGAAACAGGATGCTGGGCTTGATGGACCCTTGGTCTGACCCAGTATGGCATTTTCTTATGTTCTGATGTTCTTAAGGCCCACCCCGGATTTTTTGCAAGATTTCCAAAAATGTTGTTCTAAGAATGGATAAGCTGGATCAGATCTAACTTAGATTCAGGCTAGGATTAGGCTATCTGAATTCTGATTTGCAGTTTTTTTTTAAGATGGCTTCAACATAGCTCACACTGAAATCAGAATTTCCTGAACCAGCTTATAATTTCCTACTTTTCCTTGACTTTGATTGCTTGTTAGATCTGTTCTCCTCCTCCCTGTGTGTACTGGACTTTAAAACTGGACTCTCCCTTCCTCCTGTACTTCTATGAGCTGACTACTCTGATACTCCTTCTCCTGCACGTATTGCATGCTGCTGCTCTTCCTGCAATCAATGCTTCTCTGCTTTTGCTTGCTTATCTCACTACTGGACCCTCTTCACTCTCATAAGTCATACTCTTAGCACTTCCATGCACCTACACCATCTCTTGCCCCCTTCCATGTTCCATGCTCTCCACTATCACTTCTCTGTTGCTAACCCTAATACAGGCTAGGGATGTGCATTTGTTTGAAATGAAATGCAGTGAATGAGTCCATTTTTGTTTCATTCATGGAACTTCAAAATAAACGGAGGTTGCCCAGGAATTCATTTAAAGTCAATTCATCTGCCATTGCCTGGTACAAATTTAAGAGATTTACCAGTATACCACAATATTTTGCCGCGGGAGGGGAGAAATATCATGGGGCGTCGCTCCTATGATATTTTGTCCCTCTCCAGAAAAATATCATGGCAGTATCACCGCATTATTTTTTTTATCATGGAAAAACAGCAATAAAAATAAAACAACAGAGCTAAAAAAAACTGCATGACGGGAGACCACTTCAGATGGGCTAAAATCATTTTAAAGGGCCATGCAGCCTGAAAGTCCCTTGCATGGAGCCTTAACTCCCCCAAGGGTCAAGTGAGACCCCTGCCCAACCCCTGCTGCCTCTAAAGACAGCCCAAGAGACACTAAAATAAAAAAAAAAATAGAAAATTAACTTGCAAGGCAATGCCCTGCCCCCTTCCCAAACCCCTCCCCTTTGATAAATATTACCCCGTTCCAACCAAAGACCTCCTGTATCAAGAACAATTCCCCCAGCAGCAAGCCCTCCACCCACCAACATATACCATAATCCCTGGTATCTAGTGAGGCCTTCACCTCCTCCCACTCCCTATCATGGTCCAAAGAGCCTGCTGGTCCTCTCCTCCCACCTCTGAACCCCCTTTCCCAAAGACGACTAGTAGTCTAGTTGCAGTCTGGAGTTTCTCTTAATCCTAGGTGGGTTGACACCATTTTCCAAAATGGCGCCAGCTGGCCATTGCCCTTATCATGTGAAGTTTATCTGGGAGTTCTGAGTCTAAAGATCCACTGAAGAAGGGATAAATTTGGCAGCAGAGGATTGAAAGAACTGTTCTTTGGGAGCATTAGAGAGAAGTTGCTTGCCTGAGGAAGACCTAAAGAGGTAACTGACAAAGAGATCAGAAGGGAACTCCCTGTGTGGTGACTGAAAACAGAGAAGAATGAAGATTTGTCAGGAAAGTGAGACAATGAATGAGAGTGAGTTTATTTTTTTGTGCTTGTTGGACTTTACTGGACTGCACTATCTCCTGGTGTACTATTTTTGGAGTTTGTTTTCTTCCTGCTGTCAGTTCAGTAAAAGTTGTTTTTTTTTAACAATTTTGGAGTGGTGTGTAGGTTTTGTATGACTGGACTGGTGAGCAGAAGAATCCCAGATTGAAAGGAATCCCTAATGTTTCCCCCCTGTGTGGGAACGCCAGTCATGGAGTATTGCATGGTCTGCAAGCCTGCCCAAGAGTTTACTGGGGGGGGGGGGGGGGGGCTACACAAACCACAAGAGACTTACTGAAAGCATGTTTTTTAATAACTAAGTAAAACAAAAACAGTTTGGATAGAAGAGGCAGTGTTAAGAACAGGAGGAGCTGAATCGACAGGGTCTGGACAGGTAGAGGTTTCACGGACAAGCTCTTCCTCTCCTCCTTTTATTCCTCTCCTTCTTCCTCCTCCTCCTTCTTTCTTCTCTTCTATGCTGATTGTATCTGTATATGCCCCCCCCCCCTTGATCCAGACTATCAATTACCCCTATGTTTGGGGTGGGGAGGACCACATGAGAAATTATATTTACTAGTATGATTTATGTTTGGGTTTGTATCCTTAGTGGGGGATGAGACAGAGTCCTGGTCACTTCAATACCACAATTCTGTGCCCTTCCCATACAACCTCTCACTTGTGGCACCACAGACAGATAAAATCATCACATAAAATCATCATTAACCCTTTTAATAGTATTGTGTAAATAGACAGTAAATCCAACCAGGAACTTTAAATGGGAAAAGTACAGTGGTGAAGTATAATATAAATTTGCCATTTTCTTATTTTAAATGAAGCAACCAACATACTCATATGGATAGAAAATAAATATAAGGAACACTAACCGAGAAAGGTTGGGAGAAAAGCAGTGAAGAACACAGCTTTCAAAAATTGTCTTTACCCCTGAGTACTCAAAAAGGAGAAGAACAGACCCAACCCAATGCCACCAGTTTGTAAAAGGTGCCCCCTGTCCCAAACACAAAATTGTGTGGGGAAAAAAAATCAAGAAAATGAAAAAGTCCCTTTTGATGGTGAAGCTGGCTAGATGACGAACCAAATGGATGAGCACTGTAGTGTGTGAAAGGACTCTCTCTCCTGGGGAACTTATCCAAATGGTTTACTTGTACTAAACAGAAAGCAGACCTGATTTCAGTCTCTTACAGAAAGACTATGGTCCATCAGCTTTTCTGTCCCAGCCCTATACTGCCAGCAAGAGTTTATGCTTGACTTCAGCTGAAAGACTGAAGCAGTTAAGATGAGATACTGAATTTGTAACAAAAGGCAAGGAAATAAACCTTCTCCCTCCTCTGCTAAGATACTCTCTGTGCAAATTTTAGATTACTTAACTCACAGGTCGATCCAGTAAAGTGTGCTCCGTCGGAGCGCACTGTCACCCTGCTCTGGACGCGTGTTTTCCCTTACCCCTTATTCAGTAAGGGGAGGAAAACACGCGGCCCACCCGCGGCACCTAATAGCGCCCTCAACATGCAAATGCATGTTGATGGCCCTATTAGGTATTCCCGAGCGATCCAGTAAGTAAAATGTGCAGCCAAGCCGCACATTTTACTCTAAGAAATTAGCGCCGCCCAAAGGTCGGCGCTAATTTCTTCCGGCGCCAGGGAAGTGCACAGAAAAGCAGTAAAAACTGCTTTTCTGTGCACCCTCCGACTTAATATCATAGCGATATTAAGTCGGAGGTCCCCAAAAGTAAAAAAAAGTAAAAAAAAAAAAAAAAAATTTTTGAATTCGGCCCGCGGCTGTCGGGCCGAAAACCGGACGCTCAATTTTGCCGGCGTCCGGTTTCCGAGCCCGTGGCTGTCAGCGGGCTCGAGAACCGACGCCGGCAAAATTGAGCGTCGGCTGTCAAACCCGCTGACAGCCGCCGCTCCAGGCCAAAAGGAGGCGCTAGGGACGCGCTAGTGTCCCTAGCGCCTCCTTTTCCTCGTTTGCACCGCGTCGCCTAATTTAAATACTGGATCGCGTGCACCGGCGAGGGGCCGGTGCGCGCGCCGGGAGAGCGGGCGTTAGTCCGCTCTCCCACGGACTTTACTGGATCGGGCTGATAGTCTCTTAGGAGGGTGATCCAGTCATGTGCTCCTGGGCCTGGATAGGAAATATCTCAGTCTCTCAGCTCCTGGCTCCTCTGTCCCTTGTTGGGATTATACATGTAGTTTGGCTATGAAGCAAGAACAGCTGTCTGTCTCTCTATTTCCTCAGAGTGCAGTCTTCTGTCTCTCTCTCTCTCTTGATAATTAGCTATTCAGGAGAAGAACTGATAGCTTGGCTGCCAGATATACTCCTCTCTTCTTGGCTCCTGGCTCCAACTCCTGACTATCCCTGCCCTTCACACACAGACAGAGTCAGCCAATGTGTGCCTTTTCTTCCTTAAATGGTATCCCAGCATTCCTGTGGCTTCTTCTTCTGTTGGCTATGTAGTGCTGTTCTCTGGGCACTACAGTATAGCCCTTTTCCCAACTTGTTATCACTGTGAGTGCTGGATGCTGGTCCTTGTGAATAATGGGTAGGAGTCTCTGTCCGCATCTAAATCCCCTCTTACCTTCTCCTAACAGTCACAGAGGCTGTGACCCTAGAACAGTTATTCTTCCTTCTGTGCTTTAAGCTGCACCAGGGCCTGAACTCTTGTGTTGGTGTCATGAAAGCAGGAGATAAGACACCACACCGCTCAAGCATCCTTACGCTCTGGCAGAAGGCGTTAAAAGGTCCTTGGATCTGAGAAAGGGGACCCACAGTGAGGTGACTGACTGACTAATGGGGGCAAGCTTGGGGAGGTGGGGCAGCACCTTGAGGTGAGGACTCCAGCTCATTCTTTAAACTAATCAAAAACTGTGCATAAGGGAGGGGGGGGGGGGGGATTCTGCTCAAAATCTGCCTTGCACAGTAATGCTGAATTCCCACAGGAGGAAGTACTTATAAAATTACTTGACAGAATCTAAGCTGTCTATAGGTATCTGTTCGTACCCAGGATGGGCTGGGGTATCATTGTATATCCAGACCCTTTGCTACAACTGGTACTCCCTGGCCATCTTTTTCAGGTCCTTCAGATCATGGGGATAGGATGTCCTCCTGCGGTGGTGCTGGAAGAGAACATGTCAGGAGGCAGATATTTTGCTAAGGTTTCTTCACTTCCCTGCAGGTGGGAAGAGCTGTCCCTTCTCTGGCAGGAGCATCTGCACTAGCACCAGCAGGTTCCCATGTGAGAACTTCGGTTTCCTGGTGCATGGTCTTGCCAAGGTCATCGTGTTCTGTATGCTGACAGGAACTGGAAATAGAATGTGCACCAGATTCATGCATATATTTCATATTTGAAAGTATGTACACACAATTTATCCATGCACAAGCATGTACTGCTTTGCCTTCATACAGCAAGTATGCTTTCTTGTCAACAACACACATACTTTTGTGCTTGGAGATTGGTGGGCCTTCAGAACAGTGTGGCCCTAGCTGCCTGCTGGCTGAAAATCCAAGACAATTTTTATGAATCTGCAGATACCCAGCTATGAGCTCTCTTAGCAAAATTACTGAAAATTGCCCTACCTGTGTAACATCTTCCTTTTAACTGAGTGATTCATCCCAGTCACATTCTGACATACTACACACATTTAATCATATATTATCCCCAGACAACTGAAGCTCGTGTTGGTGCAGCCAAGGATGGCTCAAGACAACGCTGCCTTAGGCGAGGGATGAGATAGCGCTCCCTGCCCCTTCTCTCCCCCCCCCCCCAAAAAAAGGCATGGAACAGGTCAAATCATCAAGAGGGCCAAGAGTGTGTGTGTGTGTGTGTGTGTGTGTGTGTGTGTGGGGGGGGGGGTGATGTCTCTTTTTAGTTTGGCCCTTTTAATGATTTGAAATGCTGCTGAAGTAGGAAAAGGAGTCAGAGTTCCCAGAGAAGTGGCAGATGGTATCAGTGACAATATTTCTAGGAAGCTGGCAATCCTGCCACACTCCCAGAGGCCCTAAGACCTGCCTCCTACCTTTTCCCCAGCATTTGCACCCTGGAGAAGCAGGCGATAGATGAATGGTGGGGGGTCTCTGTGTGGTGCACTCTTTCCGGGCCAGTCCATGGGTATTAGGTGCAGTCTTGCTTCTCCTGCCTCCAGGCACTCATCACACACACAATTAAAAGTTATGCATTTAAAACAGATTTTACATGAAAAAGCACCTTCAAAGCATAGTCTTTTAAGGTAAAAGTATTACAACATGTATATTATTTTTACATGCATTGTTGTGGTACCAATCACAGCAGTACAGAAAAAAAAAAAGACAGCAGGAGCCCATAGCAGGGGATGGGGCCCATTGTAAAGTGCATTAGGTGTGTGCTTGGTCCTCAGAAAAACACGAATAAACTCAATAATAATACAGTAAATTTCTCAAACCAAAACAATACTGTCAGTATGCACACAGTAACAACCCTACCTATGAAAAGGCAATACTGCAAATATTACACAGGCCCTAAAACTCCAATATACCTCCCTTTAGAAAAACAGAACAAGCTAAACTGCAATAGATCCTTACACAGAAACTACACACACCTACAGAACCTATACAGAAACCCCACCTCGGTCACACATGCAGAACACAGATACTCACTAAATACAGAATAAAGTGACCCTAAAGTATAAATAGAAAAATGGAGACAAAAATGGAATGGGAAATCACCAGAAGCCAGACTCTAAGCAATTGAACAATGGAAAAACAGAAACATCACCATTCCTCATAAAACATAATAATAAAATCAAGAAATATAGCCCATCAATCATAATAGTAAAACCATACTAATAACAAGAATAAATATTTTAGAACAGCTGACAAATAGATCGTTTAATAATTAATCTCATAAAAAGTTTTAAAAAGTTCTCGAAAATCAATAAAATATTTCAAAACATCATACTTCAAACACCACCCAACAATTAAAACCAATAAGAATAAAAATCTCCCTGCTCTACATACCTGGGAACCTTTGATTTTAGTCACCCTGATGTAGATTAGTTGGGGATGGGGGCTGCACACAAACTTTGTCCCCTCTCATATGCACATACTCTAACACCAATATTTATATTCTCACACACACACACACACACACAAACTCACTCTTCTCTCTCCTCCGGAACTCACAAGCATGAGCAGCAGCTTCCACCTTCTTTTTTCCAGAGGCACAGGCTGATGCAGCTCCTGCTGCTATTCCTGCTCATCCCTTCTGGCCACGCATAATGGCACTACTCCTACTGGCTGCAGCAATTGCGCCTCCTTCTTCTCATCTGGGCAGGCTCATATATCAAAACTTCCTCTAACGGGTCCATGCAGACAGGAAGAACAAAGAGGCACAATCGTCACAGTCCTGGCATAGCTGTGCTGCCCTCAAAACTGTAGTATCCTAGGCAGCCCTGCACTCTCTTCCACTCACACACCACCAAACGCTCTCTCTCTAATTCCCGCACTTTACCATCTTTTCCTCTCATTTACCTCTTCTCCTCACTCACATCTCCTTCCCTTTCCTCCACTTTCACTCATTACCTTCTCTCACTCACCTGCCCTTTCCCCTCTTCCTTCTCACTCAGCCACCTTCTCTCATGCACCCCTCCTCTTTACATTCATTCACCCCTCTTCACACTGCTCATTGCTCTCTTCCTTCTCACCCCTCCACCTCTCACCCTTTCCCTCCTCTCCCCACTTATTCACCCCTTTTCTCATCCCCTCTTCCCCATCACTCCTCTTTCACCTCTCTTCTCAACCTCCTCTCCCCACTCAAGGACCCTCTTTTCTTCCCCCCTCTCAACTATTCCCTTTCCCTTTGCTCATACTCACTCCCTCATCCCCCTTCCTTCTTTCCCCCTCAGCCCCTTTCCCCCTCAGCCCCTTTCCCCCTCAGCCCCTTCCCTTCCTCCTGCTGGTGGGGTGTAGAAACCTCAGCAGCCTGACATGGTGAATAAAACGGAAAATGTCATAATGCCTCTGTATTGCTCCATGGTGAGACCGCACCTTGAATACTGTGTACAATTCTGGTAGCCGCATCTCAAAAAAGATATACCGTATTTTTTGCTCCATAAGATGCACTTTTTTCCCCCCAAAAATGGGAGGGAAATGTGGGTGCGTCTTATGGAGTGAAGGTAGTGTCTCTCCCTCTCGCGCGCCGTTCCCCGCCCCCTCCCAATCAGCATGGTGACGCGGGTGTGTCACATTCTGCCGGCGGAACTTGAGCTCCCTGCCGGTCTGCTGTTCCCGGGGTGCATCTCCCTCTCGCGCGCCGTTCCCCGCCCCCTCCCAATCAGCATGGTGATGCGGGTGTGTCACATTCTGCCGGCGGAACTTGAGCTCCCTGCCGGTCTGCTGTTCCCGGGGTGCATCTCGCTGCGAAGGCCGGCGCCGCGCAGGTCAGGCATCAGCTGTTTGAACTGCATGGGCTATGGAGGCCCCTCCAGTTCGGATGGCTGGCATTTTACCTGTGCCGCACCAGCCTTCGCAGTGGGATGCACCCTGGGAACAGCAGACCGGCAGGGAGCTGTTTGAACTGGAAGGGCCTCCGTAGCCCACGCGGTTCAAACAGATGATGACTGACCTGTGCCATGCCGATCTTGCAGTGAGCTGCACCCCGGGACCGGCGGGGAGCTCAGGCTCTGCTGGAGGACCTCTCTTGCAGTCCAGAGTAAGAACTTCACTCCTTGTGGTTTGGATGTATTGGAGGGTCATGGGGGTGGTATACTGCCTGGGATGGAGGACACATGACACAGACCAGCAAATAGAATTACTGCCTGTGCTGATTAAGTGGCTACCTGTTGAAATATTAGGAGCAATTGCTCTCCTAATCAATGTAATATAGCCCTGACTATTTATTATTGAACTTTGGAGCAGTCATGAAAGTTTAAAATAACTGGTGTGAGAGAGCTGTGTGAATGAGGGAGAGAGTCTGAGTGTGTGATTGTCTGTGGGTATGTGTAAATGTGAGGGAGAGCCAATGAGTTGAGTGGGGGAGAGTGCTAGTGAGTGTGAAAGAGCCTTGTATGATTGTGAGGGAGAGAAAAGCAGCAAGTACCTGTGTGGATGTTCTCTGCCTTACTATAAAAAAACAAAAACAAAAAAATATCCCATGGACTGCTACCAGCGGGGAGCTCCGTACAGAGCCCATCAAGGGGACAGAATTATTTTTCTTAATTTTCCTCCTCCAAATCCTAGGTGCGTCCTATGGTCAGGTGCGTCTTATAGTGCGAAAAATACGGTAATTGCGATGGAGAAGGTACAGAGAAGGGCTACCAAAATGATAAGGAGAATGGAACAACTTCCCTACGAGGAAAGGTTAGGACTTTTCAGCTTGGAGAAGAGACGACTGAGGGGGGATATGATAGAGGTGTTTAAAATTATGAGAGGTCTAGAATGGGTAGATGTGAATCGGTTATTTACTCTTTCGGATAGTAGAAAGACTAGGGGGCACTCCATGAAGTTAGCATGGGGCACATTTAAAACTAATCGGAGAAAGTTCTTTTTTACTCAACGCACAATTAAACTCTGGAATTTGTTACCAGAGGATGTGGTCAGTGCAGTTAGTATAGCTGTGTTTAAAAAAGGATTGGATAAGTTCTTGGAGGAGAAGTCCATTACCTGCTATTAAGTTCACTTAGAGAATAGCCACTGACATTAACAATGGTAACATGGAATAGACTTAGTTTTTGGGTGCTTGCCAGGTTCTTATGGCCTGGACTGGCCACTGTTGGAAACAGGATGCTGGGCTTGATGGACCCTTGGTCTGACCCAGTATGGCATTTTCTTATGTTTCTTATCATTGGCGGCAACCTGAGGTTCCTCTGCAAACCCACAGGTGGTAGGATCCCTGCGGGCACATCACTACTGTGGCGGCTGCGAGCATCTTCTGTAGGCCCGTGCGGGATGGGAACCCTGTGGATGCATCACTATTGTGCGCCACCGCAAGGCTCCTCTCTACAGGCCCACAGGGGATGGGAACCCCCATGGGGCATCACTATATTGTGCTGCCTCGAGGATCATCTGCAGCTCTGCGCCTCACTGCTCTGTGCTGCTGCAAGGCTCCCTTGCAGGACCGTGGGGGGAAGGAAACCCTGCAGGCACATATCACTTCCTGTGCATAGGAAAGCACCTATGAAGGCCCACAGGGGTTGCAAACCTTGCAGATAGTTGTCTCAAGGCGAGCTGAGATGGCTGCCGCAGGAGCATTTCAGTGGGCACTTTTTGCCGCTCCCAAAATGTTGTTGCTGAGGAGGTTGCCTCACCCTGCCTCATTTTAGAACCACTCCTGCACACAACATTACTTTACTATCAGCAACCAAAATGCACCATACCTTTTGCTTTTTATGGCTATACAGTTGATTCATCGCAGAACAAACTATAAACTATGAGGCCAATATTCAGCTACTATCTGGCTGCCTAATAAGCTTATCTATTAACTTGACTGAGATAGTCAGTGGCACAACTGCACCACTGAATATACTTGGCCATCTTAAAGTTAGCCAGATATATTTATCCAGTTAACTTTAAGACAGCAAAATAGCTGTCCACCTAACTAAACTGGATGATGCTGAATATCAGTGATTATCCAGCTAATTTAGCTGGACAAGTGGCACCTCCCTGGAATGCCCCATCTCACCCTTCACTTACAGGCCGATACAGTAAAGTGTGCTACAGCGGAGCGCACTGTTAGCCCGCGTTTGGCCGTGCGTTTTCGACACGCTATTTTTACCCCTTATACATTAAGGGGTAATAGCGCGTTGAAAATACGCGGCCAACCCCCCTGAAACTAATAGCGCCCGCAACATGCAAATGCATGTTGATAGGCCTATTAGTTATTCTCACGCGATACAGAAAGTAAAATTTGCAGCCAAGCCGCATATTTTACTTTCAGAAATTAATACCTGCCACAGGCTGGCGTTAATTTCGGCCGGCACCAGGAAAGTGTACAGAAAAGCAGTTTTTTTCTGCTTTTCTGTACACCCTCTGACTTAATATCATAGCAATATTAAGTCGGAGGCCCCAAAATTTAAAAAAAATCAAAAGTAAAAAAAAAAAAGTAAAATCTGCCCGCGGCCCACAGGTTGGAAGACAGACACTCAATTTAGCCCATATCCGTTTTCCGAACACGTGGCTGTCAGCGGGTTCGAGAACCGATGCCGGTAAAATTGAGCATTGGCTGTCAAACCCACTGACAGCCGCCGCTTCTGTCAAAAAGGAGGCGCTAGGGACGCACTAGTGTCCCTAGCGCCTCCTTTTACCACGGGTCCTAATTTACATACCTGGGCTTTCTGAATCGCACGCCCAGAAGAGTGGCCTGTACGCTCTTCAGGAGAGCGGGCACTCGCCGGCTCTCCCATGAGTTTTTCTGTATCGGCCTGTCAGCTGGTTAAGTTTTTAGCTGGTTATAAAGTTATCCAGTTAAGTAGGGCCACTGACCTCTGCCAAATTTTTAAAATAGTGCAATTTGTCCAGCTAGGTCTGAGCTTAGTTAGACAAATTCACTGAATATGGACCCCTATGAAAATATTTACATATGCTCTATCTAGTCTGTCCAGCAAGTTTCTTATGGTAGTAACTACTGCTTTGTGCAGGTTACCCCCATGTTTCTGATAAGGATAATAACTGTTGTTCCATGCAAGTTACCCCCAACTTTATATTAAGGATAGTAAGATTTATAATCAAAACCAAGCAACCCATAACAAAATTACTGCTAGTAACATTATTATGGGATGAGAAACCTTCTTGATAATTCAGACAATGCTGCTTGAATGTGCTTTGTTTTTGGACTTGGCCGTAGAAGGAATCCTGTGCTTTTTCCCTAATGTTTGCATATCAGCACCCTAGACCGTAAGAGTTGGGGCCCAGCATTGGCTGTCATCTGAATTCAATTCCTCTTTTTCCCTCTGCCGTTGAAGCGGAGAGCGATATTGCAGTTGTGTCAAAAGCATCAAGGCTAATTGGTTAAGGGTAGTAGTTGCCTCTCTGTGCAGGTTAACCCCAGTCACCCTTTTCTTCATTGCCAACCTCTGGCCTTTAGGGACACACAGTGTTTATCCCATGCCTTTTTGAATTTGTTTACTGTTTTCTTCCTCACCACCTCTTCTGTAAGGGTATTCCATCCAGGCATCCACCACCCTCTCCATAAAAAAATATTTCCTGATGTTGGTTCTGAGTCATCCCCAATAGAGTTTCATTTTATGACCCTAGGTTTTTCTGTTTCTTTTCAATGGAAAAGGTTCAAAGTTTATGCATCATTAAACCTTTCAAGTATCTGACAGTCTGTAAGATATCTCCCTTGCACCTCCTCTCTTCCAGGTTATACGTATTCAGATTCTTCAGCCTCATAAATCTTCTGATACAGATCCCATATGATTTGGTAGCCGTTCTCTGGACTGCCTCTGTCCTTATTGGGATATAGGCTTCAGAACTGAACACAGTACTCCAGGTGAGGCCTCACCAAGGATCTGTACAAGAGCAATATCATTTCCTTTTTCTTACTGGCTATTCCTCTCTCTATGCAGCCCAGCATTCTTCTGGTTTTAGCTATCACCTTGTCACATTGTGTTGCAGATCTTAGTATCATCTACAAACAGACAAACTTTACCTTCTATCCCTTCCGCATTGTCGCTCACAAAGATATTGAACAGAACTGGTCCCAAAACTGATCTCTGTGGCACTGCACTTAACACGGTTCTCACTTCAGAGTAGGTTCCATTTACTATTACATGCTGTCTCCTGTCAGTCAACCTGTTTGTAATCCACTCCACCTTCTTGGCACCCACTCCCAAACTTCTCATTTCATTCATGAGCCTCTTATGTGGGACCATATCAAAAGCTTTATGAAATCCAAGTAAATCACATGGAGCACTCTTCCTTGATCCAATTCTCTAGTCACCCCATGAAAAAAAATCAATCAGATTTGTCTGACATGACTTTCCCTTGGTGAATCCATGCTGCCTTAGGTCCAGCAATCACTAGATTGTAGATAGTTCGCTATCTTTTCCTTCAGCAGAGTCTCCATTCATTTTCCCACCATTAAGAAGGCTATCATACCTGTAATTTCAGCCTCCTCTCTGCTACCACTCTTGCTCTTGTTCAATCTTATGGCAACTCTCCCGTTTCTAGGGATCTATTGAACAATACTTTCAACGGACCTGCTAGCACATCTCTGAGCTCCCTCAGTTAAATTAAACCCAACAATCATTATGTCCCCACCGCAACCCATCCTAGAACAATCCTGTAGAATCACATGATTTTCAGAAATCATGTCACAGTGTCTGATGAATATGTGTTCTGTGATTTTTGGAAATCGACTGTAAAAAAAAAAGAAGATCCCAAGAAATACCTAAATTTATCAATTAAGCTATTCATACTACATTAATTGAAGGTTCTCTCTGAAATGGCTGGCTGGACAGAATTGGAATATTTTCTCTTTACTAGTTACTATAGGAAAAATATTCAAATTATGTTGTTACTTCAGTTACAGTGACACAAAGTCCCTCAGTTACCAGGCATTTTGCAAAGTTACACACAAACCCTGCAAAACGACACTCAGAACCTATATAGCAAGCCTGACATACCAACATAGCATTAATTCCCAGAACATAGCATTAATTCCCAGAACTCAAAAAGCAACAACCCTGCATGAAAATGTAACACTGCAAATATTCCACCTTGGCCTAAAATACTAATACACTTTCTAGTGGGAAAACAGAACAAGCTGGACTACTGTAGATCCCTACACAGAACCTACATACTAGCAGAATACTTCACCTCCATCACACATATAGAACACAGACTGACCTTCACCAAATACAGAATAAAGGATCACAGACATAGAAATATGCAGATAAAAACTAAACTCTTATTTGTTCTGCTATCCTCTCGTGTTCCCCCCTTTTTGTTCCGTGCAGGTAGGAGGAGAGGTGGGGGAACAAGAGAGGAGAAGGGTTGGATTAGGGAGGTTCTTCTTTGCTTTGCACTGTGTTCTGTCTACTCCATGGCCACATGCCCCTCAGCATTTGGAAACAGCCATTAACCATTGCTTGTAGTCCTATGTACCGACTGAAGCAGCTGTAAGCTATCTGAAATAACGTGCTTATTTATATCTGGGCTAAGTATATTCCTTGTTTGTTTTTTGTCATATTTTATGCCTTTGGGGGGGGGGGGGGGTATTGTACTTGTGACCTTAAGTCCTAAAGTGTGTGTTGTGTGTTGGAGCTGAAAGCACATAAATACATTAAAAAATTCCTGTAAGTAATCTCAACTGTTTAGTTCCCTCCCTCTCTCCTTCTCTACCCACCCACCCCTGAATTTACTTTTCTTTTATAATCTTCCCTGGAGTCCTAGATAATTAGCTTCAATTACTTCATCTCCCATTATATAGTAGTTTACTTCTGCTCAGATAATTGTAACTTAAACTGTTATATTGCTTGTAAAATCTGGTTTTCATATTCTACCTATTAATCTTTACTGCCTTACACTAATAATTTTAGTTCTATTTCAAATGCCTATTAAAAGTCTTTGCTAGAGCCCAAATATTACCTCACCTTATCTTTATGACGTTAAGAAATTAGTGATAATTTAACAAAATGTCTTTCATTCAATGCAACAATTGTGGTGCTTATGTCCCAAGGCCTATCATTTGGAGAATCAAAAGCTGTACTTTTTGCCTTCAGCTGTCTGCAATTAAAATGGAGCTGATTAATCTAAAATAGGAATTGTCCAGGTTTCAATTAACCTTGAATCATCCAGTATCTCTTGCCCATCTTCCACAGAAGTTGCAGAAACCTAGTTGTTAATGGTTTACAGTGGGCTCTGATAGAACAAGACGTGACAAACAAACACCCACCATCCTCAACTTTACAGCATCCTGTGCATCAACCCCCACTCCCACAGAGATGTCAGAAATTGAAGATTCAAAAACTTAGGAACAATTGGATAACAGTGGGCTCTGGCAGAATAAGGCCTGTGATGAAGAGACACCCATTCTCCCCACTGTTATCCCTAAAACAATGCTTTTTCTGCATTAGAGAATGAAGAAACCTCAGCAATAGATTTTGAAGTGATTTCTAAAAGTGAAGTCACCCAATGCACCCAGAAGCCCAACAGGATCTTCAGCTAGTATAAATGTAAACCAGGTAGTCCAAATCATTGAAGAAGAAAGTAGGAATTTTGATATCATTGTTATCCATATAGATAATTTCAATTCCTGGCTCAAAAACTGGTGTACAGAAAGTGGTTTTGGATACATTGGAGGCTGGGGTAGTGTATGGAGCAGTAAAAGGCTATATGGTAAGGATGGCCTACATTTGTCTGTAGCAGGAAGGAGGATAGCTCAGGATACTGAGTGAGAAATTCAGATCATATATTACCAGATATTTAAACTAAAGAATGGGTGTGGCAGGAGATGGTCAATGAAAGTGACATGTCACTCCCAAGCAATACAGAATGTGAGAAGAGAAAATAACATAATCAATCAGCCCAAAAAAGCAGAACAGGTGTTTAGGAAGTGCAACAAATCAAATGAGAAAAATTGGAAAGCTATTACTACAAATGCTAGAAGTTTGGGCAATAAAATCCCAGACCTGCAGGCCCTAATGGTGGAGGCAGACTTGGACATTGTTACGGTTACAGAGACATGGTTCACAGATTCTCATGATTGGGATATGGTCATACTGGGCTATAACTTGTTAAGGAAGGCCAGAGAGGACAGAAAAAGGGGAGGAGTAGCTCTTTATGTCAAAAACAATATCCAAGCAACTGAATTGCAAGGAATGTGGGGTAGAGAAGAAGCATTATGGGTCATCCTAAAAAAAGATGATGGTTCATCCATTTTTACTGGAGTGGTTTACAGACCTCCAAATCAAATGGAAGAACTAAACAGAGATCTGGTAGAAGACATCTAAAAGTTAGGAAAGCAGGGAGAAGTGTTCATTGTTGTAGATTTTAATCTGCCGAGCGTAGACTGGAGAATTCTTTCTGTGGAATCTATCAGAAGTAGAGAGATAGTGGATGCCCTGCAAGGGGCTCTGTTCAAAGAAATGGCAATGGAACCCATGAAAGAAGGAGTTATACTGAACCTAGTGCTCATTAATGGGGATAATGTCTTTAATGTCTAGATGGGTGCCCACCTCAGCACCAGTGATCATCAAACGGTATGGTCTGATATCGCAAATAGGATACAGAGAAGTCACACAAAGACCAGGTTTTTGAAATTCAAAAATACGGACTTTGTCGAAATGGAGACATACCTGGAGGTAGAACTAGAAGACTAGGAGAAAATGAGAGAGGTGGAACAAAAGTGGGCCAAACTAAAATGAGCAATTACAAAGGCAACAAATCTATGTGTTAGAAAAGTAAAGAAAAGTAAGAGAAACAAGAAACCGATCTGGTTCTCAAAGGAGGTGGTTGATAATATAAAAGCAAAAAAAAAAAAGGCTTTTAAGAAATTTAAAGGATCCCAAATAAAGGAACACAGGGAAGAATATCTGGTGAAAGTGAGGGAAACGAAGAAAGAAATAAAGAAAGCAAAAAGTCAGGTGATTAAAAAGGATTGCCGAAGAGATTAAGCAAGGTGACAAAACATTTTTTGGATAAATCAGAGAAAGGTCAGAAGTGGTATAGTGAAATTGAAAAGTGACAAAGATCAATGTGTGAAGAGAGAAGAAGAAATGGTGGAAATATTAAACAAATACTTCTTCAGTTCGGGGTTCACTAAAGAAGACCCTGGAGAAGGACCATCACTAGTTGACAAGACAGTGGAGGGGGGTGGAGTAGAGGAAAATCTGTTTACAGAAGAGAATGTATGGGAAGAGCTAGGAAAATTGAAAGTGGACAGACCATGGGGCCAGGATACTGACGGAGCTCAGAGAAGTGCTGGCGGATCCACTGAAGGACCTAGTCAATAGATTCCTGGAAACAGGAATGGTGCTGCATATTGGAGAAGTGGTGGACCCACCTCACAAGAAGTGGTGGTCCCATTTCACAAGAGTGGGAGCAGGGAGGAAGCTGGAAACTACAGGCCGGTTAGCCTCACCTCGGTGATGGTAAAATTAATGGTGGCTGTGCTGAAGGAAAGGATAATGAACTATCTACAATCTGGTGGGTTGCTCGACCCGAGGCAGTATGGAGTCACCAGGGGAAGGTCCTGTCAGACAAATCTGATTGATTTTTTGATTGGGTGACTAGAGAATTAGATTAGGGAAGAGTGCTCAATGAGATTTACTTGGATTTTAGTAAAGCTTTTGTTACAGTCCCACATAGGAGACACGTGAATAAAATGAGAAGCTTGGGAGTAAGGTGCCAAGGTAGTAGCATAGATTGCAAACTGGTTGACTGACAGGAGACAGCATGAAATGGTAAATGGAACCTACTCTGAAGAAAAATCAGTGTTAAGTGGAGTGTCACAGGGATCGGTTTTGGGACTCATTCTGTTTAATATCTTTGTAAGTGACCTGGCAGAAGGGATAGAAGGTAAAGTTTGTCTATTTGCATATGATACTAAGATCTGCAACAGAGTGGACATTCTTAAAGCTTTGACCAAGCTTCAGGTGGCACTGACAATAAGATTAAAAATCATTGTGAGTCCTGTTAGCTAGTAAGCGTTCACAGGCCCTGAGGTGGACCACTCATTGCACAGGTTTCCTTGGTAACAGGTAAAGGGCATGACAGGAAGAGGTAAAGCTGCCTCAGTGCTTGTGAGTGCTTGCAGCTCACAGGTTCCACGCTCATTTTTCCTTCTACTGCTACTGCCTAAAGATCTCTGTCGGGCCTGGGACCAACAAAGTGAGGTGAGGGGATGATGGCTGAAGTGGACCTGGGAAGGGGACAAAGGAGGGAGTAAGATGGAGAGCCTACATCTTTGGAGGGTCCCCCTACTATTTTTCAGAGGAGGAATGCCTCCACGCATTTCCCATCCCTTAAACACAGGCACCACGTGGCCCCGGGGCTGGCCCTATTGCAAGCACATTCAGCCTTGCTCAGAGTCGCCCAGCAACTCGTATACTTAAATCAGTGCACTTGCTCCTCTCTTTCACACTCTTGAAAAAAAATGCAGACCAGACAAGGACAGAGAAAGACTAACACAGCAGTTAATGACAAAAAGAGACAGAATACAACACAATAGTTCTATGGGAAAAACATTTGGAAACATGCAAGATTAAAAAAAAAACCGTCATACCCAAATGTCATCCATAGAAACATAGAAACATAGAAATGACGGCAGAAGAAGACCAATCGGTCCATCCAGTCTGCCCAGCAGGCTTCACACTTATTTTTTCTCATTCTTATCTGTTTCTCTTGGCTCTTAGTAACCTTAGGTTCTATTTCCCTTTCACCCCCACCATTAATGTAGAGAGCAGTGCTGGAGCTGCTTCCAAGTGAAATATTAAGTTTGATTAGTTGGGTAAGCGGCAGCATAGCTCTCTGCCATGAAGCAGAGGGCAATGCTGGATATGTGTGAAGTATTAGTTTTTCTTCTCCCCTGTCGTTGAAGCAGGGAGCTATGCTGGATATGCCTTGAAAGTCACATTAACTATCATCAAATATTGAAAAGCCTAATAATTGGTAATACCTATAGCCCATGAACCCATCCCTGTTTTTTTTCTTTTTTTGTTTTTTTTTTTAATTGGGAGATGGCTGCCCTTCATCCTTCCACTCCGTGAAGGTGGACACCTACCACTGGCCACTGGCATCCCGCTCCGTGAATGCCTCTGTGGCTACTGCCGCTCCGTGCAGTGTTTTACTACCTGCTCTTTATATGCGTCCTCTAGACCTGATGGATCCCATCCCTGTTTTTTTTTTTAATTTAATTGGGAGATGACAGCCCTCCATCCTTCCGCTCCGTGAAGGTGGAACACCTACCACTGGCCACTGGCATCCCGCTCCGTGAATAATCCAACTAATCTCCTAACCTCTCTTCTAAACTGAAATCATTTCCTCAGTCAGGATCCAGGTGTTCTCTGCCTGACATAAATAGCACATGGAAGGATTTGATTTTATATGTTTCTTCCAGGCACAAGAGCCAGAAGCAGGATGTAAAGTTGCCAGCAAGCATGAAATACTGTGTGCACACTGATGGTACATGGTCTCAATGGGCGCACAAGTGTCATAATATTGCCTCATAGGGAGCAATTTTTTTTAAGTGACTGGGAAGCTTGCAGAGTACTTTGAACCCAGAGACTTGCGAACTAATTTTCAAATGGAAACCCTCCACTGAGTTTCCCTTTGAAAGCTCTGGGTGACTGGGGATCGCAAAGAATGCACAATGAACTACACACACTGATTTGAAAATGAAAGCCCCACAATTACTTTGCTTTCCCTAACCTTTCCCCACTCATGGCACTGCCCCATTTTCCCCACAGCAAAAAGTTTTAGCCACTGAAGGGAGTGCAAATTTCAGCCTAGGGAATTTACTCAGGCAACTGTTTAGTTGCCTGGTCAATTGTCCTCACAGAGGTAAATTTTCAAAGGGTTTGGCATTTAACTTTGGAAGCTAGGTTCCTAAATTGTTTCCTAAAATAGCTGGGTTTGAGCAGCTATCTTTAGGGCCCTAAAAAGTGAGCATGGCCAAGGGCGGGGTGGGGTTGAAGGAAGGAAGTTATGTGCCTAGTGCTTATTTTTAGCACTAGATGCATAACTTGGATGGCCAAATCTAGGTGCTGACAGAACACTCCTAAATCTGGTTGCTTATATCTTCCCTCCTTCCCTCTACTTTAATAAATGTAAAGCCGGGGAACCAAAAGCACCCCATGAATCTGTCTCCATCCTGATTCTTTAAAAAGTAGAAGCCAGAACAATGTACAGCTCCCCCCCCCCCCCATCCTCACATCCACCCTCACTCCCAACCACTTTAAAAAAAACATAAGGCAGGGCCCAGCAGGATCCCTCTTCTTTCCAGTGGGTTATTTATTTATTTGTTCAGTTTTATATACCGTCATTCGGTTCAGCCATCATAACGGTTTACAAAAATCAAACAGAGAATAAACCATTAAAAACATTGATGCATAAATTAATAGTGGAAAAGAAGATTGGGATCGGGGAGAGGTTGGTGGTGAAAAAGGGAGCATAAGGAAAAGAAGGGAAAAGGATAGTGGTAACAGTGTTGGTATTTAAACATATTCAGGATGGTCTTCTAATGTTAATTATAAGTTCATATTGCTATTATGATGGTCGTTGCCAGACGATATTTCATTATCTCTTTTGCATGAGTATGGTTGGTAGTCTTGGTTAAAATTAGATTGTTGAAATAAATAATCATTAACGTAGACTTTATGAAAAAGAAAAGTCTTTAGATCTTTTTTGAAAGTTTTGATATTCGTTTGAGTTCTTAAATAAGGTGGTAAGCAGTTCCATTTTTTAGGACAGGCTGTGGAGAAAGCTCTATTTCTTGTTGTTGAAAGATGAGCATCTTTGATGGGTGGAATTATTAGACGAGAGGTATTATTTGATCGAAGATTCCTGTTGTTGTTCTGTAACGTGATTTTTAAGCTTGTTTGTTTGTGGTGATCGGAATGAATTAATTTGTGTATAATTATTAAAATCTTATAATCAATTCGTGATTTAATAGGGAGCCAGTGTAGTGAAGATAATATAGGGGTAATGTGATCATTCTTTTTTTTTTCCAGTTAAAATTCTTGCTGCAGCGTTTTGAAGAATCTGTAAAGGCTTGATGTTGATATATGGAAGTCCAATCATAAGGGAATTACAGTAGTCAATGGTTGAGAAGATAATTAGTTGTAAAACTGTTCTGAAATCTACTAAATTTAGAAAAGGTTTTATCCGCCGTAGAATTAGGAGTTTGTGATAACCTTCTTTGATTTTGGTGGTAATGTGGTTATTATAAGATAGGTTATTGTCAATTATTACTCCAAGGTTTCTGGCGTGATTGACAGGGGATATTGGCTTAATTTGATTGTTAGTTATGAATAATGGTGGTGGTAATACAATGGGTTTTTTGTTCATTATAAGTATTTCGGTTTTATCAATGTTGATTATGAGTTTTAATTTTGTAAGGAGTTGTTTGATTGATTCAAGTAATAAAGACGTGTGTTTATAAGTAACATCAATGGAGTTTCTTATGGGAATCAGCATATATCATCAATGGAGTTTCTTATATGTCATCAGCATAAAGGTAGTGGGTGATTTGCAGATCATTTAATAGCTAGCAAATTGGTAAGAGGTATATGTTAAATAAAGTCGCAGATAACGCTGAACCTTGAGGAACTCCAGTATTGAGGGTAATTTGTAATGGTTATAAAAGTAGGGCACGGGGTCTACTGTCCCTCTGTAGTCTGGGCTGGTGCAAGGGTATTGGGAGCCCTAGGTGACCCTTGCACTGCCCCTCCATCCCCTGGTCACGCCCCCTCCCCCATCACGCCCCCCCCCCTGACTTTGGAAAATCTACCTTGTTGCTCTAAGTTATGCACTACAATGAACCTTAAAAGGAGGAAGCAGAAAGAAGCATAGAAAAAGAATTACAACCAGATTAAAGACATCTCTGTCACATTAACATGACCCCTGCAAAAGTGCATGTTGTCTGCTACTCCCACAATCAGCACCACTGCACCTAAACCCTTTTTCCTTAACAATGTAATGAGCACGTCTAATTCAATTCACTATTTGTTAACCACTGATTTATTATACCATTATTGAAAATGTAGTACTGTTTTCATTTTGCAAAACTGCCGTTCCTACGGTAGGTAAGTAACTGATAAGTCTTTAATACTTACAAGAACACAGTAGGTGCTCTCAGAGGAAAGCAGAAAATAGCTTGCATATGATTATACAATTTTATAAACTGTGTTTTAAGAAACAACAAATTATCCTGTGTGAGTTTAGGACTATACTGTGTGCATTATTTATCCCTATGATCCTGCAATAAGCATGAATGGTTAAGAATATTACAAGGCAAGTGTTTCATTCTGGTTTGTTCAACAGGATGGGTGGTGTAGGTCAAATAATTTAAGGTAATAAAAATAATTTAAGAGAAGGAAGCAGAAATTTCATATATTGTTCTCAATATATAGTATAAGACTTGGAAGCTCAACTTTTTTCATCTCTGTGGTATAATTAGCCTCCATTAAGTTCTGTTTACAAACAGTAATCAAGTTCACAATGTGCTTAGATTCTGGAGGCAATATTCAAATTGCCCACACTGATGCAATTTTTACTGAGGGTATAAAGTACACCAGGTTATTTGCATCTGTTTTTCATGTGGGTAGAGTTTTTCTGGAAAAGTATGCACGTAGAAAAATGTAATTTGCATGCCTAATTTCTTTCTCTGACCTAAACATGCCCTCAGGAATGCTTCTACTCAAGGTGGCAAAGTGTATATACATTATTCTTACAAAGTGCAGTATTTTAGCTGCATTGAGGCTAGGCAATTTTTAGACAGTCAATTTATGAGGGTAAAATGCATTTTTATGTGCAGAACTGGCTTTGAAAATTGCCCTCTTTATAGCTCTGATAAGTTTTCTATTTGCAATAGAAAGAAGTTCAAAGTTAGCTCACTTATATATAGATGAAAATGGTGTAAACATTACCCAGGTAGAAAGTCCATCAAGCTAGGTTGAGAGAACATTGCACAAATCTCATCTTGGAGTGAGTTTCCTCACTCCGAAGGTCCTCAAATCTTCACAAGAGAGCACTGTGCTGTTCGTACGTCTCACTTTGAATGTCAAAGTGGCCTTTAACCCCTACACTAATACCTAAACCTCACCTCGAGATACTAGATGGGCCTCCCATAGAGATATAAATACCTATCTAGTGTGAGGATATTATGACTATTCTCTCTCTCTCTCTCTCTCCTCCTCTCTCTCCTCTCCTCTCTCTCTCTTCTCTCCTCTCTCTCTCTCTCTCTCTCTCCCCCTCCCTCCCACAAAAATAATGCCCATGAAAAATGTGGAGTTAGTGCTTTGCAAAACTGTGAGTCTACTTTTTCAGATTCGCATCACATCATGCGTTATAGTGCTGTTAAAGGCGCTTAATGCATGCGAAAACGCGATTTGATAAATGACCCCCTCAGCTTGAGGTGCAGGGGTCCTCAGCAAGCTTACCTCCAGCCTTTCCAAGCTCCAGCCCCATTTAACCCTGCCTTGCCAGAACCTAGATACCAATTCATGGAATCACCCTTGGTTCTCTGACCTGGTCGCTCTTACATTGCTCCATGCCTTGTGACCTCCAGGCCTTCTTGTATTTTGCTCCTTGTCTTACAGCCTATCTAGGCCTTTCCTTGCTTTGTGACCTCCGGGCCTTCTGTCTCCTTGTACCTTGCTCTGTGGCCTACTCAGGTCCTACCTTGCCTTGCGGCCTCTGGGCCTGCTCTTACCTTAGGTCTTGCTCAGTGGCTTATTCAGGCCTTTCCTTGGTTAGTTGCCTGTTGCGTTCGTGCCTTTCTCGCCCCTCGCTCCACCCTCTCTACCTGGGATGCGACTCCCTTCGGCTCTGACGGACAGATGCAGCCGCGGCTTCTCTCCGCCTCTTGGTCACGGTTCCCCCGGGCTGGCCTGATGCTACGGATCCGCCATGTTCCCGATGACGTAAGGGCACGCGTGCACGCTCCAGACTTTGTACCAGCAAGGGCGCGAACCTCGGGGGCGTCCCCCCCGTAGTGACATCATCCATTTTACTTTAAAAGGTCTTTGTTTGCTAACCTCTAACGAGTTAGCAAGGAACTCCAACAGGACTTGCTTCGGCAGTCCATGATACTTGCAACAATGATCCGAGTCACGAAGGGAATCGTTCTCCACTGCTCGGCCTTTTCAAACTTACTAGGAGTACCTGCTCCACGGGGGCTCCGCTCTCTCTTCTTGATTTCAGATTGCCAGAACACTCGGAAGACTCCTCATTGCCTGGAAGCGATCGCGGACATGAACACAGTGAGTTCTATTACAGAGGAGTCGGTACTCGCTCCACGAGGGCCTACATTCCTATTGCTCTGAAGACTCCCTTCCATCCAAGACGTTATCGCAGGTATAGAAATCTAGAGTTACATTGGCAAGATTGCAGATAGGAACTGGTACTCGCTCCACGAGGGCCCATGTTCCTAGAATCTTTTACAGACACTCTTCTACTCCAGAAGCCATTTCATATACAGCAATTGTGAGTTTATTTATTTTATTTATTTATTTCAAAACTCTTCTATACCGTCATTAAGTTTGGTAACCATCACAACGGTTTACATGGAGGCACGATAAAGTAAAATATGATTGGTATAGATTTACAAATGAACCATGTGCCATCAAAGTACGGTAACATTTTTATAATAATAAACTATGTGTATATTACAGTGTTTGTGGGAACCAGTGCTCGCCTACGGCTCCTGTTCCTGATTGTACTGAAGACTCTCTGTGGCATAGAGACAATTGCAGACATCTGCTATTGTGAGTGTACCATCTTGTATCCAGTATACCTTGTCTATTCACTACTTCTAGTCTCTCTCTACAGCTCAGCGACCCAGAGATTATATTCCAGTATTAGAAGGACTTCAGCCTTGCCGAACACAGTGACTCACTACTGCCACCCTTGGTGGTCCAGCTTCCAGTCTAATAAGAACTATTGTGTTTATCTCATATTCTAGCCTAGTCAGTGGTCCCTCTCAGGATCTCCTCCTGGGGGCGCTTTCATCTACCATCGGCCCAGGGATTCACCATTTCCTCCAAGTGGTCATTCCTTCACTATTGTCACCCTGTGGGAGCCAACCACTACAGACCACTAACTCCACTCACGGAAGTATTATATAGACAGCTACTCCTCTTACTTGAGACTTGCCAGCAGCTTATATATACAGATTGCTACTCCATAGCGGAGGCATGATAGATTGCTATCTCAGTAGCGAAGTACAATATACCTATTGTTAGCTCCTCTCCTCAAAAGAGTATCATTATACAAGATTGGCAACTCCTCTTCCTTGGAGAGTTGATCCATAACAGATTGCTACTCCTTAGCAGCTTGGTATCAGATTGCTACCTCCTTTCCTTACGGAAGCATCTACAGCAGTTTGTTAACAGTTCTACAGATAGCTAACTCCTCCCCTCTGGAGGAGCAGGTCATGTCATATCACTACTCCTTCCCTTTCAGGAGAACAGCAAAACAGCTTGCTAAGTCCGCCCTCCTGGCGGGGTGAGCGACAGCAGATTGCTAACTCCTCCCCTCTGGAGGAGGAAAGCGTACCATTGCCTCTGAGCCTTATTCTTAGCGGCCTAATGGCCTTCTGTGTTGCTGCCTTCAGGCCTCAGTGTGCTCTGTTCTGTGTTGTTCTCGTCTGCTGCAACCCATGTCTGCCTTTTCTAGTCCTGCCCTAGTCTAACTCGTTTAGTCCTGTCTTTGTCTTGTCGTGCCCTGCCCAGACCAGTCCCTAGAATCCATTCCCTTCTTTGACTTGCCCAAACCTGAGCCTGTATCCCTGCTCAGTATCCTGCTTAGTCTATGTTTGTACCCAGTTCCTGCCCTTGTTCAGTATCCCTGCTACCCTCCTGTCCCAGTATCCAGTCCTCAGCCTGTTCTAGTATCTAGTCCTCAGCTTCTTCCTTGTTCCAATACCCAGACCTCTGTTACCATTCTGTCTCTGCCTATTACACCTGACCTCATCTTGTGTCTGCCCTGTCTTGTTCAGCTTGTCCAGCTTCTTCTAGTTAAGCCCTACTGGCCTCCAGAATCCAAGGACTCAACCTGTGGGACTGGCTAGGCAGAAGATAACCCCAGCTCCTGTCCTGTAGACCTGCCCTGCTTCTGATGGGATGCTTACAGACCCCAACCCACATGACAGCTAAGGATGTGCAGCATTGTGATACTGTGAGAGACTGAGATATCTTTTTTTCTTGCTCTTTGGACTTTACTGAGTATTTTCTGCACTAGACAATATGTGCTGCTTGGATTTTGTTGTCTGTCATCAGAGACTAGTTAAAGATTTTGTTTTTTTGAACATATTTTGTGTGCAGTGTGTTTTTTGGCTGACGTGATTGGACTGGTGTGCAGAATAGCCCCAGAGAAGCTAGAAAACCCTTAGGGGGGAATATTCAGCACTTCTTAACTGGATAAGTTCGGACTTATCTTGATAAGTGATGGCAGCTGAATATCTGGTCCTGTTCAGTGAGGCCTCACTTAGCCAGATAAGCAGTGGGTGAGATGTAGGCATAACCTGGAAGAATAACTTGTCTGGTTAACTTAGCTGGATAAGTGCCAATATTCAAACTTATCAGTTAAGTTAACCGCTTAAATTAGACCTGCTCAATAGGAGGTCTAAAGTTAGCAAGATAAGACTTAACCAGTTAACAAGTTATTTCATTAGGATATTCAGCGCTGTAGCTTGTATTGTCCAGTATAGTAAACAGTTCAGTAAAGTGCAAAGCACAAGAAAAAAAGATATCAAAGTCTCGCACAGTATCACAGTGCTGCACATACTTAGCAGGTAATCTCACTGGGGCAGGGACCTCCCTGTCTTTGCTCTCCCCAGGTACCTCTATTTGGATACAGCTTTTCTTCTCTCTTCCTTTAACTTCTCTTTCAAACACACAGCAGATGAGTTTTATCCTGCTAACTTAGAGGCCTATTTACTAAGGTTTTTCTTCCACTTTGTGTCTATAGGAAAAATGCTTAGTAAATAGGGCCCTTAATTAGCTGTTTAGGTTTGAGGATCCCTCAAAAGACAGTCTCCCCACCACATCCCTATGCAGGAATCCTGGGAGGCCATGGGGCCTATGCTAGGTCATGAGTCCTTGTGCCCAGGGACAGATTGGGACAGGGATTACATGAGCATACGTTTTTGTTTCTGTTTTACTAGGAAAATATTAGATTAAAAAGGATGAGCAGAACTATCGGGTTGATTTTACTTAATGAACTGAATGTATTAATTATTAACCAAATACCTTCTCCAACAATAATTACAAAAGTCAGAGATGGTAATTTTCAAACTGGCTTGCGGGCGCACCCATGCATGCGTACATCAGCCCTTACCCAGGGATGCAGCTATTTTATAACTTGTGCGCTTATTTGCAGGCATGTTATAAAATAGCCTGGCCGCGCACATGTGTTCCAAATTTTAAGTGGATGCGCGCATATGCTCGTAAATGCCACAAATTTACACACTTTTATCAAGAAGAATCAGTTCTCTTACTTGACCTTAATTTTTGCAAAAACACATAAGCAACTAGGAGCACAGTAAAAAATACAGTGAGAAAAGAAAACAATCCTGCATTATGTCTCATTTTGGCATGAATGGCCTTTGCCTTCCTTGTTTTCTTCCTTCTTTTGTTTTACTCTCTCTCTCTCTGCCCTCTCTTCTCCTCCTCCTCCTTCTCCCCCTCCAGTATCACATAAATCATCCTCAGAATTTTGATTTACAACAACGAAGATACAAATATTAAATCAGGAATTTGCCTGATGACAAAAATGCTGTCATGAAACTATGCACTGTGTTTAATGACAACATTTTTGTCATTATGTGCAATCCAGCATATATTAACATAAATTCTATATAGTTCAGCAACAGGTTAGGCATTAATATCATTTTATGAGCATGCAAAATTAGTGAAATGCACCCAAAACAGAATCAAACCATTCAGCTATGCAGAAAGCAAATATGTGCATTTGCTACCTGAGATCCCTACGACAAGCTGTTGACTATAATGGAATCATATATCACATATTGACTAAACTGATTAATTAATTAGAATAGCTATAAGTATTTCTCACAAATTAGAGCACATATCCACCTTGTTACAACATTTGGCTGTTTTGCTTTTCTGTGTTAGGCGACCAATGGGATGATTTTACTAATAATGCAATGCAAGGATTTATAATTCCTTTCTGAACATCCAACACACCTCACTAGTCAGTTGTGAATGTCTGAGGATGCCATTTAATTTGTATAAAACTAGATTACATTTAAATGGACAGAAAGTCTCAAGGAGGCCAATGTATCATGTAAGGAAATGAAACATGCTAAATCCAAGCCAAAAGTGCTCATCTGGCTAATCACTAATGGGTAGATTTTAAAACATACGCATTCGTGTCCATGTGCGCGTGGTTCCCAGGTCCAATTAAGGAGAGGACTGGGAGGGAACTTCTCTACCCCTACCTAAACTCCCTCCCTCTTCCCCTCTCCTCCCCACCCCTTAAACCCTACCTATCTATCCTTTTTTTGTTGTTTTACAACTTACTTCAGGGCCCGAGCTGACGTAAGTTGCGCGCATCGGCCAGCTGTCGGCGCGCAAGTCTTTGGGGACAGCATTCAATGGTGCAGTCCCGGGCCGCCGCCCCCCCCAGCCCCGCCCCTCCTTGCCCAGACACCGCCCCTAGCCCATCCCTTTGAAGAGGCCCGGCACTTGCGTGCGTACTGGGGTTTATACGCGTGGCCGGGCCTCTTTAAAAATTTGCGAGGCGCGTGCAAGGCCTGGCCATGCATGTAAAGCCTGGATTTTACGCACGCAGGCCTTTTAAAATCCAGCCGTTAATCTTCCACAAAATACTTTTTTTTTGAGTATACCTGCTAAAAAAAATGTTAAATGTGTAACAGGTACTCAGAGTTCAATTCAGAGTCCACATTGTTTTAATTTTTCCTTTGGTTACACATGCACAGTAGAATGCCATCTAATGGGCTAGTCACTAAATTTTAGCATGTTAACACCAAAATTAGCTTTAATGCTGTATACACAGCAGTAGCATGCACATTTAACTCAAAAAGGTCTACTGTGCATGCAAGTTGCCTTTTGAAATTCTCCGTGCTAATCAGACTGCAGCGAAAAGGTCAGTCAGCATAGGAGAATGGAACCTCTTTATTCCCCAGTCAAGGTTGGACCCCCTCAACATAGGCACCTCCCAGTGCTTGCTCAGCCCGCACCCATGAGACAGCCATGACCTCTTGACACTGACCTAACAGCCCTTCACCCAGCAGACATGGATGCCCCTCAAGGCTACTCCCCCTCGAGGCTGCTGCCCCTCCCACACCTCCAAAATGAGCATTCTCCATTCTGGAGGGTCACAATGTTCACCCAGCAGGAGGGATTTGAGAATTCTCCTTCCAGTACTGCTCCAGCCCATTAAATAATGCCATTAGGTGATGCTGCATCATTACCATATGATAGTGGTGAAGCACAACATAGAGGCATCGTTCAGCAGGCTGAAGTGCCATGAAACTGTCGTATTTGTGAGGAATATAAATATTTTTAAATAAAATAAATAAATAGTGGTGCTGTCTGGAGGGTTTTCATGTCCACCTTCCAGAGTGGCAAACATTCATTGTGGAGGGGAGGGAACGAGTTTCTGTGGGGGGAGGGGGGCTCAGCTCAGTATCAGGCTGTTTTAAGGGTCTCAGAGAGGGGGGGGGTCAACGTAGGGAGGGCTGGAGCTATTGCAGGAAAATGTCCTTTTTTATTGGCAGGAGGAAGACAATATAACATTGATAGGGAGCTTTGGGGGAGGGAATGAAATCCCCCATGCTATCAAAATTTTTAATTTCAAGATCATTAGCACAGAGTATAACAAGAGGCAGTGTGCAAGCTAGCAATTTAACAACCTTTTTCAAAGTAGGTGTTGAAATTTAGGTCTCGATGAGAATGTGTGAAAGTGAGTGGAAGATAATATATCATCCTATTTTGTATGCGTCTGTTACTGCCTAATTTGCATATGATATGTACTAATTTTAGCCTGCACCCTTTAATATGTGTGTTTGTATGTAGTGGGGGGGGGGGGAAGTTGAGTATGAACACTAAACTAATAGAGCATAGAACATTATTTTTTTAACCTTCCGTGCATAGGTCCTTTGTCCTGTAATATGCCAACTGTCAATGACCTGAAAATACCAACCCTGATTGGTGGTAAGAATAACTAGGTGAAAAAGCAAATTTCAGTGTAGCAAACATTGAGGCTATTATCTAAACTGGCTACTAGGGGTGTGCATTCATTTCCTACGTATTTGTAATCTGCAACGTTTAGGGCCATATTCGTTGTATTCGTGAGGAAGCAAAACGTATCGCGATTCCCCACGAATACAACGAATCTTCGCCAAATTATTTGGCCGTCTAAAGAGGTGAATTTAAACAAACCCCCCCACCCTCCTGACCCCCCCCAAGACTTACCAAAACTCTCTGGTGGTCCAGCGGGGGGTCCGAGAGCCATTTCCTGCACTCACGCCCTCGGCTGCCGGTATTCAAAATGGCACCGATAGCCTTTGACCTTCTATGTCACAGGGGCTACCGGTGCCATTGGTCAGCCCCTGTCACATGGTAGGAGAAATGGATGGCTGCTCCTACCATGTGACAGGGGCTGACCAATGGCACCGGTAGCCCCTGTGACATAGAAGGTCAAAGGCTATCGGCGCCATTTTGAATACCAGCAGCCGAGGGTATGAGTGCAGGAGATGGCTCCCGGACCCCCCGCTGGACCACCAGGGAGTTTTGGTAAGTCTTGGGGGGGTCAGGAGGGTAGGGGGTTGTACTTAATTCAATTTTAGCCGGGAAATGAATAAGAATTAATGCATGTACATATTGGGGGCCCCCCTTGCCGAATGCAACGTATCTGCCCCCCGACGAATACGAATCCCGAATGCAATGTATGGCGTCCCTCTGCACATTCCTACTTGCTACTCTACAGAAAAGGGTAGTGAAGACATGAACAACTAAGAAAGTAGTATGCTGAAGTGTTATAGCTCATCACCAATGTCTAAAATGAATGATTAAGTGACAACTTCCTTAGTGGCTCCAATATAAGAGCGAATAAATGTTTCCTGCACTCATAAACAGAAGAATTGATATTTCCATGGAACATAGCACAATTATTCCCAAATTCATCTGGAGGCACAAAAGGATTTATTATTTAGTAAGTTAATCAGAAATGTTTTTTTTAAATATAAAATTAACTATGTTACCTTAAATATTTCTAAACAATTTGGCTAAAAGCAAAAATAGTAAGTCAATACAGTTCTCTTTTTTTTTTAATTAGGCCTTTATGTGTTGACTGCTATCAGAAACCTGTTCCAGTAGCATTCTGACACATAATAGGGTAGGCAGATGAAATATTAACCTTTCTAAACATGGCTGCATTGCTCACAGAAGCCTACATGGATAATCAAGCAGCAGAGAATCTGGACAAATTGGTAAGGGGCTGAGATCATAATAGCTAATCAAAAATTAGGATATTTTATGGCTTTTTAACTGCCTTATGGTATAAGAAGAAAACAGACTGCTGTTGATCATATCACAGAATTAATTCTTCAGCAAAACTAGGAAAGGAAATTGTACATTCTAAGCAGGTCAAATGATTGCCTAGTAGGAAGGATGCACATTAGCCACTGGTAAAAAAAAAAAAAAAAAAGGTAAAATATTGATGTGTATTAAGTAATGCTGATAAGTATGGTCTCTAGTTCCCCTTTATGCAGGGAAATTTATAGAACGTGGCATGTGTTTTCCCAGTTTTAAAGAATATGTATCTAGTAGGGATGTGAATCGTTTTTTGACGATTTAAAATATCGTCCGATATATTTTAAATCGTCAAAAATCGTTAGAGGCGATATTTAATAGGAATTCCCCCGATTTATTGTCAAAAATCGTAAATCGGGGGAAGGGGGAGGGGAAGGGGAGGGCGGGAAAACTGGCACACTAAAACATCCCTAAAACCCACCCCGACCCTTTAAAATAAATCTCTCACCCTCCCGAACCCCCCCAAAATGTCTTAAATTACCTGGGGTCCAGTGGGGGGGGGGGTGTCCCATTGTGATCTTCCACTCTCGGGCCACGGGTGCGTTGATAGAAATGGCGCCGGCACCATTTTGGTTCCTGTCCCCCGACATCACGAGCGTAGGAGATCGCTCCCGGACCCCCGCTGGACTTTTGGCAAGTCTTGTGGGGGTCAGGAGGCCCCCCCAAGCTGGCCAAAAGTCCCTGGGGGTCCAGCGGGGGTCTGGGAGCGATCTCCTATGTTCGTGACATCGGGGGACAGGAACCAAAATGGCGCCGGCGCTACCTTTGCCCTGTCATATGACAGGGCAAAGGTAGCGCCGGCGCCATTTCTATCAACGCACCCGTGGCCCGAGAGTGGAAGATCACAACGGGACCCCCCCACTGGACCCCAGGTAATTTAAGACATTTTGGGGGGGTTCGGGAGGGTGGGGGATTTATTTTAAAGGGTCGGGGTGGGTTTTAGGGATGTTTTAGTGTGCCGGTTTTCCCGCCCTCCCCCGATTTACGATTTACACAATATTTAACAAAACAAAACCACGACGATCCGATTCCCTCCCCCCCAAGCCGAAATCGATCTTTAAGACGATCGATCACACGATTCACATCTCTAGTATCTAGAGGTCCACCTTCAAATGCATTTAGCTGGTTAAATAAATAAAAAAATTGCATTGTAAACCGGCATGATGTCTCTGATGAATGTCGGTAAAGAAAAGCCTTAAATAAATAAATAAATAAATAAATAAAAGTTAGCTGGCTAAATTAATATTTGGGCTCATATTTGGCTAAATTCTAGCCTCCTAATAAGTTAGGTGTCTAGAATTTAGCCAGATAAGCTAGAGGCATTCTGGGGGTGTAACTGGATGAAATAACACAGCTGGCAAAGTACCCAGACAGGCAGGGAAGAAAAGAGAGAGAGTGAGAGAACCATTTCTAAGGGCTTTGTACTCAGCTATTTATATCTTTATAGGCAGGCCAGCTGATAGCTTGAGGTGAGGTGTTGGTAGTGGTTTAGGGTTTAGAGGCCAGTTTTATATGCAGAGTGAGATGTACGAACAGGATAGTACACCTCGGTGAAGATTTTACATCATTTGGAGTAGGAAAGTCTCACAAAGATGCCATTTCTACAATGTTCTCTCACCCTAGCTTGATGGACTCTATAACAGGGTACGATCAAGCTAGGATGAGAGAGCAAAGTAGAAATGGCATCTTTGTGAGACTTTCCTCATTCCAAATGATGTCAAATCTTCACCGAGGTGTACTGTGCTGTTTGTATGTCTCACTCTGAATATAAAACTGGCCCCTAAACCCTAAATCACCACCAACAACTCACCTGGAGCTATTAGTTGGCCCTCCAATAGAGATATAAATAGTTGAATACTATTTAGGCTTTATTCTCTCTCTCTCTCTGCCCTGAAATGCAATCTTTAAGCATGTGTTATACTATCGCACAGTGTGATATTACCCCTCCTCAATCCTGCTCCTTCAAAAAATTTGCATTTGCGGTAACACAATTATTGCATGCATTAACACATTTGATGAATGACCCTATAAGTTAACTAGCTAACTCTGATATTCTGAATTTAGCCGGCTTACGACTAGATTCATTAAGTTACAATGTATTTTCGCAGGAGGGGGTCCCACTATCACGGGGGTGTCGCTGCAATTGTGGGGCCCCTCCCTCGAAAACACATCATGGATGTATGGTGCGTTCTTTTGTGTCGCGGCCAAACACCGCGACACAAAGGTCTGGATTTTCAAAGCTCTATGGGCCAGATTTTAAAAGGGTTACGCGCATAAGTTATGCGCGTAACCCTTTTAAAAGCCCCCTACGCGCGCCGAGCCTATTTTGCATAGGCTCGGCGGCGCGCGCAAGCCCCGGGACGCGCGTAAGTCCCGGGGCTTCGCAAGGGGGGCGTGTCGGGGGCGTGCTGGGTGGGCGGTGCAAATTTCCGGGCGGGGCGGGAGGTGTGTCAGGGGCGTGATGCCGGCCCGGGGGTGTGGTCGAGGCCTCCGGACCAGCCCCCGGGTCGGGTGATGGCCTGCTTTGGGCAGGCATAACTCTGCCGACAACGGTGGGGAGGGGTTTAGATAGGGCCGGGGGGTGGGTTAGATAGGGGAAGGGAGGGGAAGGTGCGGGGGGGGTGGAGAGAAAGTTCCCTCCGAGGCCGCTCCAATTTCGGAGCGGCCTCGGAGGGAACGGGCATCACGCGTAGGGCTCGGCTCGCGCAAGGTGCACAAATGTGCACCACCTTGCGCGCGCCGACCCCGGATTTTAGCCGCGCGTATCTTATAAAATCCGGCGTACTTTTGTTTGCGCCTGGTGCGCGAACAAAAGTACGCGCGAGCGTACGTTTATAAAATCTACCCCATGCGCGTAAATCCAGAGGGGGTTATGTGTGCCGGGCCTATTTTAAAAAGGCCCGGCGATGCGTGTAAAGCCCCGGGATGCATTTAAGTCCCAGGGCTTTACTAAAGGAGTGGGGCGTGGGCGGGGCGCTCCAGGGAAGAGCGGGGGTGGGGCCAGAGGCCTCCGACATAGCGGCCATTGTCGCTGTGTCGGAGGATTGTGTGCTGGCAGCCTCCTGGCAGGCGCTAAAGGTAAGACAAAAGTCAGAGGGGGGAAGAGTAGGGCTGGGGGGGAAAGGTCAGGGGAAGGGGTGGGAAGGTCAGGCTAGGGGAGAGGGAACGGAGGAAGGCGGCACGGCTCAGCGCTCGCAAGGTGCACAAATGTGCACCCCCTTGTGCACACCGCCCCCCGATTTTATAACATGCACGCGCCTGTTATAGAAAGAGCTGCCCTAAAGTTAGCTGGCTATATTCAATAGTATGGCTGCAAAGTTAGCTAGCTAAGTTTATCCGGCTAACTTTGCTAGCCAGATTGTGGCTGAATATGGATCCTCCTAATGTTCTATTTCAGCTAATGAGTAATTTCACATTTTTTTTGCATGTACAGTAGGAGCTAGTTGGCCCATACATTGGAATTATGGAATCAACCTAATCTAGAAAATTAATTTAAAAGTAGCAAAAATTGTAGGCTGTATTTTGATGAAAATTCATCTTGAGTGAAATATCACAACGAATATTGAATATTAGCACTTAGAAGGTAATTTTCAAAGAAATTTCTCTGGTTAAACAGTGATTTTTGGGACAGAGCGGGACTAAAAGATGCATGTTACAATTTACAGACGGGACCTAGAGGATATATGAAAAGTTGCCTCTATACAAAAAAGGAATTAAAAAAAACTTTGACACAATCACACGCCGCACATGACGAGAAGTCCGGACGGCAAGTGGGCTCACTGCCGTCGTCAGGCTTGCTGATGCGGTTTCATATATATTTTTTATACAATTTTCTAAAAATCATTGGATAGAATATTTTGTGTGGTAAAGAGCACATTGTTGATAGAGTTCAGATACCTTGTTTTTTTGATGCTTAGTGTTTGATATAGAAAACAAGAGCTGTGGTTCTTTGCGCTTAAACAGTATTTTACCCATGGAAATGGCATGTTATAACATTGTCCACCTGATTTACAGGTAAAACCATGTGCATTTGTGCTGTTTGCATTTAAGTTTACTTGGATTGAGCTGAGGCATTCAGGGAAGTGGAGTTTCAGAGGGGCATAGTTTGGGATTTGAAAAGTATGAGGTCAGTATTCAGTGCCACTTGAGCAGATAAGTTCGGACCAGATATCCAGCTAACTAAAGGTTATCTGGTTATATTTAGCATACGGTCACTGAATATCCTGGGTAAGTTACTCAGATACAGTATGTTTATCAAGCTAACTTTACTAGCTGGCTAGCTTTTGAATAATTATCTAGCTCTCAGGGGAAGATTTTAAACGGTTGCGCACGAACGTACAAGTGCGCGCTACCCGGCGCGCACACATGTATGCAGGCGCGCGCATGTTATAAAATCCAGGGTCGGTGTGCACAAGGGGCGCACAATTGTGCATCTTGCGCGCACCGAGCTGCGCTGCCTTCCCCCCTTCCCTTCCCCCTAGCCTGACCTTCCCACCCCTTCCCCTAACCTTTTCCCCCCAGCCCTACTCTAACCCCTCCTGCCCTTTATCTTACCTTTTGCACCTGCCTCCGGGCAGGCGCAAGTTGCGCGCGCCAGCAGCCTGCCGGCACGTGATCTTCCGACCCCTCCCCCACCCTGCCCCTCCCCGCCCCTTTAGTAATGTCCCGGGACTCAGATGTGTCCCGGGGCTTTACATGCATCGCCGGGCCTTTCTAAAATAGGCCCGGCGCGTGTAGGGCTTTTAAAATCAGCCCCTCAGTGTGTAAATTTCCTCAGAAACCTCCTGCACCCAAATTAGCAGGTCTGATTATGTGTGAGTAGTTTTGGTGCAAATATTTTCATTTATAGTCTATGAGGAATGGAAAACTGCACTTTTTCCTCTGCAAGCCAGACAGAGTAAAGCTGGGGTGGGAACAGAAAGGAAGGAGAAGGACCAAATAAGTAAAGCCCTTTTTTAACTAATGTATCTCAATGTGATTTCCTCATTTTTTTTCAACTCTTTATCATTTTAAATCAGTTAACAAGTTAAACAGCTTGACAAGAATTGGTATAACGAGACCAAACAAATATAACATACAAAGAAATACTAAGAATACAAAGAAATACTAAGAAATACTAAAAATACAAAGAATAACATACAAAGAAATACTAAGATCTATTCTCAATAATACCTTGTTAGACAACCAATTTTAAGGGGTGTTCCACTAGTAAATATGAGAAGCAAAGATTTTAATTACAAAAAATATAGTAAAAAGGCCCATCCACACTAAAGTGCAGAGCTATCTATGTTTATTGTCGGGGCACAATATTTAAGAGCTGATCATAATGGTAGGTGAATCCTGTCTTATTTTTTTATTTTATGGTTTGAAAAGTATTAAGCTGGGATGGATCAAAAAAAGACATATTTAACCCCTTTATGTTTAATAACACATTTACAAGGAAAATAAAGCCAGAAGGAAGTGCCCAAACTGATAACAGCCAGGCGCATTATCAGGAAACATTTTCTTTTTGATTGTGTTACTTTGGATACATCCGGAAACATACGAATCTTACATCCTAAGAACAATGTATCTATCTTGCGAAAGAACATTTTTAACACAAAATCCCGGTCTGAATCCAATGGAAAAGTGACAATTAAAGTAGAAGATATAATTCCCTCTTCCGTTGAACTCTCAAGGAAAGAGGATAGATGGGATAAATCAGTAGGTACAATATCTATGGGTACATTATTCAAATAAGACAATGTCTTAGTTGGCAAATAATAAGCTTTTGAAATAGGGGGAAGCAGATTTTCTTTGATAGTTAATGCTTCTACAAAACATCTACGAAGCATTTAACCGGTGTAGTAAACCTTTTCTTAGGAAAATAAAAAATCCATAGGGGCGGATTTTCAAAGGGTTACGCGTGTATATTACGTGTGTATATTACGCGCGTAACCCCGAAAACCCGCTCCTCCACGCGCCGAGCCTATTTTGCATAGGCTTGGCGACGCATGCAAGCCTTGGGACGCGCATATGTCCCAGGGCTTGAAAAAGGGGCGGGGAGGGGGTGGGGCGGTGGTGTGGCCAGAGGCCTCCGAAGGCCTGCTAGGCCGGGGAATCACGTGCTGGTACTCGGCCGGCGCATGCAATCTACGCCTGCCCAGAGGCACTCGCAACTTAAATAATAAAGTTGGGGGGGGATTTAGGTAGGGCTGGGAGGCGGGTTAGATAGAGGAAGGGAGGGGAAGGTGTGGAGGGGTGAAAGGAAAATTCCCTCCGAGGCTGCTCCAATTCGCTTCGGAGGGAACGGGGAAAGCCATTGGGGTTCCCCTAGGGCTCAGCACGCACAAGGTGCACAAGTGTGTACCCCTTGAGCACGCCGATCCCAAATTTTATAAAATGCACGTGGCTCGCAGGGCCGCGAGCAGGCTCTCACCTTCTCTTCAGGCCAGCCGGCCGACTTCAGTTGTCCTTCTACCGGCACGGCAGGAGCCACTCCAGTATTGTCTCTGCGGCCTGGAGGACGACGATGTATCTCACTTGCGGCAGGTGCCATGTGCCTGCATCCCTAGTGGCCTGGAGGCTGCCGAAATCGCTGCTGCCTTTCCTGGCGGCAGGGAGCCCATCATTGTGCCGGCACGGCTGCAGCCACGCCAGGAATCTTCCTCTCAGCATTGTGCCACACTACTGTGCCTTAAGGGGCCCGGAGGCCACCAAAACCCCCTCATACGTGGCTGGAGCCACGCCTCTCTCTTCCTGCAGCCAGGAGGCCACCAGCAACGTTCCTATATGGCCTGGAGGCCACCAACCTTACCTGGGCCTCCGGGGGAAGAGGGCCTGCATCCCCGGTCTTGCCTGCGTCCTGGAGCTGCCTCTGGTCCTTCTTCAGCGGCAGGATGCCGCCTGGGACATTGGGGCCTGCCCTGAGGCCTACCTTTAGCTCCTGCTTCAGCTCGGCATCTTCCTGTGCAGCAGGGCCGCTGTCCAGGGTTCTGTATTGCTTCCTGCTTCTTCTTAGGAGGCGGGCCCGAGTCTCTCCTCCGGAGTTAAAGGGCCAGGAGGGAGTGGTCCCTCTGGTCCCACCTGAAAGCTCCTCCCTGGGTGTTTCCTGCTTCAGCCTACAAGAGGATTCTACCGTCATTCCTTTCTCACCTTTGCAAGGAGTAAGTCCTCCTTAGGACTCCTCATCTGCTTCTCCTCCTAGGCACTGTTCTGTGTGAGATCCCGTGTCTTCGTCTAAACTTTCAAAAGGGAAACTTTGATAAAATGAGAAAAATTGTTAGAAAAAAACTGAAAGGAGCAGCTACAAAAGTAAAAAATGTCCAAGAGGGGTGGTCATTGTTAAAAAATACCATTCGAGAAGCACAGTCCAGATGTATTCCACACATTAAGAAAGGTGGAAAGAAGGCAAAACGATTACCGGCATGGTTAAAAGGGGATGTGAAAGAAGCTATTTTAGCCAAAAGATCTTTATTCAAAAATTGGAAGAAGGATCCAACAGAAGAGAATAGGATAAAGCATAAACGTTGGCAAGTTAAATGTAATACATTGATAAGATAGGCTAAGAGAGAATTTGAAAAGAAGTTGGCTGTAGAGGCAAAAACTCACAGTAAAATTTTTTTAAATATATCCGAAGCAGAAAGCCTGTGACGGAGTCAGTTGGACCATTAGATGATCGAGGGGTTAAAGGGGCACTTAGAGAAGATAAGGCCATCGCGGAAAGATTAAATGATTTCTTTGCTTTGGTATTTACTGAAGAGGATGTTGGGGAGGTACCAGTAATGGAGAAGGTTCATGGGTAATGATTCAGATGGACTGAATCAAATCACGGAGAACCTAGAAGATGTGATAGGCCTGATTGACAAACTGAAGAGTAGTAAATTACCTGGATCAGATGGTATACATCCCAGAGTTCTGAAGGAACTAAAAAATGAAATTTCAGACCTATTAGTAAAAATTTGTAACCTATCATTAAAATCATCCATTGTACCTGAAGACTGGAGGATAGCTAATGTAACCCCAATATTTAAAAAGGGCTCCAGGGGCGATCTGGGAAACTACAGACCGGTTAGCCTGACTTCAGTGCCAGGTAAAATAGTGGAAAGTGTTCTAAACATCAAAATCACAGAACATATAGAAAGACATGGTTTAATGGAACAAAGTCAGCATGGCTTTACCCAGGGCAAGTCTTGCCTCACAAATCTGCTTCACTTTTTTGAAGGAGTTAATAAACATGTGGATAAAGGTGAACCGGTAGATGTAGTATACTTGGATTTTCAGAAGGCGTTTGACAAAGTTCCTCATGAGAGGCTTCTAGGAAAAGTAAAAAGTCATGGGATAGGTGGCGATGTCCTTTCGTGGATTGCAAACTGGCTAAAAGACAGGAAACAGAGAGTAAGATTAAATGGACAATTTTCTCAGTGGAAGGGAGTGGACAGTGGAGTGCCTCAGGGATCTGTATTGGGACCCTTACTTTTCAATATATTTATAAATGATCTGGAAAGAAATACGACGAGTGAGATAATCAGATTTGCAGATGACACAAAATTGTTCAGAGTAGTTAAATCACAAGCAGATTGTGATAAATTGCAGAAGACCTTGTGAAACTGGAAAATTGGGCATCCAAATGGCAGATGAAATTTAATGTGGATAAGTGCAAGGTGATGCATATAGGGAAAAATAACCCATGCTATAATTACACAATGTTGGGTTCTATATTAGGTGCTACAATCCAAGAAAGAGATCTAGGTGTCATAGTGGATAACACATTGAAGTCATCGGTTTAGTGTGCTGCGGCAGTCAAAATAGCAAACAGAATTTTGGGAATTATTAGAAAGGGAATGGTGAATAAAACGGAAAATGTCATAATGCCTCTGTATCACTCCATGGTGAGACCGCACCTTGAATACTGTGTACAATTCTGGTCGCCGCATCTCAAAAAAGATATAATTGCGATGGAGAAGGTACAGAGAAGGGCTACCAAAATGATAAGGGGAATGGGGAGTTTTTCCTCCCCTATGAGGAAAGACTAAAGAGGTTAGGACTTTTCAGCTTGAAGAAGAGACGGCTGAGGGGGGATATGATAGGGATGTTTAAAATTATGAGAGGTCTAGAATGGGTAAATGTGAACCGGTTATTTACTCTTTTGGATAGTAGAAAGACTAGGGGGCACTCCATGAAGTTAGCATGGGGCACATTTAAAACTAATCGGAAAAAGTTCTTTTTTACTCAACGCACAATTAAACTCTGGAATTTGTTGCCAGAGGATGTGGTTAGTGCAGTTAGTATAGCTGTGTTTAAAAAAGGATTGGATAAGTTCTTGGAGGAGAAGTCCATTACCTAATTAAGTTCACTTAGAGAATAGCCACTGCCATTAGCAATGGTAACATGGAATAGACTTAGTTTTTGGGTACTTGCCAGGTTCTTATGGCCTGAATTGGCCACTGTTGGAACAGGATACTGGGCTTGATGGACCCTTGGTCTGACCCAGTATGGCATTTTCTTATGTTCTTCTTATGTTCTGAGGGAATGCTAATAGAGAAAGATGTATAGGTGTGTGTGTGTGGGGGGGGGGGGGGGGGGAGAGAGAGAAGACAGTGAAGTTCACAACTTTCAAAAATTGTCTTTACCCCTGTTGGATCTAGAGGGAATCTATGGTTAAGATTCCTATTGTATTGATGCATTGAGACTGACAAGGCCAGACCTATGCAGTTAGAAATAAAGCTTAAGTTCCTCATTTAGCTATATAGTTAAATAATGCAGAAACTGCTTTAAGGCTGAACATGTGACAAGAAGGCTATCCTGCAAGCACATAGGCATAACTAAGAAGCAACTAGGTAACCTAGTTGTTTACAGCTTAGAGGACTGTTATGATTGCATAAGTCTCCTTGTACCTGTGTTTGATGACTATTAATAAGCAAAGTACTGCAATTCTGCTTTTTTTTTTAACCAACGAGCAGAAATTTATTAATAAGAAACTGACATTGTATAGGACAATTCTTAATCCCTTACCTGATAGGTAAATCTCAATCATTTACCTTATTTGTAAAAAGCATAAGTCAAGAAATGTATTTAAGTCTTAATTGTGTCTGCATAATTAGGCTTGGCTCTCTGAATTTTGGCTGCAGCAAGCCTCTGTGTACACACACTAAATAAAAGGGAAGTGGCATACTGCCTTCTGATGGACTGTCTGATTTAATTCTTTTTAACAATGGAAATACCAGGGAATCCATTCCCCTGAGTACCTCTGAGTACTCAAAAAGAAGGGGGGGGGGGGAGGAATCCACCTTAATGTCACCTGTTTGTAAAAGGTGCACCTTGTCCCAAACACAAAATTGTGTAGAAAAACAAGTGTGGCAGATCCTCCTGTTCTAACCACTAGATGTCACTGACCCTGTATAGATCACCTCTCTGATTACACTTTGAAAGAGAGCCACCCATACCCCTCAGTCACTCCCAGCTGGAGAGTCTGGGATTGGATGCTTGAAGACTATTTAGCACAGCCACGTTAATACACCCTGGGGTTCAATTTGAAGAAGCAATCAGAGGGTAGCCAAGGAGAAGAAGATGTCTAAAGGTAGGATTTTTGCAGTAAATCTGGGGATACCTCCAATAGGATTCCCACATAGCCCCTGGGAGAGTTTGCACAGTTAAAATCATCATGAGCTCTACCCAGAGGTCTGAATTAAGGACACCTACCTAAAAAAGAAAAAACCCTAATATACCATCAATAAGATATAAAACTCACACTTCTGGATAATGGACTTTAATGTATTATTACCAATCAGTAAACTTTTATTTAACACAATGACTTAGTCCTGTTTGTTTATTACACCTAGTTCATGTACCTGTTAGCAAGTTATGCTTGACTTCAGTTGAAAGGCTGAAACAGTTAAGATGAGACACTGAATTTGTCAAAGACATGGACATAAATATTCTCCTTCCTCTGCTAAAATATTCTGTACAAAGTTTAGATTACTTAACTCTGTCGCTTAGGAGGGTGATGCAGCCATGGGCCTGGATATCTCTGGAAAGGAAATCTCTCAGTTTCGCAGCTCTTGGCTCCTTTGGCCCTTGTTGAGATTTTACATGTAGCTCAGCTATGAAGTAAGAACAGCTGTCTGTCTCTATGTTTCCTCAAAGTGCAGACTTCTGTCTCTCTCTCTCAATAATTAGCTCTATGTAAAGAACTGATTGCAGGGCTGCCCAATACACTTCTCTCTTCCTGGTTCCTAACTCCAGCTCCTGACCATCCCTGTCAAACACACATAGACGGAGCAAGCAAAATTGTGCCTTTTCTACCTTAAATGGTCTCCTAGCATTCCTTTGGCTTCCTATTCTCCTGGCTATGTAGTAGGGATATGCATTCATTTCATCTGTTTCATACGTTTCCTATCAAGCATGTAATATGAAACATATGAAACATATGAAACAAATGCACATCTTATAGACATGTAATGGAAACATGAAATGGATGAAATGAATGCACATCCCTACTATGTAGTACTGTTCTCTGGGTAGGCTAAACAGTACAGCCCTTTTCCAAACTTGTTAACACTGTGGACATAATTTTAAAAAGCATTTACATATGTAAAACTGTGTTTAACTGGTGTAAATGCACTTTACTTGAGTAAGTGGTCTTTTGAAAATTGCTCCAATATATGCTATTGAATTTCCATAGCATTTACTTGCACAAGTGCACTTTACACGAGTAAATGACTTTTGAAAATTGCTATGGTATGTTACATGTATGCGCGTAACTCCTTTGAAAATTACCTCCTATGAGAGCTGGATGCTGGTTCTTGCAGAATATTTGTCATTCACAGGAGAACACATAGGGTTTTTAAATGTATTTTTATATTCTTTCACCTTGGCTGTTGCAGTTTGCAGTCTCTGCAGGGTTGAAAATTCCTTTTTGACAGATCCAGACATAGTTCAGTGCACATTGTAAGGCTCCAACACATGATAAGTTCATATGGGCATGAACCCGGTTTATAATAGCTTGTTACACAGAGTGCTATAGACTCTGGGGTTTGCAATTGTCCAGCTAACACAACATTCAATGGTGATAAGAGTAGCGCTAAAATGGGCCAACATTCTTCTGGGTAAGACTCTAGATTGTTGGACAGTTTTCGGAAGAAGGTCTTCCAGAGCTCAATCCTTAGTGCCCACATTGTTGCCCACCAACCGTCTCTTCTCCAAGCTGAACAGCACTAAACCTCTTTAGCATTTCCTCATAGGGGAGCTTTTCCATCCCCTTTATCATTTTGGTCGCCCTTCTTTGTACCTTCTCCATTGCAACATATCTTTTATATTATATTATTTTCATTACTGTACCTTTGCAACATATCTTTTATATTATATTATATTATATTATTTTCATTACTGTACCTTTCCCATTTAATGTTTTGGTTGGATTTACTGTCTACATATAGAGTACTAGTAAATGTGTCAATTACTGTTTTATTCTGGTATGATGATTTTATCTGGTCTGATACCACAATTGAGAGATTGTTTGGGAAGGGCACAGAATTGTGGTATCGGGGTGACTGGGACCCTGTCTCATCTCCCACTCAGGCTATGAACCCCTGAGGTTTCATGCCCTCTTGGACATTTTTCCTTTGGTACAGTTCTGACTATTGGCCTTGTGTAATATTATTCAACAAACTATAGCACAGCAAAAGGTAGGCATAACAGAAGTTCAGCACTCCTCCATGATTATGTCTTCTCAGGTAATGCATGAAGTATTTGCAAAAACTGATTCAGAAGAAGAATCATATCCTGGATTACCTGAATCACAATAGAACAGATAGTAAATGAATAGAATTTGGGCCCTCCAGCCTCCAGTGCTTTGGGGGTTTTCCTGCTACATTTGGTGCTTTGTTCCCCCTTGATGGTGTCTTGAGTTATTCATGCCATACTTGGTGCTGCTTGTGCTGCCTTAGGGGGAGGGGTTGAAGTGTCTATGCTACTGTGGTGTTCTGGCCATTTTTTCTGCTGCTTTGTTCTTTTCATGGCATTTTGGAGAACTGTCACTGCAGTTACCAGTTTGCCATTATGGATCTTAGGGGTATTCATGACACTTTTGGTGCCACATTGACACAGTCTTAGTGCCCTTCAACCTTCTAATGATGTCTATTCAAAAGTCTTATTAGAAATGATTGCAAACCCACAATCTGGGAGCACAAAAATAAGTTGCATTGCTTCCCCCATTGACTTTAATGATAACAAATAAATAGAATGAATAAATGTACATTTTTTTCATCTGAAACAAACCAAATGAATGAGTACTACTTATGAAATGAATAAATGAAGTAAAATATAATTTTTGCTTCTTCATATCCCTAGCAAATAGAATGATAGAGATTATTAATAGACCTACCACTGAGCCACTAGGCTTTTAATTGTATGATTGTTTTTATAGCAGTAAAACTGGTTCTTTTATAAGAATTGAATCTAATTAAAACTATCTGGTTTCCTACTGTAATGTATACTGAGTTAAAAATGAAGATGTTAGAGCATAAAAAGGTGCTATAACTACTATTGATTTGGTTTTGATTGCTACATTATGCAGGCTCTGTTCTTCTGTTAGGCAAAGAGATATCCAAGTGTAACACCATGGTCATTTTTTCTGAAATGAGATAAGAGCCTTATTGATAGATTTGCTAGTACACATACAGCTTCTGACAATATAGGTTAAAGATCATTGAAGAATTGCCGATGACAAAGGAAGACAATTTCTCAGCTAAGGTATCTGTCACAAATCAAATGCCTAATGAATATTATATGTCACACCTGTAGTTCTCCTTATGCTAAGGGAAAGCAGTTACCGGTAATAAGTTAGTACAAGAGGTAAGAGGAAGGAATATGTTTGTGTAACAACAAATGTTACTATGATCAAATTATTCAAGCTAATTTATTTGTTGTTTGCATTATAGACTTCCAGGGACTATGAATTGAAAAAAATGCTTGAATATATTTAACAGGGAGAATGGCCTGCTACTTGAATTAATAAACAGTTTAAGCTAAATTTCAAAGTAATAAAAATGCTGAAAGGGAATTTGTTAAAACTTTTTGAGATGGACATATTTCCTACAAAACCAAAAAGTAATTTTTCCTTGTGAATTTCTTATGAAACTAATTCTTTTTGCTTTAATTTTTAATTCTAAACTCATAGAAGTATATTACTGATAAACTATCAATTTCACAAAATGTTTTGCCAAAAATTCTTCATTCAGTCTGCAATACTTTTTTCAATATTGTATTGTGTTTAAAAAATAAGTATTATAAAAACATGTTACAATGTGATCGTAGCTGTATGTTACTTATATGTAATTATAAAAAAAATATTTCAGTTGACCATCCATGTAATGCATCATATAGTATTATATTCAATACAGTGCCTATTCACTATTACAGTAAGCCATAGAATGTTGCGATAATCATCTCACAAAGGATTTCCTTTTATAAAGTCTTTATTCCTATTAAGCTATCCCAAATGCAACATTAATTTTCCTAAGAATATAATAAAAGTAATTGGTGCCCTGGTGGAAATACTGCTCATTACAGTCTATTCCAGGGGTAGCCAACTCTGGTGCTCAGGAACAAACCAGGTTTTCAGTATATCCACAAAGAATATGCATGAGATTGATTTGCATAACCGATTTTAAATTGAAGTGATTAACAATTTACAAATCTTTGTTCAAGACAGCCCTTTACATAATCCTCTTCCAATAAATCTGTGACTTTGTACAGATGATTTAATCTGATGTTTCCATATCCCATCCCAATTTCTGAGGCAGTTTTGAAGCTTCCTTCCAAATTGGTGGAAATAATACTTGAATAAATCCCATTTCTCATATGTTGATTCAGATGTCAAGAATAGGTTTCTTTCTTCTCATCCAAACTCCTCTCAGAATATCCTGATGATATGGTAACGGTTAACATTGGGTTGATGCCATGGTTCTCCTTTCTTCCCAATCTTCTCTTGCTCCCAGGAATGAATGCAGATCCATTCCATGCATGACCTCTGGCAAGTTTCTGGATCTCTCTGGGTGAGAGACTCCTCTAAAAAAAAACCCCAAAAAACCCAACTCATTTCCCGATGATGGCAACTAAATTCCCTTGGCCAAGAGGAATTTAGTTGGCTGGTAAAAAAAAAAAAAACCTATCTTCAAAATCCAAAGAAAAGGAAGGAAGAATGGAGAAAATCTTCCTTCAACAAAAATGATACACAAGACTAAAAGGAAATAGTATTCCTTAAAACTGGCAAAAAAAAGGCACCTCTTCTACCTTTTCAATACCCAGGCCTTAATCCCTAAGGCCCAAAGGGTCCTTTCCCTAAAGCAAGAAAAAACAGAACAGAAACTGCAACATCCTGCTCGCTCAGAAGTCTAACAAAATCCACACCCTTTCTAAATGTTCCCCTTTTTCATAGTAGTAAGAAACAACCAACACAACAGCCCACATGGGGAAGCTCAGAAGCTGTAATCCATTGGAATACTTTATCTCTACCTACCCAGTAGGGTTCCCTACACCTCTTGCTAAATTAACCCATAGTGCTCCCTCTTTACCTCACAAGCCCTATAGTTTTGTTGCTTTAATATTATTTTTTCCACATAGTACCACTCTGCCTCTCTTCTTTTCTACCCCTTCCTTGCTTCCTTCCTGAATCGACTGGGAAGATCTATGAGAGCAATATGACAGTTAAAAGCAAAGGTGATTTTTTTAAAATACACAGCACACTTACCTTGAAAGTTAAAAAAAAAATAAATTTAAAAATGGACTCAAATTTCCATAGGAAACCGATATAAATGTTTTAAAACAGGGGTCATTTTTCCCTGTATTGACAACTTGAAATAATCCAAGCAGTTGCATTCTGTACTAGTTACAGTAATACATCCACTATTTTCACTAATCCAATTAGCTGCATATCACTGTAATTAAATTTACTTGTAATCAGTGCAAAGACTACCTTAATCAAATCCTATTTCTTCAAAAATAGCTTTGTTTGTTTAATAAACCTCAATTGTATAAAACATGACTTGCAGACTGTCCAAATCTGTGATATCATACTTAAGTCACTATTTATAATGACCCCTATATTATAACTTTGCCTTTTAGTTGAAACATAGTTCTCTTCAAATAAGGGCAGATTTCAAATAATGGGAAACAGTACTACTCACAGCTGAAACGTTAGTCATGGGACAATTCAATTTTAACATATTTCAACTCATCCAATCCTTTAGTTTGGAGAAACACAGATTTCTCAAAACCTCATCATGTGTTATACCCAAATGCACAAATAGTTGAATGTCATCTGCATGCATATCTAAAAATACAATATATTGAATTTCTATTTCAAAATATACAAGGCCCACAAATAAATTTTAAATATCATGGGCAAAATTATCAAGTCCTGTAGAATGTCATTTGCACTAGGAAAACTAGGGATGTACAGTCACCTGTTCAAAAGATTTCTTTTCTGTTTTTTCAGTAATGATACATATAATCAGAGTTATATCTTTAATACCCAATTATTCAAACCATTACATTTAGATTTAGTGATTGCCTGCTGAAAACTGAAGCAAAATCCAACATAATCACTAAAGCATCATTTCCCCTATCAAGCTCTAGACGAATCATCAAGCAATGCAGTCAGAACAAATTCTGTCCCATGCTGAGCCCTAAATTCAAACTGATATAGATCTAGACAATCATTGTCACTCAGAAATTCTTGTAACTGCATCAAAACCACTTTCTTAATCACTTTACTTACAAATGTAATGTTTGAAACCAGACAGAAATTCTCACTATTATCATGATATAAATGTCTATTCTTTATTAATATGTAAACTCTCACTATTTTTAATTCATCAGGTAAACTACCTTCCCTAACAGAAGCATTCACAATATCCTTAGTCTAATTTTTCAGCCCAGACCTCCAAGTCCTAATGAGCCATGATGGACTAATGGAATACATGTTGTTCTTTCATGAGAGATAGCATAATGCTAATCTTCATTATTTATATCTCTAAAACAACAAAGACCATTTTCCACACTGGGAAAAAAAATATGAAAACATAAGAACATAAGAATTACTTTGCTGGGTCAGACCAAGGTCCATTGAGTCTCCAACAGTGGCCGACAGGTCCCAAGTAACTGGCAGATCCCATAAAGTAGTTCTAATTCCTATTACTCACTCCCAGGGAGAGCAATAGCTTTCTTTAGGTTAACTGGTTATTAACGTGTTATGGACTTTTCCTCCAGGAACTTGTCGAAACTTCTTTCAAACCCTGGTATGCTGGTCACCTTGATCACATCCTCTGGCAACAGATTCCACAGCTTGAGAATGCACTGAGCAAAAAATTAATTTCTATGATGTGTTTTGAATCTGCTGCTTGTTAGGTTCATGGATTGTCTCCTTATTTTAGTATTATTTGAAAGGATAAGCAACCATCCTTTATTTACCCATTCCATCCCACTCATAATTTTAAAAACTTCTATCATGTCCCCTCTTAGTCATCTCTTTTCCAAGCTGAAAAACCTTAATCTGTGTAGCCTCTCATCATAGAGCGCAGGGTTTCTATACTCCCACAATACCCAGGGTCAGCACTTTTATTAGGAAAACTAGATGACTGCCTACATTTCGGAAGGAGGGGGGCAAAAGTTAGTCAGTGCAAGACCCAGAGGGGTGCGCTGTGCCAGAACCAATATCACCAATAATGGGAGCGTTCTACTGGAGCCACTGCCACCGACCTCTATCTATCTCTGAACTTGCCTGCACCCAAGGGACAAGGGGATCTGTCAGAGGACTGGATGAGTGTACCAGAATGGTGTCAAAGGAGAGGCATCCTGCCTGGGGCTCTCCGCAGAGTTATAGACATGTCAAACCCAAATCAGCCAGAGACTTCAGAGAGAGAGACACACACGGAGAAAGGGGGAACAATTGTGAAGAATTTTCCACCCTCTGAAGATAGTGGGAGGCCCCAGGGTGGAAGGGTACCTGACTCTAAGAGTGTGAAGAGAGTCTGAGATTTATTTTTGTACCATAGACTTGTGTTTACAGTGCTGTTGCATTGCTGTCCTTTGGTGTGCCAGAGTGTCTTTGGACTTTGTTTGCACTGCTACAGTAAAGAACTCTATTTTTGAACAGCAATCTGGCGGTGCAGAGTGGCTTTGGTGTGACTGGACTGGTAATCAGGAAGAGCCACTATATGAAAACAGACTCCTAACAGTCTTAAAAAGACTTAAACTTTCCACCTGTGTGCAAGATCCATGTGTGCTCTACAATTCTCCCTACATGTTCCCTTGACCAAGAGCTGACTGGGATGGGGGCTACAACAACATGGAGGAAATAATCAGACTACCTGTAGTCTGACAAACCTTGTGCATAGATTTTACTTGGGGAGGGGGGGGGGGGTTAGTGTAATAATTAAAGCTAACTCTACAAAGTAGTTTTGCTTTCCTTATTACCCTCTCAAAAGTACCCACACAAATTTGCACCAGCTTTTTGCGTGGGTAATTTTTTTTTTTAGGGAAAAAGAAAAAAAATAAACTGACTATCCAAAACTATACATGTAGTTGCCTCTCCTGACTTAGCATGAGCTGAAGCTGGCGAAGGAGTCTTTTTTCAGACAAAAGAATGAAGTCCTGTGCAGACTGATCATTCTACTTTGCAGTGCCTTATGGTCTTTGCCATTCCAACTTCAACCATTACAAATGTACACGGCTACACCCGTTTGCTCATAAGTGGGTGATTATATCTCCTGGTGTGACTGCAAAGAACCAGTCTGGTCCTGGGACAACTGAAAGACAAACATTCTGGAGGGACTTTTCTGCACATGCCTGGGAACATTTGATTTTCAGTCACCCTGAGATTACCGTGAATGCGGAGGGTGGGGGGGGGGGGGGGGGGGTGAGGGACCGGATGTGCACAAACTTACTCTCATATACACACACATTAACACACTCACATGTTCATGATCACTTTCAATACTGTATTTGAAAAAACCTCTTAAAGTGAGAAAAAACCAAATCATAAACACATATATACTAATTTCTCACTGGATTTGGGACATATGGAAACAGATTTACTGTGATAGTCCAGCAACCATCATAATGCACTGGGATCCAGGAAATGTACCAGATAACCCACAAGAGCTAAAAGCTTCTATGTGCAGAAAGATATAATCATCAGTTGCTTTGGAATAAAGTATAATGTCTCTTATTAAGCTAGACACTTGATTAACTTGTGAGTTAGAATCATACTTAGCTTAAATATCAATATTGAGTGCCGCTGAATGCCGCGTTCTCAATATGAAGTGCCACTGAATGCCGCATCATACTGTAGTCAGAAAAGGATTCCTCGCAGGTCCGCAGTTATATCTCCCGTATAGGGCTGTTGAGTAAAAATCCTGTCAAAAGTTTCCTTTCTGGTAAACTTTGGATGCTCACTGTCAAAACACAGGATGCTGCAGAGTATCTTCCTTCCTCAGGGGTACAGCAAGCTTATGAATGTGACAGATTTTATACACATAGGGGCGGATTTTCATACTCCGCGAATAGGCCTACTTTTGTTTGCGCTCCAGGCGCAAACAAAAGTACGCTGGATTTCAGTAGATACGCGCGTAGCCGCGCGTATCCGCTGAAATCCGGGATCGGCGCGCGCAAGGCTATCGATTTCGTATAGCCGGCGCGCGCCGAGCCGCGCAGCCTACCCCCGTTCCCTCCGAGGCAGCTCCGAAATCGGAGCGGCCTCGGAGGGAACTTTCTTTTGCCCTCCCCTCACCTTCCCCTCCCTTCCCCTACCTAACCCACCAGCCCGGCCCTGTCTAAACCCCCCCCTTACCTTTGTTGGGGGATTTACGCCTCCCGGAGGGAGACGTAAATCCCCGCGCGCCAGCGGGCCGCTAGCACGCCGGGACGCAATCTGGGGGCGGGTCTGGAGGGCGTGGCCACGCCCCCAGACCGCCTCGGGCCGTAGCCACGCCCCCGGGCCCGCCCCCGGAACGCTCCCGACACGCCCCGAAAACGCCGCGCGTTCGGGCCCGCCCCCCCGACACGCCCCTCCGAAAACCCCGGGACTTACGCGAGTCCCGGCGCTCTGCGCGCGCCGGTAGGCCTATGTAAAATAGGCTTACCGGCGCGCAGGGCCCTGCTCGCCTAAATCCGCCCGGATTTGGGCGGATTTAGGCGAGCAGGGCTCTTAAAATCCGCCCCATACTGTAATCATGTATGTAAAAGGTGTGCGGCTTCTTCTGTTTGAAAATAAGAGACAAAAACAAAAAGTGCCATAGACCCAATAGTAAACGGCGCATATGTTTGAATCTTGGTATATGTGAAGACAACTCAAAATTCAAAAGCTTACTTGGTAAGTTATATGCGATCAGCGCTTAATTTAAATGTTCTTCCTGTCAAAGCAGGGGCTGTCAAAGCATCTGACACAGCGCGGTGCATGTCTTTTTAACTTGAAAAACCCCGCGAAACAGCAGGAATGCTGGGAACGCTCCTGATTGGCCGATGTGAAAAAATTTTAAAAACGTCTTGCGGTGAATCGTATTGAATTGATGATGAACCAAACAAAAACTTTGCATGGAGGGTGACTATATTGACATGGTGTACCATTCAATCTTGTCATTAAGCCCTGCCGGTTCTACTGTATTTAACTTAAATATCCAAAAATTTTCCCAGAGACTACGTTTGGCTTTGCGGTCTCCGCCTCTTTTGGATACTTGAATATGTTCAAGAAATGTCCACCTAATCTGCAAAATTGTTTCCTTTAGATATGCTATGTGGTACAATGGGTGCCTTAAGATCTTTGGTGTTCAGACAACTACGATGTTCTATAAGTCTGATTCTGATTTTCCTGGACGTCCGTCCCACATAGATTTTAGGAAGACAACAAAAAGGATGCCACAAAGAAGCCTTTTTCAATTCTTTATTGGAGGAGATGTAAAAAACTGCCTGACTCTGGCCGAGTTTGCCACATAAAGTGGCTGCCTCAGGGGCTCAATAAGCGTCAGACGTGCTTAAATTGCTATCGATTCCATTCATCAACGGTACAATGTACATTTGGCAGCGCACAGCACGGATCGTCTCCTCTCTCATCGATTAAGATGAGAGAGGAGAATTTTTTTCGTCAGATTTGTATGTTTTAATACACATACTAAGGTATCTTTTTGAGATTTGCTTTGTATTGTAGCAATTGATCCCTATCTGAAAATTTTGCTCTGATAAATGCTCTCTTGATGGCTTGCTCGGGATAACCTCTTTGTTGAAATCTTTTGGATAATTGTTGTGCATGGTCTAAAAAATCTCCTTCTTGGGAACAAATCCTCCGTGCCCTAAAATATTGACCGATGGGAAGCCCATTTTTGAATTGTGTGGGATGATGGCTTTCAAATCTGAGAAGATTGTTCCTATATGTAGGCTTTCGATAGTGTGGTTTCCAAATTGTCTTCTACACGTTGAATTTGGATATCCAAGAATGACAACGTTTCTTGATGATACGAAATTGTAAATTTAAGGTTGGGATCTGCCTGATTAAGCCATTTATAAAAATCTAAGAATAACCTTTCTGTCTCTACCCAGATAAAAAATATGTCATCAATGTATCTAGTCCACAACTGTACATATTGAAAAATTGTGGACAGATAAATCTGGGTTTCCTCAAATCGTGTAACATATAAATTAGCCACAGCTAGAGCCAATGGTGAGCCCATGGCAACACCATGCTTCTGTAAGAAAATCTCTTAATCAAAGTGAAAGAAATTATATTTGAGAACCAATTCAGTAAGTGCTATGAGGAAATCAGACGGGATTCGTTGTGGCCTTGCTCTACTTTGAAAGAGATCAATGAGAATGTCTAGTGCTTCTTGTTGAGAGATATTTGTATATCACGCCTCAACATCTAGGGAGACTAAAAATGCCACCAAAGGTAATTTCTCAATGGTGGACAATTTCCTCAGCATGATCACTTTCACACATACACACACATGTACTCTCATTCTTACATGCTAATTCTCATTCCTCATTCTCTGACACATTCTCATGCTCAGTTACACCTTTACTCCTCATTTTCCCCACGTATAAACACACTCGCACACATGCTCACTCACTCACTTCTCTCCTTATTTCACACACACACATGCCCATTCACACTTTCACTTCTCTTCCTTCTACCCAAACTCACACGCACCCACTTTCATAGACATGCTCTTTCCCCTCCCCTGATATACTCCCTCCCCTATGTACATACCCGTTCACATATATACATCCACATATGCCCCTCACATATATATATAGTATAATCAGCAAATGCAGATCACTCATTTATTTCAAATGATCCCCCCACAATTCAATATTTCAATCATATATGAGGATCTATAACAATTTTTTCTATTATAAACCTTTTATTTTCTTTTATTTCTCAACATTTTTCTACATACATTTTTCCTAAAAATTCAAATAGCATAACAATTTCTTGCTAAAGCATACAAAAATCTAAAATCATTAAGCACACTGGGGTAGATTTTCAAACAAGGCACGTTGGCGTACTTTTGTTGGCGCTCCAGGCGCCAACAAAAGTACGCGGGATTTTAGTAGATACGCGCGGAGCCGCGCGTATCCGCTAAAATCCTGGATCGGCGCGCGCAAGGCTATCAATTACGTATAGCCGGCGCGCGCCGAGCCGCGCAGCCTACCCCCATTCCCTCCAAGGCCGCTCCGATTTCGGAGCGGCCTTGGAGGGAATCCTCTAACGCCCTCCCCTCACCTTCCCCTCCCTTCCTCTACCTAACCCCCCCCCCCCTTAACTTTGTCGGGGGATTTGGGCGGATTTAGGCGAGCAGGGCTCTTAAAATCCGCCCCACTATTATTTCAAAGAGTCCACCACTCTGGAAACTGTTATTTCACTTCCCAGAAATGTTCATAGATGTTTTGTTTTCCAAAACTAAATTTTCTTTGACACATGCGATGTTCCTAATCAAATATGTGATTCCATAAATTCACACCCCGATGTTTTCACAAATACATATTTCTCAATCCACACGATGTTTTCATGAATATAAATTCCTCAATTCACACCCCGATGTTCTCCCAAATGCATGTTTCTCAAAAATATTTCACTGGTCTCCACACATTCATATACCCCAACACGAGGCCTCGATGTTTCACCACCCAAACGGCTTCATCAGGGGGATGTTTAACATTATATTTCTCACATATAAAGCTTATTTTTTCCACAATTCTGGCTTTTATTCAATGTTTACCTCACATTGGCCTTCATTTTTTAACATTTGAAGCAACCAGGAATGGCGTTATGAGCGCAGTGGAGGTGAACCTTATGAGAAGCAGTAATGAGTCATTGAATCACGTCTGGAATAAGAAAATGCGAGGTAAACTGAATAAAAGCCAGAATTATGGAAAAAATAAGCTTTATATGTGAGAAATATAATATTAAACATTGTACACCTTGCGCGCGCCAAGCCCGCTCCGAGCCGCGCTGCCTTCCCCTGTTCCCTCCCAGACCGCTCTGAAATCGGAGCGGAATCGGAGGGAACTTTCCTACTCCTCACCCCACCTTCCCTTCCCTTCCCCTACCTCCCCCGCCCTTTCCCCCCTATCTTTGATAACTTCTTTTTTTTTTTTTAACACTTCAGCCCTGGGGCTGAAGTAAGTTGCGCGCACCGGCCGACCGCGGGCCCTAGCTCAGCACAATCTAACTCTCCTCAAGGCCACTCCCACGTGGTCCTGCTCTACTCCCTTCAGTTTATTAACCCCTTAAAAAAATGAAGCAGATTTGTAAGGCAAGACTCCCCTTGGGTAAATCCATGTTGACTGTGTTCCATTAAACCATGTCTTTCTATATGCTCTACGATTTTGATCTTGAGAATAGTTTCCACTATTTTTCCCAGCACTGAAATCAGGTTCACTGGTCTATAGTTACCCGGATCGCCCCTGGATCCTTTTTTAAATATTGGGCTTACATTGGCCACCCTCCACTCTTCAGGTACAATGGATGATTTTAATGATAGATTACAAATTTTAACTAATAGATCAGAAATTTCATTTTTTAGTTCCTTCAGTACCCTAGGATGCATACCAGACAATCCAGGTGATTTGCTACTCTTTAGTTTGTCAATCTGGCCTACTACATCCTCCAGGTTCACAGTGATTTCGTTCAGTTCATCTGACTCATCACCCCTGAAAACCATCTTCGGAACTGGTATCTTCCCAATATCCTCATTAGTAAACACAGAAGCAAAGAATTCATTTAATCTTTCTGCAATGGCCTTATCTTCCCTAAGAGCGCCTTTAACTCCTCGGTCATCTAAAGGTCCAACCGACTCCCTCACAGGTTTCATGCTTCAGATATATATATTTTTTTTTTTTAATATTTTATTGAATTTTTTCATTATTACAAGAAAACATAATTACAATATGAATCTTACAGATACAGATACACCATAAAAAAGAAATTTCAAGCATTTATGTCAGCGTTCAAAAAGTAAAGCGAAATACCCTATATCTGTAATCATATTGAATAAATCCCCAAAGAAATCTATGGGGAGACCAAGAGGAAACTAGAGCAATACTCCTAAGAAATATTTATATTCATTAAATTGCCTAAACCGAACAGAGAGTGACACCATACCCATTTTTTTTTTCCCCAACTACTATTCAGAGTTTCTCTAGGATTGAGAATGAGAATCCAAGAATACCAGATATATTTTTAAAAGTTCTTATTTGCCTCTATGGCCAACTTCATTTCAAATTCTCCCTTCGCCTGTCTTATCAATGTTTTACACTTAACTTGACAATGCTTATGTTTTATCCTATTTTCTTCAGATGGATCCGTCTTCTAATTTTTGAAAGATGCTTTTTTGGCTAAAATAGCTTCTTTCACCTCACCTTTTAACCATGACGGGATTTGTTTTGCCTTCCTTCCACCTTTCTTAATGTGTGGAATACATATGGACTGCACCACTAGGATTGTATTTTTAAATAATGTCCATGCCTGATGAACACTTTTAACCTTTGCATCTGCACCTTTCAGTTTTTTTCTATTTCCCTCATTTTATCAAAGTTTCCCTTTTGATAGTTTAGTGTTAGAACTGCAGATTTACTTATTATCCCCCTTCCAGTTATTAGTTTAAATTTGATCATGTTATGATCACTGTTGCCAAGTGGCCCCACCACCGTTACCTCTCTTCCACTACGAATTACATCTAAAATAGCTCCCTTTCTTGTTGGTTCCTGAACCAATTGCTCCATGAAGCAGCCATTTATTACATTCAGGAACTTTATGTCTCTAGCAAGTCCTGATGTTACATTTACCCAGTCAATATTGGGGTAATTGAAATCTCCCATTATTATTGCACTGCTAAATTGGTTAGCTTCCCTGATTTCTCCTAGCATTTCATCATCTGTCTGACCATTTTGTCCAGGTGAACGGTAGTATATTCCTATCACTATACTCTTACCCAACACACATGGGATTTCTACCCATATAGATTCTACTAAGCATTTAGTCTCTTGTATGATCTTTATCCTGTTGAACTTTATAGCCTCCCGGACATAAGTGCCACACCCCCAACAAGTTGATCCTCCCTATCATTGCGATATAATTTGTACCCTGATATAGCACTGTCCCATTGGTTATCCTCCTTCCACCAAGTCTTTGTGATACCAATTATGTCATTCTCATCATTTGCTGCTATACACTCTAACTCTCCCATCTTACTTCTTAGACTTCTGGCATTGGCATACAGACATTTCAAAGTATGTTTCTTAGATACAGATATGGTGTTAGATACAGATATGTTTCATTGATACAGATATGGTGTATTTGATTCCTCCACTGGGTGAGGTTTTGGGAATCTTTACCCACACAATAGCACAAAGTAGACTTTTTTTTGCAATTAGCAGTACCTTTCTTATCCAAAGTCTCTTAAACCATTGTCCCAATGCCACATCCCGCAAGTTGTCAAAAAGCAATACATCGGTACGTAAAGGCAACTGTATCCCAGTGACCTGCTCAACATATTGGATCTGTTACGACTGTCGCTGCCTGACGCCTCCACTCCATCCTCCTTACCTCTTTGGTGACTCCTCCCACGGTTGATGGACACCTGGCTGCCGCGGCGTCTGTTGCCATCTTCTCCGGCGTCCCCGGTCCAGCTTGGGCGCTGCATCCCGCCATGCTGTTCAGCTGCCATAGGATGCATGTGCCACGCAGCCCTGCTTCTTATTCCTTTTTTAGCGCGAACCTCAGGGGCATCCCCTGTGATGATATCACGCATCCTAGATACAAAAGCCTACTCTGTTTGCTAGCTATTCGAGTTAGCAAGGGGGTGAAGGGACTTCTTACGGATGGGATTCGCTCTCCGTACCTAGCTACTCTGCCTCTCCTTAATTGGACTTACTCTATCGGGGTACCCGCTCCTCGAGGGCCTCTCTCTTTTCTTTCAGGTCGCTGTCTGGAACCGGTACTCACTCCTTGAGGGCCCATGTTCCTGGACTCGCTGCCTGAGCTCACTTCTGCTTGGAAGAAACCGCTGCCTACACCATCAGTGAGTTACCATCTATACTCTCTCAGAGCTGTTCCCTGGAACCAGGTACTTGCTCCTCGAGGGCCTGCCTCTATTCCAGCTTCTGTGTTACCTTCCGGGAGAAACCGCTGTGTGAGTAATCTACCAACAAGGCTCTATACTTGAACCCTGTATATGCTCCACTGTACTCACTCAGTTTCTCTCCACTACAGCACAGCTATTGAGGGATCGCTGTTCCAGTGTTCTGAGGGACTACAAGCCCAGCCAGGCTTCATCTCTACTCACTACTGCCACCTCTGGTGGCTTCTCAACTCTGTTTAATAAAAGATAATTCTGTGTTGTGTGTCCAAAGCTGAGCCTGACCTGTGGCCCCTCACGGAACTTCCCCCTGTGGGCGTGGTCATCTTCCACAATGTCCAAGGGTCCACCCAAAACCTTACAAACAATAACAAGATCACCCACTTCCAAAAGGAAGCAGTATGAGAACAGCCCTAAATTGATGCCCCATAGTAGCAGGAAATTGGTTGCACTTGTAATATAATGCGGAGGACCTGATTCATTTGGAAAGCTCACTCTTGGGGACAGTACTATCTCATAAGGAACTTGTATTGGACCTCCCGCAAATCTACATTCAAGTGAGAGAAGCGTACGCTTAAAACATAGGGCGCATTGAGATTCAGTCAGGTCCAGGGGGAGTTCAAATTGCCAGTGAGACAGCAATGGTCTAAAATCCACAGGTGGCTCAAGGTCCATGAGACATTTATAGAAATAAGAAACAGAATGTCTCAAAGGATCATCAACCATCAAACATATCTGATAATAGTGCCCGTTTATTCCCCCCCATCACCCAGTCTTGCACTCAGATAGCTTTTCACTTGGAGGAAAGCAAAATAGTATCAGCCAAGCCAAATTCCTCCACTAAGGATGGAAATGACTTGAGGCCAACATCATCTTCTAAGAATAGAGCAATCAAGTAAAGTCCCTTGTTCACACAAGAACTAAAAATCCATTGGGAATTCCCCGGCAAAACGTTTGCAGGTCCACCAATGGTAAAATCTGGGAGACACTGATTTTCAGTTTCAAGGAAGTGCAGAAATAACGCCAAGGTAGAATCAGAGGAATAGCTAGCAGGCCCTCTCACAAGTATTGCGGAATGTCCGTCAAGGACAAATGTAAAAGGTACCCCAGATGGTGGAAGGAAAAGAAAAGTTCTCTTTCAAATTCAATGGGAGTATAATAACTGGTGCCCTACAACCAATCTGCCATGTGGTGCATATTACAGGCCACATTGTAAAGCTTCAGGTCAGCCAATCCTAGTTCTGCTTGATCCCGCTTATATCCTTCTTTGTCCAAGGGATACAGGGTTTCTTGTTCTTCCACACATAACACCGGATCAGACATTCTAACTGAGAGCCTCACTTTTGGAAAGGTAGCAAGGAATGGTTTGAAAAAGATATAATTATTTATGTAGAATCATGTGAAACAGATTTATTCTCCCTGAGAGAGACAATAGGAAATCATGCCAGACTCACAACGTCAATTGGGTGGAGGGAAGTATCTTCTGGAAATTGACCTTATAAAGTTTTGCCAGGTAAGCAGTCATAATGTCATCCAGATACTTACAGGAGTCAGTGACCCATCGCATCAGAAAATGCCCACCCCAATTATTTCACAGTTGGGAGAACCTCACATTATCTAGTCTTTCCATCTACAGCAACTATTCAGCTTTACCATCCCCACCATTCCTTCTGAGTCTTACAGAAGAGCTGTGCATTTAAAATCGGCATGGGCGTGTAAGTCATCTCTATGCATAGTAAGCAAACTGATGTTGCCATGTGGAAAAGTATGTGTATAGAAAGAAGGCATAGTGAGGGCATTCCATGGTGGGGGTTTGGAAGTACATGCACATTTATGTATTTTACAAATGGAGTAGGTATATACATCATAAAAAATGTGCATATACTTTTTTACACCTGCTAGTCAAGTCACAGATATTAAAACTGACTTTCTCTTTTGTCTGCAGTTTTTGGGGGCTGAGTTTGGAGCAAGTGGTCGAGAGTAGGGGTGAGTTGATGGTCTGAGTCAACTGCTGAAGGTTTCAGTGAACTGGTGCTTGGAAATATGTCCAGAAATATTTTCATAACCTTATAAAATACCTTCCTTTGCACATAAAATGAAGTTATTATGCTACATTACAATTAACACATACAATATATGCACTTACTTTTATGAAAAATATTGGCAAAAATTAAAAACACTACACCATTACAAACCAATGCACATACATGCATTTTTTTTTCAAGATGGAAATATGCAATGCTTTATAAACTGTTTAGTTTAACTCTTGCTGCACAAGTTATAAAATCCAGGCATAACTTTAGACATGCCGATTTATGCATGTATATTATTTATTATTTATAAACATTTGATATTCCAACTTTACCAAATTGGAGGTGGATAACAATCAATTTATCATTAAATTCCAGTTACAAGAGTATGTTACAAACTACATATGGAATAAACATGAAGGAAGGGAAATAGATATGACAGAGGAATGATGGGATTGAGCTGATGGGAATAAAAATGCAGGTGCCTTGGAAAATGTCCAAATACAGAGGAAGGCACCTAGGGCAGAGGAAATAAATAAATAGTTCTTTTAATTTAATGTTTCGGTTTCTGTCTCCTGTAGAATACAAGAATCTAAGACAGTAACTTTCAAACTGGCGTGCAGGCAATCTTTGCCGCATTCAGATACGTGTCCATTTTATAATTTGAGTGCATATAGGCATGCATGTTCTAAAATAGCTTGATCACGCACACATGTGGACCCAATTTTAAATAGGCATGGACCTATGTGCATAAATCTCACTTCTACCACGTAAGTCAGGGAATTTTAAAAGGGGAGCAAGTCCACGCCTTTGCCAGTTTCACTAGCTCATCTACTAGTTTGCCCAGTTAGCAGCTAGGTCCTCCAAACCCCCTTGGTTTGGAGGACCTAGCTCCTCCCCGTTACCCCAGACCCTTTCAACCCCTGAAAAGTGTCTCTTTCTGTTTATTTTTTAACTTACATCTCATCTCTAGCAGAAGTAAACTTATACGCCATTGGACCTGGGCGCACGCCCAGGTGTGTAAGTATTTATATGCACGTCTCTAGGCCACGCCCCGAAACTCCCATGCCCAGCCCTTGCTCCACCCAGGCCCTGCCCCCTTTTGAGATGTGCATGTAGCGGGAGATACAATTCAGTCGGCGCACACGAACCCGACTGGTGCATACATCCCCCAATTGATGTGTACGCTGGGTTTTTAAAATCCACCTCTAAATGTGGTATGTGACTGTGCATGCACTGTTTCTGCTTATATTAAGGTGTAATGGTAATATTTTGTGTTTGCTTTTTAAATTTTACTTTATTTTTTTATTGCTCCAGTCTCTGCTCCCCATCCCTGGGAGTGCCTTTAGCTGCATTGGGATGTTACTCACACCGGTTCTAAACCACACAGCTGAGAGGTGAAGTTATTTACGTGGCCCCTCCCACGGGTGACGATTTGCACACTTTAGAAAATTGCCTTTCCTAAATACAGCTGTGAGAGGAGGGGGGAGGGGGATGCTGAGGGGACTGTCAGTACCACAGCTTCACTTTTTTTATGCCGCAGGAGGGAATGATTTGGGGCAGACAGATTTAGGGCTAATCTGGCCACCTTCTTCACCCAACATTACCAACTACTGACCATGTCCACTCTTTGGGTCCCTAAATATAGGCGAATGGCATTTCATCCCAGTCAGGGTTCCCGATTCCTAAAGTTAAGCAGCTAAATCACTTGAAAATTGACCTCATAGTGAATAAAATATACATGAAATACCAAATTCCTTAAAGAATGACACAAAGATGATAGAATCTTGAAAGTTATAGTACCATGTATTAATAAACATACAAGCCGTTAAGCCCGTTAAAATGGGCTACATTAAATTTTTTTCAGTCCATTTTCGAACACAGCACCCTTCACTACACTTTTTCTCCCTTACTTCCCTTCCCCTCGTTCACTCACCCCCTCCCTCCCTCCACTCAGTCTTACTCACCCTCTGTCTCCCACTGCCTCCCTCCCTTCACTCTCACCTCCCTCCCCTTCCCTCAGTCACTCCCCACCCTCTCTCAACCCATCCCTCTCCCTCACCCTCTCCACTCCCTTTTTCTCTGCTCCACAACTTCTACTTCCACTTACTCAATCACTCTGTCTCTCACACTCCCTCTTCGCCCTCTCCCCTCACGCCTCCCCCACCTCTCCCCTCGCCCCACCCCTACCTTCCGCCCCTCTCTCCCACCACTCTTCCTCCCTACCTCTCTCTCCCTCCACCCCTCCCCTCACTCTCAACCCTCCCCACGCATCCCCTGGAACCTCCCCGCCGCTCACTCTCACCATCCCTCCCACTCTCTCCCACCTCTCCTCACTCTCCCTCCCACCTCCCTCCTCTCTCCTCCCTCACCACCGGTTCGCTGCTTCTCGCCGAGGCCCTACTACTACTCGCCGCCCGCTACTATACCGCCCCTCGCCGATGCTGCTGCCTCTACCCCCCTTGCCGATGCGCCGCCCTCTACTGCTCCTCGCCGATGCCGCCGCTACAGCTCCTCGCTGCAGCCGCCATGTTTTCAAACAGCTGACGCTCTGCTGTGACCGACGTGCTCGCCCGCACATGCGCAGTAGAGCTGCTCTCTACTGCGCATCTGCGGCACGTCGGTCAAGCTTCATTTATTAGGTTGATTAAAATTATCCAAAGATGGGCCATCCCTACTGTGCACCGCCATGTAGAAGTAAACTTATACGCCACTGGATCTGGGCGCACGCCCAGGCGTGTAAGTATTTACGTGCACATCTCCGGGCCACGCCCTGAAACTCCCATGCCCAGCCCATGCTCTACCCAGTTCTCATGCCGTCCTTCTGTTTCCCAAGCTGACTGGGGGCCAGAGTTGCTGCAGAGTTGGTGTTCACAGTTTCTGCAAGGAGGGAGTTATTGCGCAATGACAATACCAGTTGGCTGGATTCACGGCGTGCAATTGCAGGGTTCTGGAAAGAGTCCCTAGCTGAGGATTTTTGCTGCAACGACTAGGCTAACTGAGTTGGGAGAGTGATATAAAAATGGGGTGGGGGAAGAGATGCTGTGTACTTGCAAATGAAAGTTCACAGCACCATAGCCCTAAAGAAGCCAATTTTGATTGAGCTGAAAGATCAAGAGAGCAGGAGGATACTGCCAGTTCACTTCTCCCCAATTCTCCAACAAAAAACCAGAAACAAATATATCCTATGAAGATGTTTGCTATGAGCTTTTGAGATCTCATATAATCCCTTCTTCCGATCTGAATCCACTTTTCTTGAGGACCAGTACAGCTGTGAGAACTCTGTACTGGGAAAAATGTTAGGGGTGTCTCTCTTGCCTTCTGCAAGTGCATATTTCTGAAACAAAGGTCAGGCTGATAAATAAAAATCCACAAGCAGCCCTGGTAAAATCAATACAAGTACTAAAAAAATCTAAGTTGGTAATAAATTTTTGTTCCCTTTGAGAGGGCCTGTGAATGTCAGTATTTACTAGAAAGCACTGCAATATCAGATATTCCAAAAGACTATTGATTTTGTCACTGAAGTGCAACTAAAGGGATAAATAAACTGCTCCTTGGGTCAATCGATCCATTTATCTTCACTGGTATTTTATAAAACATCAAAGATTAATAACCTTTGATAAATATCTGTTACAGTGAAAGAAATACTGTTGAGACAGAGATTTCTGAAACAGTAGAAAAATGGTCCCTCTACAACCGGCAAGCTATATAAGCAATGGAAAGGTTACTCTAAAAATACCTGTGAATACAGAACATTATTTATTTGTTTGCTTAAATTTATTACTCAACAAATTACTAAAAAGTTTACTAAGCGAGGCACAATATATATAGGGGACAATAATTTTCAAACCGGCGCATATTTGCGCACATTCGTCAGCCCGCACCTAGGTACATAGGTAGTAAGTAACGCATCGGAAGGTGCACTTTCTTGTGCAATCCAGTCTAGTGGCTTTTAATTGGGTGTTTGGCTAAACAAGCTTTTTGAGAAGAACCAGGGACCATTAAAGACTATAAGCAGGTATCTGGCTCCTCTACAATGAATCATAAGAACATAAGAAATTGCCATGCTGGGTCAGACCAAGGGTCCATCAAGCCCAGCATCCTGTTTCCAACAGAGGCCAAACCAGGCCACAAGAACCTGGCAATTACCCAAACACCTAGAAGATCCCATGCTACTGATGCAATTAATAGCAGTGACTATTCCCTAAGTAAACTTGATTAATAGCAGTTAATGGACTTCTCTTCCAAGAACTTATCCAAACCTTTTTTGAACCCAGCTACACTAACTGCACTAACCACATCCTCTGGCAACAAATTCCAGAGATTTATTGTGCGTTGAGTGAAAAAGAATTTTCTCCGATTAGTCTTAAATGTGCTACTTGCTAACTTCATGGAATGCCCCCTAGTCCTTCTATTATTCGAAAGTGTAAATAACCGAGTCACATCTACTCGTTCAAGACCTCTCATGATCTTAAAGACCTCTATGATATCCCCCCTCAGCCGTCTCTTCTCCAAGCTGAACAGCCCTAACCTCTTCAGCCTTTCCTCATAGGGGAGCTGTTCCATCCCCTTTATCATTTTGGTTGCCCTTCTCTGTACCTTCTCCATTGCAACTATATCTTTTTTGAGATACGGCGACCAGAATTGTACACAGTATTCAAGGTGTGGTCTCACCATGGAGCGATATAGAGGCATTATGACATTTTCCGTTTTATTAACCATTCCCTTCCTAATAATTCCTAACATTTTATTTGCTTTTTTGACTGCTGCAGCACACTGAGCTGACAATTTCAATGTATTATCTACTATGACGCCTAGATCTCTTTCTTGGGTGGTAGCTCCTAATATGGAACCTAACATCGTGTAACTACAGCTAGGGTTATTTTTCCCTATATGCAACACCTTGCACTTGTCCACATTAAATTTCATCTGCCATTTGGATGCCCAATCTTCCAGTCTTGCAAGGTCCTCCTATAATGTATCACAGTCTGCTTGTGATTTAACTACTCTGAATAATTTTGTATCATCTGCAAATTTGATAACGTCACTCATCGTATTCCTTTCCAGATCATTGATATATATATTGAAAAGCACCGGTCCAAGTACAGATCCCTGAGGCACTCCACTGTTTACCCTTTTCCACTGAGAAAATTGACCATTTAGTCCTACTCTCTGTTTCCTGTCTTTTAACCAGTTTGTAATCCACGAAAGGACATCGCCTCCTATCCCATGACTTTTTAGTTTTCGTAGAAGCCTCTCATGAGGGACTTTGTCAAACGCCTTCTGAAAATCCAAATACACTACATCTACCGGTTCACCTTTATCCACATGTTTATTAACCCCTTCAAAAAAATGAAGCAGGTTTGTTAGGCAAGACTTCCCTTGGGTAAATCCATGTTGACTGTGTCCCATTAAATCATGTCTTTCTATATGCTCTACAATTTTGATCTTGAGGATAGTTTCCACTATTTTTCCCGGCACTGAAGTTAGGCTCACTGGTCTATAGTTACCCGGATCACCCCTGGAGCCTTTTTTAAATATTGGGGTTACATTGGCCACCCTCCAGTCTTCAGGTACAATGGATGATTTTAATGATAGGTTACAAATTTTAACTAATAGGTCAGAAATTTCATTTTTGAGTTCCTTTAGTACCCTGGGATGCATACCATCCGGTCCAGGTGACTTGCTACTCTTTAGTTTGTCAATCTGGCCTACTACATCTTCCAGGTTGACAGTGATTTCGTTCAGTTCGTCTGACTCATCACCCCTGAAAACCAACTCCGGAACTGGTATCTCCCCAACATCCTCACTAGTAAACACGGAAGCAAAGAATTCATTCAGTCTTTCTGCAATGGCCTTATCTTCCCTAAGAGCCCCTTAGGGCTCTTAGGGAAGATAAGGCCATAGGGAAGATTTAAAAGTCAGACAAATTGTAGTCGAAATTTAACTGTGAGCCAGTATAGTTTTTTTTCCAAATTGGGGGCATCCTGTCTCTATAGATACAGGCAGTCACAACATGCATGGAGAGATTTTGGACCAATTGCAAGTATCTAAAGGATTAGGTTTTGTGAGACTTAGAAAAAGAAAATGACAATAGTCAATAGTCAATAGTGGCCAGAAGCAAAGATGAATTACCGTTTGGAAATCTGAATAGTCGATAAATGGTCTCAAGAAATGGAGCAAGCGTAGCTTGTAATATGATGATTGCATTAGAAAATGGAGATGAGGGCATAAAGATAGTGATGAGTGCATGAGTACCCCTAGATTATAAGCCTAAGATTTAACAGGAACTTTATTCTCCTCAAATATAAGGCTTAGAAAAGAAATATCAACTGTACATCTAGAAAGAAAAATGATCTCCGTCTTCCCCACATTCAGTTATAGCTTATTGTGAGTCAATCAGTTTTTAATCTGGGTTAAGATGACAATACATTATCTAATGCAGACTGCCTCGTGGAAGTAATAGGTGAGAAAAACTGGATGTCGTCCTTGTATAATTTAGAGACCACACCCAATTTGGAGAGAAGTACACAGAGAGGAAAGAAGGCAAAACGATTACCGGCATGGTTAAAAGGGGAGGTGAAAGAAGCTATTTTAGCCAAAAGATCTTCATTCAAAAATTGGAAGAAGGATCCAACAGAAGAAAATAGGATAAAGCATAAACATTGGCAAGTTAAATGTAAGACATTGATAAGACAGGCTAAGAGAGAATTTGAAAAGAAGTTGGCTGTAGAGGCAAAAACTCACAGTAAAAACTTTTTTAAATATATCCGAAGCAGAAAGCCTGTGAGGGAGTCAGTTGGACCGTTAGATGATCGAGGGGTTAAAGGGGCACTTAGAGAAGATAAGGCCATCGCGGAAAGATTAAATGATTTCTTTGCTTCGGTGTTTACTGAAGAGGATGTTGGGGAGGTACCCGTAATGGAGAAGGTTTTCATGGGTAATGATTCAGATGGACTGAATCAAATCACGGTGAACCTAGAAGATGTGGTAGGCCTGATTGACAAACTGAAGAGTAGTAAATCACCTGGACCGGATGGTATACACCCCAGAGTTCTGAAGGAACTAAAAAATGAAATTTCAGACCTATTAGTAAAAATTGGTAACTTATCATTAAAATCATCCATTGTACCTGAAGACTGGAGGATAGCAAATGTAACCCCAATATTTAAAAAGGGCTCCAGGGGCGATCCGGGAAACTACAGACCGGTTAGCCTGACTTCAGTGCCAGGAAAAATAGTGGAAAGTGTTCTAAACATCAAAATCACAGAACATATAGAAAGACATGGTTTAATGGAACAAAGTCAGCATGGCTTTACCCAGGTCAAGTCTTGCCTCACAAATCTGCTTCACTTTTTTGAAGGAGTTAATAAACATGTGGATAAAGGTGAACCGGTAGATATAGTATACTTGGATTTTCAGAAGGCGTTTGACAAAGTTCCTCATGAGAGGCTTCTAGGAAAAGTAAAAAGTCATGGGATAGGTGGCGATGTCCTTTCGTGGATTGCAAACTGGCTAAAAGACAGGAAACAGAGAGTAGGATTAAATGGGCAATTTTCTCAGTGGAAGGGAGTGGACAGTGGAGTGCCTCAGGGATCTGTATTGGGACCCTTACTGTTCAATATATTTATAAATGATCTGGAAAGAAATACGACGAGTGAGATAATCAAATTTGCAGATGACACAAAATTGTGCAGAGTAGTTAAATCACAAGCAGATTGTGATAAATTGCAGGAAGACCTTGTGAGACTGGAAAATTGGGCATCCAAATGGCAGATGACATTTAATGTGGATAAGTGCAAGGTGATGCATATAGGGAAAAATAACCCATGCTATAATTACACGATGTTGGGTTCCATATTAGGTGCTACAACCCAAGAAAGAGATCTAGGTGTCATAGTGGATAACACATTAAAATCGTCGGTTCAGTGTGCTGCGGCAGTCAAAAAAGCAAACAGAATGTTGGGAATTATTAGAAAAGGAATGATGAATAAAACGGAAAATGTCATAATGCCTCTGTATCGCTCCATGGTGAGACCGCACCTTGAATACTGTGTACAATTCTGGTCGCCGCATCTCAAAAAAGATATAATTGCGATGGAGAAGGTACAGAGAAGGGCTACCAAAATGATAAGGGGAATGGAACAACTCCCCTATGAGGAAAGACTAAAGAGGTTAGGACTTTTCAGCTTGGAGAAGAGACGACTGAGGGGGGATATGATAGAGGTGTTTAAAATCATGAGAGGTCTAGAACGGGTAGATGTGAATCGGTTATTTACTCTTTCGGATAGTAGAAGGACTAGGGGACACTCCATGAAGTTAGCATGGGGCACATTTAAAACTAATCGGAGAAAGTTCTTTTTTACTCAACGCACAATTAAACTCTGGAATTTGTTGCCAGAGAATGTGGTTCGTGCAGTTAGTATAGCTGTGTTTAAAAAAGGATTGGATAAGTTCTTGGAGGAGAAGTCCATTACCTGCTATTAAGTTCACTTAGAGAATAGCCACTGCCATTAGTAATGGTTACATGGAATAGACTTAGTTTTTGGGTACTTGCCAGGTTCTTATGGCCTGGATTGGCCATTGTTGGAAACAGGATGCTGGGCTTGATGGACCCTTGGTCTGACCCAGTATGGCATTTTCTTATGTTCTTATGTTCTTATTACATAAGAACATAAGAAATGCCATACTGGGTCAGACCAAGGGTCCATCAAGCTCAGTATCCTGTGTCCAACAGTGGTCAATCCAAGTCACAAGTACCAGGAAAGTAACCAAACATTCGATAGATCACAAGCTACTATTGCTTATTAATTACCATAATAGCAGTTTATGGATTTAACCTCTTGGATCTTATAAAAACCTTTTTTAAACCCAGTAACACTAACTGCTGAAACCACATCCTCTGGCAATGAATTCCAGAGTTTAATTATACGCTGAAGGAACTTTCCAAGTTCCATGTAAACTGATATGATGTACCCACAAATACCAGTCTATAAAAGCTTTTAAATAAATAAATAAATAAAAATAATTTTCTTTGATTTGGTTTAAATGAGTTACTTGCTAACTTCATGGAGAGCCCCCTGGTTCTTCTATTATCTGAGAGAGTAAATAACCGATTTATATTAACTTGTTCAAGTTCTTTCATGATATTTTAGACTTCTATCATATCCTTCCTCAGACGTCTCTTCTCCAAACAGAACAACCCTAACTTCTTTAGCCTTACCTCATAATGCAGCTGTTCCATGCCCCATATCATTTTGGTCACCCAATCCTATTACTTCTTAATTTTCTTAGAATAAAGTCATGTGGGACTTTGTAGAACGCCTTCTGAAAATCCAAATATCACCACATCTACCTGTTATTCACCACTTCAAAACAATGTAGGAGATTTGTGAGGCAAGACTTCCCTTGGGTACATCCATGCTGGCTGTGTCCCATCAAACCATGTCTATCTATGTCATAATTCACTGCTATATACTCTAAGGGCTGGATTTTAAAAGCTCTACGTGCGTATATCGCCTTATGCGCACCGGACCTATTTTATAAAGGCGTGAGGCGTCTAAGTCCCGAGGCTTTACTAAAGGGGCAGTCCAGGGCTGGGGCAGGGGTGGGGCGGTCTGAGGGTGGGGCAGGGGTGGGACCAGAGGCCTCCAACACAATGGCCATTTGCCGCTGTGATGGAGGATTGCGTGCCAGCAGTGTGCTGGCACGCAATGCCCAGAAGCAGGCGCAAAAGGTAAGACAAAGGTCGGGGGGAGGGGGGGTGTTAGAGTAGTGCTAAGGGGGGAAGGGTTAGGGGAAGGGGTGGGAAGGTCAGGCTAGGGGGAAGGGAATCGGGGAAGGAAGCGCGGCTCGGCGCGCGCAAGGTACATAATTGTGCACCCCCTTGTTCACGCCGACCCCCGATTTTATAACGTGCGCTCGTCTGCGCACGCATGTTATAAAATCGGGCGTACATGTGTGCTTGCCGGGCAACACGCACACATGTACGCCTGTGCGCACCTTTTAAAATCTATCCCTAAGGGACGGATTTTCGAAGGGTGATGCGCGTAAATCCAGAGGATTACGTGGGCCTGCCTGCGCAAGTTCTAAAATCGGGTATACATGTGCGCGTGCCGGGTAGCGTGCACACATGTACGCCCACGCGCACTTTTTAAAATCTACCCTCAATTCTCCCATCTTACTTCTTAGACTTCTGGCATTAGCATACGAACATTTCAAAGTGTGTTTTTTGTATGCTTTTCAGTTGTCAGGGATAAATTGGTAGAGATGTGCATTCATTTTAAACAATATAGATAATGGCAACAAAATTGTCTGGCTTGTTTCTTTTTGGAAGTGCCATGAAATGAAAAAAAAAAAAAAAAGATGACAATTTGTAAAAATGTTAATGTGCACTAACTACAGTTATGGTGCGCTAACTATAACTACAAGACTCTCTCCCACCAATCACCCCATACATTCACACCCCCTTCCCCCCCCCCTTCTCTCCCAATCACACCATACAGTCACCCCCCCCCCCACCCCCACCCAAACACACAGACTCACACCAGGGGAATTCAAAGTATGCATATCCCAAAATGCCAGGGCCCCTTTCCTAAAATACAAAAAGGATTGGTGAATTCTAAATATGCATTTGCGTTACATGCTTTTGCTGACTAGAACTTGATGCTATAAAATTACATCACTTGCTTGTTTACAATTGTTACCCCCAGGCGTGCGCATGTTATAAAATCCGGGGTCAGCGTGCGCAAGGGGGTGCATGCGCAGAGCCCTATCCGAGCCACGCTTCCTTCCCCTGTTCCCTCCCAGGCCGCTCCGAAATCGGAGCGGCCTGGGAGGGAAATCGGAGCGGCCTCGAAGGGAACTTCCTTACCCCCCACCCCACCTTCCCTTCCCTTCCCCTACCTCCCCCGCCCTTTCCCCCTACATTTTCGTTTTTCTTTTTGTTGTTTTAAAACTTACTTCAGCCCTTTTGAAAATAGGCCCGGCTCGTGTAACCTTTTGAAAATCCGGCCCTATGTGTTTCACATGTCATTGCTTAGACCAGTAGTACTTTCATGGCCTTCCTGAATGCCACCTGAATCCCAAGAAGTTGTTGCTATTGGAGATGAGGTATACAACGTTCAAGAAGTCCTAGATTCCCTTTGAAGGGGAAAAAAAGTTGAGTACCTAATTTTTTGGAAAAATGATGGCCCAGAAGAAAGTTTTTGGGAAACATCCTCCAACATCCTGGACACCAATCTTCTAAAGGACTTTCAGCAATGATACCCCAGGAAATCCAGAGACTCAGGAAGAGGGCTTAAGAGGGGGGTACTGTTGCATTCAGCGGTCCATGGGCTAACCCTGTGAACTACCCTTCAGTCCCAGGATAGCCACACATCACCCAACACATGGAGGCCCTGTTGGGCCACTGCACGGTGAAATGCCACTTTCCGACATGCAAGAAGTCACTGGCCATAGCATGGCAGGACACTGATTTTAGTGCTCCGCATCTCTCCCTAGGCATGCACGCATGCCTTTCCTTGGCTTTTAAAGAGACCGTGGCACGACAAGCCTCACAGCCCCTGGAGAAGACTGCACTCAAACAGCAACTAGCCTCAGCAACAGGACCCCTACTTCTAAGTAGTACATGTTGCTTCCAGCTTTCCTGCCCTCGTCCAGCTTGTCTTCAGTTCTTTGTTCAGCTTGTCTTCAGTTCTCTCTTGTCTTCTTCATGCTGCCTGTTTGTTTTTCTCCTCGTCTGTCTGCCCTAACTATCTTTCCCTCTCTTTCTCCCTCAAATGGGTTCCTGGTATTGACCTTGGCCTGACCCCGGTTATGCCTGACCACTGCCTGCCTCTGACTATTGCTTGGACTTCGAACTCACCTGACCACCACCTGATTCCAGCCCAACCCATTTCTGCCAGCGACAGAAACCCCACTTAATTCCTGCCGGTCCTGCACCCAAAGGCTCAACCCAAGGGGAACAAGGGCTGGTATAGGCAAAAGTCTAACTGGGTCTCTACTTCACCTGGGTCCACCTGCCGACAATGGTAATCTGCAGGGCTCCACCCTGCAGGTAGCGCCAAACTAACTCAGACCAAGGGTCCATAGATGCAACAATTCTTTTCCAAAATCATAAGCAAATTAACAAATATTCTTTCTCCTCTCCCAGCATTCACTAACTGAGAAATCATATGAGTGTAGGTGGTCAAGAGAAAAACTACCAAAATAGTAGTGGTAAGATCACTGCAACTATTTATGAGTAAAGTCAAGAGAGATCAATAAACTTGTTCTGGTGATTGAATTGTAATAAAGAGATTTGTAAATCAAACTCACATGGAAGATGCAACATACTGTATACTGTACACTGGTGAATAGCACTGGGATCATACTGCCTTAGATAATAAAAGTAGGATAAGCAAAAATGTGCAGCAGGAAAGCACAGAGGATAGTGATATCCATTTATCATAAAGTGCCATAATTCCTCATGGCCCATTCACAGGGCTTGAAAATGAATGATCACCATGGACTGAACATTCTGAAAGTGTTGTCACAGTAAATGATTGGTGTTGTTTAAGAAAATAGACTTTATAGTATTGCTGCTTAAAAGAAATATATACCAAGTTCATGCCTGTCTACTAGCTAGTATGCAAACATAGGGGCTGATGTACTAACTGCATTAAAATCATCTATTAATGTAGTGATTAATATGTGCATCAATGGCCAATATTAATTGTATGCAAGCATAATTTTAATGTAAATGATAAAGTACATATGTAAAAAATTCCAACAGTCATGCAAAAACTTAACACTTCTCTCAGCTCAAGCAGCTTTTATTAACTAAAAATATAAGTTTGTTGAAATCTCCATATGAAAGCATGGAATCATTTGAGATGATCAGTCATTAAGAAATACCATAGTTGGGACCCTGCAACCAAAAATAATGTAGCATAACCCGCAATAATATCATTACTAATGTAGGCCAAGGAAAAATATGTGTCATGTGCAACTTTGAAATGTCAAGTCAAAGATCTTTGATAAAATTATTGTTCCAGCAAATAAGCTGGAACAGATTAAATAATTCAAAAAGCAAGAAGTAAAAGTATTTAAGGATTCACTACTGTGAAACAGAAGGACCGAGATCTGGAAGAAAAGGAGCAGATGATATATTGAAAAGCCTAAAGAATGCAGGAAGGCATTAGCTAAGGATATCAACCAATCTGAGATAACTGAACAACAGAAGACTTCGTGCATGCAGATGAAAGGTAGGTTGAGATGTAAAAGAAAGATGAATTGGCAAACTGATCGTGGCATGACAAGACTGTGGAACAGTTCATGCAGTAAGACAAAGAACTATGAATTATGGTAATCTGGCATGAAAGGACCTGGGGAGGGAAATTTTCAAATGCCATTTATGTGGGTAAATGGCTCCTTGCTGGCGTAAAAGAGCTTCTTGCAAATTGCTCATCCTCCCATTGGTATAATGTGCATACTTTTACCAACACTGAGCTGAAACATTTTGAGCAGAAGCATTCAAAACTACTCATGTTGTTTGGCGGGCAAAAATTGTTTGCAAAAATGAGATGAAAATCTCTGCAAGTACTTTTTTACTTGGCAATTCTCAAAGGAAACGTATGCAGGGAAGCTCGTTTTGAGAACTGGTGCAAAGTCCAAAGTTGTTGCAAAGTCAGTAGCCTCAGTATTTTCAACCACCAGTGTACCTTTGAAAATTGCTCCCTTAAAGCTGGATCCAACCTTGCGTACTGCAGAAAGAGTACAGACAGGTGCAGGAGAACCAACAAACCTCATATATTGAGATCTGTAGGTTCTTGACTATAATTAGGGCTTCTGATTGTAGGTGTTTATAAATTTTAAATTTAGGTGTTTATTTTCCAGCTAATTAGTGGTTCTTTGGGGGTTATCAAATATCTGGGCTAGGTATTCAAAAGCCATTTATACAGATAACTGAAAAGTTATCTGCATAAATGGCTAATATGGCAATTTCAACCAGTTATCCAGCTAAATTAAAGCCAGATATGTTGTTATCCATCTATAATTTATCCGGATATAAAAGAGGCATTCTGGGGGCGTTCCAGGGAGGGGTTCCATTATCTGGCTAACTTAGCTCAATGTTGGGTATATCGGGCTAAGGGGGTCATTTTGTAAGGCTTATCGCGTGCGATAGGCCGCTATCGCACGCGAAAAGTCCCTTTTCGCGTGCGATAGCTTGCTAGGGGCAGAGTTGGGGTGGAGTTGGGGCAGCGAGAGGAGGAGTCGGGGCGGCGTCGGGGCGGACTCCGCGATGTCTTTGCTGGCGGTGATAAGGTAAGACAGTTATCGTCGCCAGTAGCACGCTCAATAGCGCCACCTTTCAAGGTGGCGCTATTGGGTGCGAAAGCTGGCAGCAATAACACCACGGTGGTGCGATGGCTGCTGGCTTTTGCAGGCCCGCCCCCCCTTCACCCCCCCCCGCCCCCCATTTTCGCTGGATTCACTAGGGTACCCTGCAGCACAGGTGCTATTGCAGGGTACCTTTCCAGTTGAATCAAATACACACATTTGTGTAGCTGAAGAATCGTTAAAATGGAAAAGGCACATGAAGAAAGCAAAGGATCCTGGGTAAGCAAAGGAGGGGTGAGAGAGAGTAGTAGGAGAAGTGGTATTTTTTCAGTGTTTATTTAATAAACACCTATTGGGTTGTTTTTTTTTTGGGGGGGGTTGCATTAGGGGTGTTTTATCGAGGTTTATCTGTTAAAACCTAAATTCAGAAGCCCTAGCCATAATAGAGAGCTGGGTGGCAACATTCCTTGTAAGATCACAATTGATTCAGGGGTACAAGTATTTCTTATGACAGAGATCCTTTGAAAGGAGCCAATAAAGCCATCACCTCTAGAAAATTACTAACTCCTTTGGAATTATTTTGATGACCATTGGACTTAATAGCAGGCTGGCAAACAATCAGCAGTTGCAATTGATACTTTTGTGTGGGATTTTATAGTATGACAGGACTCAGACCAGGGGCTGTTAGTTTAAACAGATTGGGGCGGATTTTAAAAGGCGCGCGAATAGCCTACTTTTGTTTGCGCTCCAGGCGCAAACAAAAGTACGCTGGATTTTAGTAGATACGCGCGGAGCCGCGCGTATCCACTAAAATCCTGGATCGGCGCGCGCAAGGCTATCGATTTCGTATAGCCTGCGCGCGCCGAGCCGCGCAGCCTACCCCCGTTCCCTCCTAGGCCGCTCCGAAATCGGAGCGGCCTAGAAGGGAACTTTCCTTTGCCCTCCCCTCACCTTCCCCTCCCTTCCCCTACCTAACCCACCCGCCCGGCCCTGTCTAAACCCCCATCCTACCTTTGTCGGGGGATTTACGCCTCCCGGAGGGAGGTGTAAATCCCCGCGCGCCAGCGGGCCTCCTGCGCGCCGGGCCGCGACCTGGGGGCGGGTACGGAGGGCACGGCCACGCCCCCGGGCCGTAGCCATGCCCCCGTACCCGCCCCCAAAACGCTGCCGACACGCCCCCGCAACGCCGCGGGCTCCGGCCCCGCCCCCAAAACGCTGCCGACACGCCCCCGCAACGCCGCGGGCTCCGGCCCCGCCCCCGACACGCCTCCCGACACGCCCACTCCGAAAACCCCGGGACTTACGCGAGTCCCGGGGTTCTGCGCGCGCCGGTGAGCCTATGTAAAATAGGCTCACCGGCGCGCAGGGCCCTGCTCGCGTAAATCCGCCCGGTTTTGGGCGGATTTACGTGAGCAGGGCTCTGAAAATCCGCCCCATTCTGTACTGTCATATTTAGAATTTAGACATGGGACAGTTTATATACTATCATATCCATTTTAGATTAAAATGGTTGGCAAGTTGAAACATGCATATAAATTAAAAACATGCATAGTATATACTACATAACAAGTTACAGTACAGAATACTACTCGATTAACCTGAAACTGCCGTCCTACAGTAAAGCTTTTAATTTCAGAAATTCCTCAATACAATCAATAACCAAAGGAAAAAGCTCATTGTGCTGGATGACTCTATCATCAGAGGCACTAATTTGGGAACTCTTTTCGAGGGAAACACTATAGTTAAAAGCCTCCCAGGATCATCAGCCAGCAGAAATTCTATTCAGATAGAGCGATCAAAGAAGAAAGCAAAGACTCTAAAGTTGATATATCATCCATCTGGGAACCAACGACCTTGCTAGAAACAGCATCCAAGTGGTACAGAGAGATTTCCAGTCTCTAGCAAAGCAGATTAGTCACATGGCGACAACCATTGCCTTTTCAGAAGTGTTACCTGTTCATGGAAAGGGGAAGGAGAGCCTAAGCCATATTGATAACTTCAATGTATGGCTCAAATCCTGGTGTAATGAACAAAGTTTTAGATATATTGGGGACTGGGGCCATGTATGGAACAGTAAAAAAACTCTTTGTCAGAGATGGTTTACATCTGTCTGTAGCAGGAAAAAGGATCCTAAGAAATAAATTTGGGGACTTCCGGTGATGACGTCTCCCAGAGCGGAGGAGGAAACTTGAGCTCCGTGGTCCCCTGCGGGTCCCCCCTTGATTGCCCTAAAACGACCGGCATTTCAAGCAATTTTTGCTTCGGAGGGTTTTTGCAGCTAGATGGACCCCAAAGTGGCCGTTTACAACTCCCTGGATGATGGATGCTGGCGGATTGCCATCGGGCTCGGAGCAGCAGCGGCGCGGCCAAGATGGTGGCCGCCATGCGGTGAAGTCCGTCTGTCTGCGCTTTATACAGCCGCGGCCTAGCAGCGTTTCTTCTTAAAAAAAACTTGTGGCTACCATCCGGAGGGTCGGGGGACCAGACAAAGTGTCCGAGGAGACAATGACATACTGCGATCGGCAGGAACGGCAACCGGGCCGGGATGGCCCCACTCTTTGGTGGTACAATATCTCATCCTGCACTATCAGGCTTTGCTGTTGTACTGCTGCCCAAGGGGTCCACCCTTACCATTTGGAGGAAGAGGCGATGCGCCAGAGAAGTGCGTGGAAGAGTGTCATCTGTCGGTCTCACATCCCTGCTGTCAAGATGGCAGAGGCCCCTGCAGGCGCAAAGGTTCTTGATTCGCTGTCTGAAGATTCACTTCTTCAAATCTCTCAAAGTGTCACAGCAGCCTTAGACCTTCGTCTCACCAAAATACAGGCATCTATGGACGACATCAAATCGACGCTGGAAGGTCAGACAAAACGGTTGGATGAAGCGGAGCATGTTCTGTCGGACCATGGAGACCGGCTGAGCGAGTCGAAGCACAGTGTGGAAGCAATACAAGCTACCCAACGAGACTTGCTGGCCAAAATTGAAGATTTAGAAGACAGAAGTCGGAGGAACAATATCCGTATTATCGGGGTTCCAGAGTCAGTCAAAGACAGTGAGTTGGCCGAATTTGAGGAATCTTGGTTGCCGAGACAACTGGGTCTGGAGTTTTCTGTGACGCCGATGGTCTGCGAACGAGACTTTTGGGTTTTTTGTGGTAATGGGGAATTAATTCCTGAATACTGTAAAGTGGGTGAAACTTTCTTTATTGCAGCTAATTCAGCTTTAACTTCAGCTAACTCCTTTTTCAAGGAAGAGAGTTCTGAAAAAATGGGGCAAGCCCTAAGTTTCCAGATGATTTCCCTCAGAATAAAGGCTCCACAATTGTTACATTGGATAGTCATCATTTTGGTAAATTTATTTGATGGATAGCACATAAGGAATTACCAAAATTCTAATTTATCTTGTTGCCAATTATGTATTTAGGCAGACTATATCAGAAAAACCCAGGGGTAGGTGGGGAGAGGGGCAGAGTGAGAGGGAGTTAAACAGTCAACACTTGGCCAGGGCTATTCACTGGACACTGTATCTGCTATTGATTTTGAACAGACCCTTCCCCAGATTGGCTAGCTAAGTTAAGCTTTTTCCTCAGCTCTCCCCAGAAATCTTTAGTTATGACTGTCTCCTTGAAGTTCAAAGCAGACTGAGGACTTGATTGCCCCCTGCAAAATCAATATCTAGGAAAATATAAGACTAGCACTACACAAAAAAACAGAAAAATATAACCAAGAAGCCCTCTAGCTCTTAGCTCTCCCCAAGAATCTGTAGTTATGCATGTCTCCTTGAAGTTCAAAGCGACAAGGTAAGGTTCCCGGTTGGGCAGGGTATTCTTAGTTGAGTCAGAAAACTCCTTCCAAAATACTGATGGCAAAATGGACTAGTCTTTGTACAGTGTCCCCAAAATGTCTCTCTCCCGGGGTGAATATTCTGGTTGGATGTCTTCAGAATAGAATTATAGGCTTTACTCACAGTTCTCCTCTTCAGTTTTCACACTGAAAAGTCCAGTAGCAGCGAACACAGCATCTCTCTATGGATGTTCCTTCTTTAGGCAGGAAGGGTGGCCACAAATTTCCTCTTGGGAAGTAAGGAAAAAGCTTCACAAAAAAGGCAGAAGTCTGGAAACCTCCTGCTGTGGGTTACCTTTGATCAAGTACCCTCTGTGAGGCCTGGAGAGCATTGGAGCTTTCCCTCTCATCTAACCTAACTGTTGGACTCCCCAAATCCTCTAGCCAGGGGTACAAAGTCTCTCAAAAAGGCAAAAACCTTCCAAAAATCTCAAACCAAAAGTATGGAACTAGTTCCAAGAAAGGCACTGGTCCCCTTCCCACTAGTTTATTGGCCCAGGCTATGAAACCCAGTACTCAAGCAGGGAAATAATTTAAAAAAAAAGCCCACTCCTACTCTCTCTGACTTCTAACTTAAATGTGATACTAAGCTATGCTGCCATTTGCTTTTATAAGCACCAGAAAGGTTGGCATTCCAGCAACCTCAGTGGAGAAGCTGGTCAGAATTGGAGCACCCTTCTCTCTATACCTAAACTCTTTGGGTTAAGAACTAGGGTCAAAATAGTGACATTGGATGAATAAAGCAAAAAAAAAAAACAAAAACAAAAAGAATCCAAAGGATTGATATTAGCAATCACCTCTCTATTATACAAGGAGTAAGCAAGTTCCCATGTATTTCCAGTCGAATACATAGTTGAGAAAAATGCAATGTAACCAGATAATTCAATTATTATTGAGTCCCTGGGCCGACCATGATCTTAGTGAGAAATAAAGATAGAGAGGGTGAAATTTCTATTCAAACAACAGATACCTAAATATCTGCAAAGTGACAGATGTGTGTATACCCACATGAATTTATCATTGATATTCTAGCCAAAATATTGTCTTTCAGTCAGCTCGTGGATGCTTGCAGACTGAAGTGAATTCAGAAAATATGAAAAAACTAGCCAGTGAAGCTTGTTCGAATTTAGTAAATTCAGCATTATGCTGTTTGGCCGCTATATGTGAGACACCCTTCAAAATTTTAATGGGGTTGGTCCTGGCAGATTTACTTATGACCACATCAATTTTATATAGATTATAGAAACGTATTTGAATACCTTTTCTAACCGCAATAGCTGTCAAAGAGAAATACATAAAATCTCCAGACAAGCTGTCAATTAAGCCTTCAAAATGTCAGTTAGTTGAGAGTAAAAGAGTTACTGACAGCAATTATATTCAGCCATTGTTTCAGACATTTGCTGGGAAGAATATTTATTCACTAGACTAGCCCTAATTCATTAAGGTGATTCCATATTACAATACCAGAGGGTCAGTTAGTTTAGGTCAATCTATCAAATTGTGTGCAATTCAAGGAGGCAGCTGTTGCGCTGGAGGTGGACCCTTGGCCTGGTGTAGGTACGACCCTCTGGTTGGACCCAGAGAGCGCCTGCCACCAGGAGGCAGAGCACACAAGGAGACAGAGGTTAACTGGAGCTTCACCAATTACAGTCCAGGGTTTCTGTAGGTTTAGCCCTTGGGTACCCGGACCACCTGGACTTAGGTGGGCCTCTAGTGGTCTCCCGGAGAGGTAGCGGAGGGTGTGCCCACCACGAGCAAGGGTGCGTGGCTGATGCAGAGTGGATGGACTAGACCAGCGGTTCTCAACCGGTGTGTCGCGACACCCCAGTGTGTCGCCAAGCACCCGCAGGTGTGTCGCGTGCTCCCGGTCCCTCCCGCTGCTCTTTCTTCCTTGCTGCCGTTGCCGCTGGGCTATCAACACGTTCAAGCCCAGTGGGAACGGCAGCAGTACTAAAAGAAGCTGTAGCACCCGTGGCTGGCCTTTTCTTCTTCCTGCGCCTCCCCCCCCCCCCCCCGTGACCCGGAACAGGAAGTGATACGCGGTGCGCGGGAAGGAGAAAGACCGTGCCGCGTGATAAAGTAGCAGCGGCCGCTGCAGCATCGGCCCCCGAGCTATTGCAGCAGACGGTAATCGGGAAAGGAGAGAGCAGCATGAGCCTCCCGCGGTCGATGGGATTCTTCCTTCTTGGCCTGCGGGGGCTGGAGGAGGAGGAGCAGCTACTGTTTGTGCTCGGTGGGGGGGGGGGGGGGGGAGAGAGGAAGTGAGTGAGAGAAAGAGAGAGAAGCAGCCAGCCAGCCAGTGTGTAAGTGAGAGAATGTGTGTGATTGAGAGCCTGTGTGTGATTGAGAGAAACTGGTCAGAGAGCTGATGTATGTGTATATGTGAGAGACAATGAAAGTGAGTGCTCAAGGAGATGACTGATGTGTATGTGAGAGTGTGAGATAGTCAGGGATGTGTGTGTGTCTGTGTGTGTGTGTGTGAGAAAGAGAGAAAAAGCATGGAAGTGAGAAATCTGGGTATGTGAGAAAGCATGGGAGTAAGAAGCCTGGTGTTGTGGGGGTGTATGTGAAAGAAAGCATGGGAGTGAGAAGCCTGATTATGTGAGAGAGAGCTTGGGAGTGGGAAGCCTGTGTGTGTGCATGTATGAGAGAGAGACTGGTTGGTAAGGTGACTGGTGTGTATGTGAATGTGAGAGAGAGAGAATGTGATTCAGGGAATGAGAAGCCTGTGCACGTGGAGAGCAAGCATGGAAATGAGAGAGAGACTGGGGTGTGTGTGTGTGTGTGTGTGTGTGTGTGTGTAACAGAGAAAGTGATTATGGGAATGAGAAGCCTGTGCATGTGAAGAGAGTGAGCATGGGAGTGAGAACCTGGGTGTGTGTGAGACACAGCATGGGAGGGAGAAGCCTGTGTATGTAAGACAGAACATGGAAGTGGGAAGCCTGTCTGTGTGTGTGTGTGTATGCATGAGAGAGATCAGGTGACGGGTGTGTGTGTGTGTGTGTGTGTGTGAGAGAGGGAGTAAGTGATTATGGGAATGAGAAGCCTGTGCATTTGAAGAGTGAGCATGGGAGTGAGAAACCTGTGTGCGTGTGAGACACAGCATGGGAGTGAGAAGCCTGTATATCTGAAAGAGAACATGGAAGTGGGAAGCCTGTGTGTGTGTGTGTGTATGCATGAGAGAGATCAGGTGACGGGTGTGTGTGTGTGTGAGAGAGAGAGAGTAAGTGATTATGGGAATGAGAAGCCTGTGCATGTGAACAGTGAGCATGGGAGTGAGAAAGCTGGGAGTGTGTGAGATACAGCATGGGAGTGAGAAGCCTGTATATCTGAAAGAGAACATGGGAGTGGGAAGCCTGTGTGTGTATGCATGAGAGAGATCAGGTGACTGGTGTATGTGTGTGTGTGAGAGAAAAAGAAAGAAAGTATTATGGGAATGAGAAGCCTGTGCATATGAAGAGTGAGCATGGGAGTGAGAAACCTGGGTGTGTGAGACACAGCATGGGAGTGAGAAGCCTGTATATCTGAAAGAGAACATGGGAGTGGGAAGCCTGTGTGTGTGTATGCATGAGAGAGATCAGGTGACTGGTGTGTGTGTATGTGGGAGAGAAAGAAAGTGATTATGAGAATGAGAAGCCTGTGCATGTGGAGAGAACAAGCATGGGAGTGAGAGACTGGTGAGTGTATGTGAGAAAGAGAAAGTGATTATGAGAGTGAGAAGCCCATATATGTAAGTGGAACACGGGAGTGGGAAGCCTGTGTGTGTGTGTGTGTATGGCATGAGAGAAACTGTTCAGGAAGGTGACTGGTGTGTTTGTCAAAGACTGGGAGATGATTGGTGTGTGAGAGACAGAAACTGGTCATGGGGGCATGACTGGTATGGTGTGTGTGTGTGTGAGAGACATGGGCCCTAAGGAAGAGGACCATGAGTATAGAGCTTAGCCACTACTGCTGCTTCTGGTGAGTGCTACAGCCTGCATGGAAGAGAAGTAGGAGAGCTGCTGGAGGGGGTAAGTAAAAGTGGCTTTTTAAGTTTATTTTTCTTGATTGACTGCCATTTTAATTATTTAATATTATGTGATGTGTCTGCTTTTTTTGAAATATTTTATTGGTGTTTGGAGAATTTTTAATAGTTTTTATGAGTTTTTAATTGTTGGATGTTATTCTGTTCATAGTTGTTGTGAAACATTTATTCTGCTTATTAGTATAGTTTTACAATTATTTCTGTGTGGGGATCTATAGCTGCTTGCTAGTTCTGTTTTCCTAATAAGAGGTGTATTGGTTTTTAGGGCCTGATTTAATATTTGTAGTGTTGCCTTTTCATAGATAGGGTTGCTCCTGTTTGAGTGTATTCCATAATACAGGTGTAACTGTGTGTGGATTAGTTTATGTGCATTACTACAGATCCTGGGAGTATGTTAGGTCGGTTCTGTGTCTGTTACAGAGATATTTTACTAGCATGTAAGTGTTTTATCAGTCTTATTTGTTGCGTTTTCTCAAGAGGACATGCATTGGTGGTAAACTGCTGTCTTTTCATAAGTAGGGCTATTGAGCCTGAAAGTAGAAGGAGTTTGAGTTGCTGTTACTGAGATGACACCAGAACCAGAATATCTTTTTTGTAGGGTGAGTTGTATGGGGAATGTCATAATTCTGCTTTACATCCATTATTGTAGATCAGGGGGGTTCCCGTGAATGCAAACTGTACTTTTACATCTAGCCCTGTGACGATCATGGGTCAGTGTGTCATGCATGTGAGAACCATCTGTCAGGTGTGTCCCGACAGAAAAAACGTTGAGAACCACTGGACTAGACCCGAACTGGAAACTCGGAGACCTCAGGGAGGTAACAGTTCAGGAAGGTTCTCCGGGCGAGACCGGCAGCACCTGCGGGTCTAGTCAAGTGGAGGCCATGGTTAGTTTCCAAGCAGGTTGGTCTGATAGTCACAGTAGGCCAGAAGAGAGTGTCCGAGTGAAGCGCAAGGGTCAGAGCCAGACTCTGGCTTTTGTTAGGTAGCAAGGCATATTAACTATTGTTTGTGATTTTGTCCTGGCTGTGAAATAATAAGTTGGTGATGAACAAGGCTAAGACAGAGATCCTGGAGGATTGAAGGACATTTGACATTTCACTGACCTATTTTTAATTCCTGCAGTAGATGATGAAGTTATCTGTATCTCATCTACAATAAAGAGTTTGGGTGTTTAATTAGATTGAGGTTTTTCTATGGACTCTTTTGTGAGTACAGTGGCATGGTGTGCATATTTGCAGTTAAAACTGGTGTGGTACTTCAGGCCATATTTTGATCCATATGCTGTAAAAACAGTGGTGTTTGCTTTGATCTTGAGTGCACTGGATTACAGTAATGCATTGCTTGTAGGATTACCATCTTGTCTTCTTTGAAGCCTTCAGTTGTTACCAGAGCCTTATTTAAGATGATGCCGCCCATAGGTAGAGGACTTGGAGCAAGGGATTCTCTCTAGAAATCAGAGAACAGCAGGGGGAGAACTAGTTTTTAGGTATCTTCAGAATTTGGCATCCAAGGTGCTTGCCTAAGTTGCCCATGCTTAAATCTGGCCCTGGTTGTTGCAAAAGTAAGCAACAAGATTAGTTTGTAGGAAATCATGTTATGAGCATGTGTCCCTATTGTTGCAGAGTTTAAATTGGCTGCTAGTCACACAGAGATCGAACTTTAAACTACTGATATTGGTGTTTCACTGCATGTGAGGCAATAGGCCTAAGCACCTATTTGATCAACTATCCTCATATTGACCCAGCCATGGTCCTTAGGTTTTCGCAGGTAGCCCAATTGGTGGCACCTAGAGTTCGAAAGTTTTGGCTGGTTCATCATGTGAGACAGGCATTTGTGTCAATTATACCAAAATTGTGGAATGATTTGCCTACCCCTCAAAGAACAGAACTTAATTATGTGAGGTTCCATAAATTAGTTAGAGCATGTCTGTCCTCTGGGACATAGAAAATATGAACATGCAAGCTGGAGTGAAGGATTGTACTGGTACATTATTAGTAGGGAAGGCATTTGGGGGCTAGGTTAGTAAGTTTGACTGGTCACGTGTGGTACTGCAGTTAGGTAGTAGCAGAGCATTGGCTTGGTTTTGTCTGTTTGTGATTGTTTTAAATGTTTATGTATGTTTTATTGTAAATCACTTTTATAGTTTGCACTGGCTATCTGGTATATACATTTATTGAATTATTTCAGGACCCCCTGGCTGGGACATGGGTGGCTGAAGAAGAAGGAGGAACTGTTTGGAGATCACACTTGAGCAGTGGAAGAGAGAGAGTATATATGTGTGTGTGTGTGTGTGTGTGTGTGTGTGTTTGAGAAAGGGAGAGAGAGACAGAGAGCATGTGCATGTGTGAGACTGAGAGTGAGCATGTGCATGTATGTGTTTGTGAGAGAGACCGAGAGTACATATATGTGTGTGTGGAGAAAGTTTGTATACAACAGCCCCCCTTCCAATCTGCCTGCTAATCTATGACAATATCAGGGCATCTGAAATCAAAAGTTCCTGTGTGGGAATGCTGGAGACGGTCCCTCCTCTGGGATTTCGTGTACCCTTGGGCCACGACACTGCCTCAGAGGAGCTCTAGCAAGCGCCGTGGCAGGTGAGGAGTGTCCAAGCATGGGCTGAAGATTCAGGAATGCTGAACCCTGGCCACTACCGAAATTGATCGCATAGAGAGAGACCCAGCAACGCAATGTTGGTCTCTGGAGTAGCCCTCCGGCCACTCGATAGCCCTTTTGGACCTGCAGCACGGGAGCAGCAAATGTGACAGGACGGACAGTGGCTGAAGGGTGAAGACATCAGATGAAGACATCAAATGAAGACGAAGACCTAAGATATGTGAGGGCTTCATGGAGACTTGAAGGGATGAGATGAGACTCAAGGTATTCAAAGGTGAGACGAAGACTTGTAAAGATGAGATGAAACTCAGGGAATTCAATGATGAGACGAAGACTTGTAAGGATGAGGCGAGACTCAAGGTATCCAATGAAGGGAAGAAGTCTTGTAGGTTAAAACGAGCCTTGGTATATGGAGGACTTCGACAGAGTCACAAGGAATGACTTGTGGTCTGGTGGAATTCTGAAGTGGTACTACCACATCACGCGCCCTACACTACCAATCAAGGCAGGTCGCGGCCCATGTTCTCACACGCCCTACACTACCAAGCATGGCAGGTTGTGAACCACGTTCTGAGGTCACCCAAGCCAGGTTGCTTGAAGATCCAGGATTAAGACATGAAAACTCCAGCGAGGCCTGAACCGAGATGCACCCACCCGGCCAATCAAGGCAAGGTGATGGGACAGACAGGAAAAGCAGAGTTCATATCAAGTGGAGGCAGGTGCAAGAGGCTCCGAAGATCCAGACAGGATTCAGGATTAGGAGAGGACTTCAGGGTCCAGTGGCTCAGAGTAGCTCAATGAAGTCGGAAGATGACCTGAAGCTCAAAGAAGAAAACCGGGGTTCCGGCTAAGGAAGCCCTCAGGATCCAGGGGGAATAAGACTCAGTGTGAAGCTCGAGCAGACTCAAAGTATGGACACTGATGCTGAGAAGAATAAAAGTCTGGATCATTTGGAGTATTGTGCTGCCCAGATGAAGAGCATCTGAAGATCTGAAGAACGAAACATCAGCAGATCTGGGAAGACAGAAGATATCAGGACAACTGGAACCGATGAGATGACGATGAGGAGCCAGTCCAAAGGAGGACTGGCTCCTTGCAAAGGCAAGGGAGAAGTGAAGCCAGGCCATTTTATAGGGCTGAAGAGGAAACTCCCTTGATGATGTCAGAGCACCACTCCCTCACTGTACCTTTAAGAAGGGAGAGGAGGCATGGCTTCACCCCTTAGGAAGAAGGGGCAGGACCTTGGAGAGTGGCCATCACAGCGACACAGCGCAGGAGCAGGAACCAGGCCGCAGGACAGGCCTCGGGGTGAGCAGCAGTGTCTAGGCCGCTGAAGATGGTCCAAGGAGGCTCCAGGCACCAGGCAAGGCCAGGGACAATGACCATCTCCCCACGGAGGGCTCAAGGTAAGTCGGTGGCCTCCAGGCCACATGGAGATGCCTATAGGCAGCCTCCTGGTGCAATGGCAACACCCGAGTGGCTCCCTGCTGCCGAGTAGAACAGGCGAGTTGGCAATGACTCCCTGCCACGTTCACAGCATCGATGATGTCGGCTCCATGCCGCAGGAGAAAGTAGCAGCGCGGCTCCAGCCACGTAAGGAGCACGTCGGTGGCCACCGGGCCACATAGGGTGTCGAAGCGTGGCTACAGCTGCGTGAAGAGAGTGTCGGCGGCCTCCGGGCCACGGGAAAGGAGAAAAAGGAGGTGAGAGGCGGCTTGTGGCTACAGCCACGGGCCGAATTGCAACAGTTCCAAACAAGAAATTTTTAAAAATCCTTATTAGTTTTAACTATTGAATATTATTTGATGTGTCTATTTTTTATTATTTTATTGGTATTTGAAAAATGTTTATATGAGATTTTAATTATTGGATGTTATTCTGTTAATTAGCTATTTTGAATTATATTTATTATTGGTGTGGTTTTATATTGATGCAATTTATATTTCTTGATTTTATTGTATTAGAGGAATGGTATTGTTTCTTTTTTTCCATTGTTGCATTGCTTGCAGAAATTGGCTTCTTGCACTTTCCTGTATAATTTTTGCCTGCACATGTCTATTTATATTTTATGGTCTCTTCTGTTTTTGAAGGTCTGTCTATGTTCTGCATGTGTGAGTGAGGTGATTAATTCTGCTAGAGTGTAGTTTCTGTGTAGGGATCTATAGTAGCTTGGCTTGTTCTGTTTTCCTAATAGGGGATGTATTGGTGCTTTAGGGCCTGGTATAATATTTGCAGTGTTTACTTTTCATAGGGAGTTCTTACTGTTTGAATGTTGGTAGTTAGTGCTATTTTGATATGGAAAGTTTATTGTATTGTAGTCCTATTTTCTCCTGGTTTTCTGAAGGCCAAGCCTATATCCATGGCACTTTACAGTAATATCATATGGGTTCCAAGTTCCCGTTTTGCTTTTTCGTGGAGTTTTCTGGTTGGTACTACAGCAGTGCATGTAAATATAACATATTGCAAGTGATATTTTACCTCAGAAGACTATACTTGGAATCTGTTATTATAAACGCATTAACTTTTAATTGTGTTTATGGAGGATGTGACAGGGTGAAGGCGGGTGCAAGGCTGCAACGTTTGCCTGGGGCACCTAATAACCCACCAGCTTTTGGCATTGCTGCACAATCATCTGACAGTCTCCCATCTCTGGTGTCATGTGTTCTGTAATGAGTGAGGGCGCAAATTTTCATTTGACCATAGGCGCCAATTTGCCTGGCTACGGCTCTGACTATACTTACAAAGACTGCCTCCTTCTCATATCACTCCACTTAGGATTACCTCCATCATGTCGCCTTCCAAATGACTCCTACATCTGGAAATCCTTGCTCCTAATGTTGTTCTTACACAGCAGACAGCAGATAAGACTCCTCCTTTTTTTCCTTCCTCTTGCACTGAGTGACTATTTTGCAAGCATGACTCAAGGTAACCACACTCTCATTCCCCTTTCTCTTCTTCAGTAAACAATTGAGCTGCTGCTATGGGATTCCAGCAAACCTCTTGAGATGCTTTAGTGAACCCTTCCTTGCTCATTTTCTAGAAACAAGGATTTCTCTCTTTTGCAAGGAGATCTCCTGCTCCCACGTCTCCAAGAAGGCTCTCTCCTCCTTTTCTCTCAGTAGGGGGCCTCTTTTCTTCTCCTAGATTACATCATTACATACCCATACCATGGGATGGAAATGCAATCCCTTTACTAGGGATAGTCAGGGGATGCCTACAATCATATAGCCCCACATTCAATACAAGTTTTTAAACATTGTACTTTTAGAAATCCTGTCATCATGATCATAACTTTTTTTTTTCGTTAAAGTCCTTTTGACTTAAAAGTGATCAGCATAAAACAGAAACAGGTATGTTTGGCTGTTACTCACCTGATCTTACTAATAAAAAAGTATTCTGATAAAAAATAGAAACAGGTATTAAAACATTGAATTCCCTCTAGTATGTTCTTGATTTTTATACTTTTAAAAACTCACATTCTTTTAGGAAGATTTTGAGACAAAATGCTAACTCCATCTCCTTTTAAACTAGACAAACCACAGCAGTGTTAACAAAATATAATTACAGAATGCAACTCATTAAGAATCGTTAATGCAAAAACATATGAGGATTTATGAACATGAAGAAAACATTTCTGATAACTCACTTTTCACGCAGTATGTAAAAAATTCAAAGATTTTATGATAGATATTTTTCTGGGCAAAAGAAGGTATTTTTGTTTTGTTGAGGAAGAAAAACATTATTTGCCTACTGTGCAGCATTTCAAAAGTATGCACAGCGAGCAGTAAAGCAAAGTTGCTTACCTGTAACAATTTCTGGTAGCAGCCATGATTGGAAGAATAGCATAATTCACTTCATACACAAGGGTATAAGAACAGTGCATGCTGTTGTTTCCAATATCATAGTCAATTAGAAAATTAGATACATTGTTACAAGGATTATTTACATGGATTATGCAGATATACTATTCACTACTACTACTTAACATTACTATAGCACTACACAACATACCCAGCACTGTACAAAAATACAGACAGTCTCTGCTCACTAGAGATTACAATCTATTAAGACAAACATGCAGAACAAGAGAGTTGTAGGGTCATTTATGAAAATGCTCTCTCTCTCTCTCCCCCTCCCTCTCCCTCCCTCCCTCCCTCCATGGTCCCCTCAGTGGGGAAATATCACACTTACCTCAAAGTGCAAAAAGGTTATTGTAGGAAATACCACATTTATCTCAAAGTGCAAAAACGTTATTGCAATTTGCAGTAACTTAGCTTTTTGCATAGGTATTAGCAATAAACTGCCATTTACCATAAAACACACCCCTTTTTCTATCCCATGCAGTATTTAGTGCATTTTGATAAATCCAGGCCTTGGAGTCTTGCTTTCATAAAAGAAGACTGGTTAAAAAGAAAAGAAAAGTTAGTTAACAAGACTAAAAGCAGATAATCAGGTATAAGATTTAAAAAGGTGGGAATTTAGATGGGATTTAAACATGGCAAGAGATGCACCAGTTCAGGAAGACTGTTCCAAGCACACGGCACAGCCAGGTGGAAAGCATGGAGTCTGGAATTGGCAGAAGAGGAGAAGGGCACAGGTAGGAGTGACCTGTCCAACAAGCGGAGTGCATGAGGACGGGTGTAGAGAGAGATAAGAGAGGAAAGATAGTGAAGTGCTGCAGAGTGAAGGCATTTATAGGTGAGAGAGCAGCTTGAACTGTATGCAGAAGCAGACAGGGAGCCAATGCAGTGACTTCAGAAGAGGGGTTATGTGAGCATAGTGACTTTGGCGAAAAATAAATCATGCAGCTGAATTTAGGACAGATTGCAATGGAGAGAGATGGCTTGCCGGGAGACCTGTGAAGAGCAGGTGGAAATAGTCTAAGTAGGAGGAAATGAGAGAATGAATAAGGGCTCTGGTAGTGTGTTTAGAAAGGAAAGGACAGATTTCTTTTTCATTGCTTTACCCAGAACAATACAGAACTAAAGATTTTACAGTATTTGGAAGACTGCAAAGCTTCAGTAACCTTGCATATAGATGCAAATTAACTTGGAGGCGGGTAGGAGTATCAATAAATTCACCAACCATTTAGCAAAATAATACGTTTATACCATCTGTTCCAGCACCAGGATGTCAAATATATACTTGTTTTTCTTAACTAAGACATGCTTAATTTACATTAACTTCTGTCCAACATACTTGCTAGAGCACTTAAGAGCTCTCATTTGTTTAGTAGTTTTATAGGCCTGTTGTGCTGGATCAGAAGTACAGCAGCTTGCACTGCACAAAAAGGAAATATAAAGCCACCATGCTGTGAAGATTTAGTCAATTTGCACTGGCTCTCACAGATAACAAATTGCATGCCCTCATGGTAAGTTTTCTCTCTGTACTGGCAGTACTGATAAATGCATGTGGAAACAAGTAAATCAGGCAACTTCACATCAGGAGGGAGGAAAGGGCTGAAACTGCACCAGCTGCTAACATAATTAAGAGCAGATTTCATTCACTAAAGTCTTGCTGGATGTGTATGAAGATAAATAGACACACAGATGTGGCATAGCTCCACAGTGAAATTCTGCCATTTGTGATTACAAGGCACACAGTATTTTTTTTCAGCTACTAAACCAAGGATATCGTTCTTTTACAAAACAATGTGTTTTCTGTAATGAACACAAAGTGCCCCAGTCAAGCATATTCAGTACATGGCAGGTAACACACACAGAGGGCAATTTTAAAAGCCATCTGCCCCAGGTAAATTGGCCTGTCTGAAAACTGCGCTCCTCTACCCAGCTGAAAATAGGTCTGGGGTTACCACGGCATGTGCACTTTTAGCATGGTTAAAAAGAGGCGTTCCTGGGAGTGTATTTAGGTTGAGGGACTAAAACCGCCTGCTTACATGACACTTTCAAAAGTACACACACTATTTTGCCCCACCCACCCACCCAAAATATATGAGGGTGCTTTTAGCACACATACTTCATGCTAGATAATTTTCATAGAAAAACTACCCAGGAAATGTATCCTTGAAAATCAGCTACCTCCCTCCCCCCAATAATGATTGCTAAGATGTTTTACTCAATAATATAATCCCGAAACAAAGTTTACCATGATATCCATCCAAGTTGCATGTTATTTAGACATGTCTTAATTTGCAACACAATATTAGACAGAGGGATGTAAATACATGGCAGCCCAGGACAGATTTTTTTTTTTTTACTGGTAAAATTCACTACATTTACTGCTGCTTCATTTAACACAAGTTTTCAAAGGTCATGAGGTAGATGCAGTAAAAGGAAGCCGCGGGCTGACCTTGTAAAAACTGAACGGATGTGCGAAGTATTTATTTTTATGAAAGTTAAATGAATTGGCTAACGTATAACACAAGCACAAAAAAACCCCCCAAAATAACCTGCAGTTAATAACTGTGATCCATTAGTAGGAAACAACAGCCTATCAAACATTTTGACAGCTTGTGCAATAACATCTGAACACTTTTAGTTCCTCATGCAGTTGATGCTTCTGCTCCACACAAAAAGTTTAAACAAATAATAATTAACAATGGTATCTGGGATCATAGGACATCTTGTTGATTGGAGGCCTGCGTAAGCACCTCCTCTCCCCCCTTCCCAAACAAAGACAACAAGATACTCAAATTGGTTAAATAAGGCCTCAGTTTATTGACTTCTGTCCAACATAGCCCGAGCCTGGAATACAGACAAACTGTGTAACCTAATCTTGAAAACAACACCGTGGCTTAACACTCCCCTCCCCCCAATCACCGATCTTCCCCTCCCCCCCCCCCCCCAACACACCTTTTCCCCAGCAAGGCCAACCCCGACTTCCGAAAGGGCATCAGCAGTCCCTCCACCACACTCCCGTCACCCCTGCATCATCCCAACAGTGGATGACTCCCAACCCGACAGGTGATCACACCCTGGCTAATGCTGCTATGGGTTATTGTCAAGCCTCCACCCCAACCCAACCCATCTCTCAACAATTACATCAACAATGTATACAGCCTAAACCCGTTGGGCTCTTGTTTCCCCCAACTGCGACAACAATATACGCAACCACAACAACAAGAATACTCCAAAACTAGCAACATGAATAGAAAGGAAGGTAGGAGGAGGTAAGAAAAAAAAAAAAAAACTGGTCCGAGAAGGAAAGGGAGAAACAACACCTAAAGCCCAATCTATCCCTATATATATATATACACCAACCCGTCCTCCACCACCAAAATATTCCTTGAGGCAACTGACCAACCAGAGACTATCATTATCACCCCAACAACATGCAAAGCCCCAAGGAACCCGGGGCTCTTTTCCATCTAAAGCTGGGATAAAGGAGTGGGGATGGTGGTGGAAAGAGGGGGAATGTGAGTATGAAAAATCAGGTGAGGGGGGTATGGGATGGTAGAAAGGGGGGGGGGGGAGGAACGGGTGTGGAAAGAGGGGGAAGGGGGGAAGGGGGCCCAACATGGGTAAATCTCAGATGCCTGTACTGCTCCATGTTAAAAGCAGCAGGCAAGACCTCGCTCACCAGCCTTTCATTAAACTGTATTTTGTGTGATTTAATGTGCATTGCATTTATGCACAATAATGCGCATGAGTGGTCTGATTCCTGCCACAAAATTCAAGCTGATCGCAGAGGTGCAGCAGGAAGATAGAGTACTTACTGTGCCCTCCAGTTTTATTACACTAGTTTGGGGCAAGTAACCAGTGTTAGAAGAAATTTCAAGGAAGATGTGAAAAATGTTGTTATGCTGCTGCATGTAACAGTTTCATTACATGGATGCACACAGAAACAGTTCTAGGAACATACTAGAAAGCTATCAGCTGCTGAAGAGGTAAAAGGTAGAAAAAAAGAGAACAATTCATTGCAAGCATTTGGCTGCTTAAACAGGCAGGTGGATGAATCATCTATGGGGGAACATTTAAAGAGGTATAGCAAAATGCAAGAAGTAACACCCCCAAGCAATTTTACAAAAGAATGAAAACAGATCATATTTATTTTCAAAGGTAGCAAGTCCTTAGTGTAAGAACATAAGAACATGCCATACTGGGTCAGACCAAGGGTCCATCAAGCCCAGCATCCTGTTTCCAACAGTGGCCAATCCAGGCCATAAGAACCTGGCAAGTACCCAAAAACTAAGTCTATTCCATGTTACCATTGCTAGTAATAGCGGTGGCTATATTCTAAGTCAACTTAATTAATAGCAGGTAATGGACTTCTCCTCCAAGAACTTATCAAATCCTTTTTTAAACACAGCTATGCTAACTGCACTAACCACATCCTCTGGCAACAAATTCCAGAGTTTAATTGTGCGCTGAGTAAAAAAGAACTTTCTCCGATTAGTTTTAAATGTGCCCCATGCTAACTTCATGGAGTGCCCCCTAGTCTTTCTATTATCCGAAAGACTAAATAACCGATTCACATCTACCTGTTCTAGACCTCTCATGATTTTAAACACCTCTATCATATCCCCCTTCAGCCGTCTCTTCTCCAAACTGAAAAGTCCTAACCTCTTTACTTTCCTCATAGAGGAACTGTTCCATTCCCCTTATCATTTTGGTACCTGTACCAAAATGATACCGTCTCCATCACAATTATATCTTTTTTGTACCTTCTCTGTACCTTCTCCATCACCTTCTCTGTACCTTCTCCATCACCTTTTTTGAGATAAGACGACCAGAATTGTACACAGTATTCAAGGTGCGGTCTCACCATGGAGCGATACAGAGGCATTATGACATTTTTCGTTTTATTCATCATTCCCTTTCTAATAATTCCCAACATTCTGTTTGCTTTTTTGACAGCTGCAGCACACTGAACTGACGATTTCAATGTGTTATCCACTATGACGCCTAGATCTCTTTCTTGGGTTGTAGCACCTAAAATGGAACCTAACATTATGTAACTATAGCATGGGTTATTTTTCCCTATATACATCACCTTGCACTTATCCACATTAAATTTCATCTACCAGTTGGATGCCCAATTTTCCATTCTCACAAGGTCTTCCTGCAATTTATCACAATCTGTTTGTGATTTAACTACTCTGAATAATTTTGTATCATCTGCAAATATGATTACCTCACTCGTCGTATTTCTTTCCAGATCATTTATAAATATATTGAAAAGTAAGGGTCCCAAAACAGATCCCTGAGGCACTCCACTGCCCACTCCCTTCCACTGAGAAAATTGTCCATTTAATCCTACTCTCTGTTTCCTGTCTTTTAGCCAGTTTGCAATCCACGAAAGGACATCGCCACTTATCCCATGACTTTTTACTTTTCCTAGAAGCCTCTCATGAGGAACATTGTCAAACGCCTTCTGAAAATCCAAGTATACTACATCTACCAGTTCACCTTTATCCACATGTTTATTAACTCCTTCAAAAAAGTGAAGCAGATTTGTGAGGCAAGAATTGCCTTGGGTAAAGCCATGCTGACTTTGTTCCATTAAACCATGTCTTTCTATATGTTCTGTGATTTTGATGTTTAGAACACTTTCCACTATTTTTCCTGGCACTGAAATCAGGCTAACCGGTCTGTAGTTTCCTGGATCACCATTGGAGCCATTTTTAAATATTGGGGTTACATTAGCTATCCTCCAGTCTTCAGGTACAATGGATGATTTTAATGATAGGCTACAAATTTTTACTAATAGGTCTGAAATTTCATTTTTTAGTTCCTTCAGAACTCTGGGGTGTATACCATCCAGTCCAGGTGATTTACTAATCTTCAGTTTGTCAATCAGGTCTACCACATCTTCTAGGTTCACCGTGATTTGATTCAGTCCATCTGAATCATTACCCATGAAAACCTTCTCCAGTACTGGTACCTCCCCAATATCCTCTTCAGTAAACACCAAAGCAAAGAAATCATTTAATCTTTCCACGATGGTCTTATCTTCTCTAAGTGCCCCTTTAAAATGGCAGATGAAGAATTAATGTTATGAGTTGCAGTACTGGGAGATCATCACTTGAAGATAACTCCTGGAAACTATGTTTTCCAGAATTTGCCATATGTGGACTTGTAATTTGGTAGCTACAGTTTACCTCTTTTCTCTATCAGGTGACAATCTGGAAAACACAGCCCCCCTCTGTTGACTGAAGTCTGAAGAGAAGGTTTCCTCTGATGCATAACTCAGTGACACTCTCTAAGCGGCCTGGGTCACCCCCCATAATAGCAGATATCTTTTTCCTGCCTCACTCTCTAGCCAGAACATCCCCACAAAACTCAGCTAAACGCCCAGATAGATAGGTGACGCAACAAAAAGATTAAGGGCCCAGTGCGCGATAGGATTTTCCCCCATTTTGTCTCTATGGAAAAAAATGTTTAGTGCAAAGTGACCCTAAATCAAGGTAAGTAATGTGTACAGCTGGGGTACTGTTAGAGCAGCCAGAACAGGAAGGAAGAGGAAAAACTCGCAGTGTACTACCCAGGGAAACAAATAACAGGATGTAACAATGCATATAGATAGTCAACACATTTATATTCAATTACAATTTTACATATTTTACATTACTCCTTTTGTATTTCTCTAGTAGACTGCATCTTAGAGTAAATGGCTATAGTAAATTTGTGTCCCCAAATCCAATTTAAATAGAATTAAAATGATAAAAAGAGATTTTATGGTTGATGTTTAATTACTGCATGCATTATAGATAGAACTCCTGAGTTGTGGCCAAGTCTACTAGGATATATACTGTATGTCAGGCACAGGTTAGATTCAGGGAATTTTTTTTTTAAAGTAGCTATGGCCTTAATAAAAGCTGTATACAACCAAAAAAACAAGTATACTATAGTGTGAACCGTATCTTCAATGTGCTGTCATCAAACAAAATTTCAAAAAATATATTGTATTTTACTTTTAATTTATAACCGCATCAGCAAGCCAGACAACGGCAGTGAATTCACTTGCCGTCCGGACTACTCGTCATTTGCGGCATGGTGGTAAATCAACTGTTTTTGTATCAGCTAGGTGTAACTGCAAATGCCTTCTAAGTCCCGTTTAGAAATAATATGCATCATATGCCCCGAAATGTCAAACAATGACACCCGACATCGGCCGGTGTTTCGCGATAAAAATCGCTTCCTCAGGAGTAATTTATGTAAACATTGTCACGGCAGATGCTTTCCGATGGACACAAATGTCTCTGAAGTTTATTGGAAACTTCAGAGACATTCGTGTCCATCGGAAAGCATCTGCCGTGACAATGTTTACATAAATTACTCCTGAGGAAGCGATTTTTATCGCGAAACACCGGCCGATGTCGGGTGTCATTGTTTGACATTTCGGGGCATATGATGCATATTATTTCTAAACGGGACTTAGAAGGCATTTGCAGTTACACCTAGCTGATACAAAAACAGTTGATTTACCACCATGCCGCAAATGACGAGTAGTCCGGACGGCAAGTGAATTCACTGCCGTTGTCTGGCTTGCTGATGCGGTTATAAATTCAAAGTAAAATACAATATATTTTTTGAAATTTTGTTTGATGACAGCACATTGAAGATACGGTTCACACTATAGTATACTTGTTTTTTTGGTTGTATTCGATTTGATTGACAAAACAAGTGCTTTGGTTCTTTATTTTTTGGCTTAATAAAAGCTGAACATCTTTAATTACAAAGTATAGAAATGTAAGAAATAAACTATAGAAGTCAAAAAAGCAAAGTTATGTAAGAATGTAAAAAAAAAAAAAAGAAGTAATATGGTAGCAACAATATACAATAGAGCTTTCTAAACATGAACAAAGTCCTGAACTATGGCTTAATTCATGCTTTAAAATCCAGAGACATGCCAGTCGTCTGTACTCTACTTATATATTTCAAAAATACATGTGAACAGGCAATACTTTATTTTACTAACTTACCAAGTAATTCTAGATTTGCTATGCTTGCATGTGATTACTTAAATCTACAGAACAAATTGAAAGGAAAAACAGCTATAAAGTCTGTTGGTGTAAAGATAAGCGCTTTATTTAATACCCAATTAAATACAGCCACCGGAGAAATCACAGTTTATGAAACATTATCAGAAAAAGATTAATCTGTTTCACTTTTAACCCACAGCATCATAAAAGAACTCATGAATTTAGATAGGAATCCACTTATTATCCAAAGACATTTCCATTCTCAATGACAACATCCTAAATTGTGAAATACATTTGTGTGTGGTTCAATCCAAGCTCTATATCCTGCAGCCACCACTGATTTTTGGGGAGAATGGCTGAGGAGGAGGAAGGGTGCAGTTATCAGCCATTGTATACTAAGGGATGAAGTTTCAAAACATTACACTCATAAAAATACATGTGCATAATTAGCTTCTACTCTGTGTTCTATATTTTATAAAACTCAAAACTATGAGTGTATTTTCACTTTTGCGTGCATATGTACGCACATATAAAAAGGGTAGTCTAGGGCAGTGCTTCTCAACTTTTTTTCTGTCGGGACACACCTGACAGATAGTTCTCACATGCGTGACACACTGAACACATGATCATCATGAGGCTAAATGTAAACATATAATCTGCATCTACAGGAACCACCCTAACCGCCCAACAAATATGGAGACAGAAACTGGAAATTTAGCCAGGCCCTAAACACCAATACACCTCCTATTAGGAAACAGAACAAGCCAAGCTACACAGCAACTACAAGCTTGCAGAATACCCTTACCTGGGTCACACACATAGAACACAGACAATCCCTCACTAATTACAGAATAAAGCTAATGTTTTTGTTTTTACGTTGTTGCACTGCATAAACTCAGTCTGGCTTCTTGCTATTTCCAGTTCAGTTTCTGTTTCCACATTTCTATTTATACATTGCTCAAGCAATATAAAATAATAATTCTAAAACTAGACTAATAAATATAATAATTGTTTCAAAACAACTGATAAATAGAATAACATCCAATCATTAAAAACTTACAAAATTATTAAAAATTCTCTAAACACCAATAAAATATTTCAAACAGAAGACATCACATAATAACCAATAATTAAAATGGCAGTCAATCAAGAAAGATAAACTTAAAAAGCCACCATTACTTACCCTCTTCAGTAACTCTCCTACTCCTTTTCCTTGTAGGCCAATAGCACACACCAGAAGCAGCAATGGTTGCTGAAGCTCTGTCCTCATACTCTTCTTCCTTTATGCCCATGACTAGTCTACCTCACACACACACACACACACACACACATACACACTTTCTCTCACACACCAATCATCTCCTTCACCAATCTCTCTGTCTCTCACACACACAGTCACTTCCCTGACAACTCTCTCTTTCTCTCTCTCTCACACTCACAAACTGACACACACACACACACACATACACACACACACACACCAGTCTCCTCCCTGACCAATCTCTCTCTCTCTCGCACACACAGACCAGTCACCTCCCTGACCAATCTCTCTCTCTCTCTCGCACACACAGACCAGTCACCTCCCTGACCAATCTCTTTCTCAATCAGGCACACACAACATGCAGTCCCTCTGAATATCTCATGGCATAAATACAATCAGAGGTTTAAAGACAACATTCTACAAATATGCTTCTTTATTATATAAAACATCCAACAAGAAAAAATTGGGTTTTTTTTACACAATGCTGACCACTAACAACCTTTGGACCTCATTTTCTAAAGTATTGCAGGCCTGCGATACTTTAGGTAATGAGGGGTGGGAGTTCGACCCGGGGGGCGGTCCTGTTCTAGCCGGCAGCGATCGTACCACAGCGGTGCGGTTGCTGCCGGTTTCGCACCCAATAGCGCCATCATAGAAGGTGTAGCTATTGGGTGCGAATTCGGACGCGAAAAGGGCCTTACCTTTTCGTCGTCCACTGCATCTTCACGGAGACAGCCCTGGTGACGCCTCGACTCCTCCTCTTCCAGGGCCGACTCCGCCCCCATCCTGGTATCGCGTGCGAGCCACCTGGAAAATGACCCCCTTTATAAACTATCAATTTGTACACATTATCTATACACTTTTAACATTGTTCCATAAATCATGCAAATTATCAAATTAAAAAATACATTATCCCTTAAACCCTCATAATCATTCATACCTTACCCTCCATTCATACCATACATACCTTATACCTCACATTGTTAAACATTTTGGTTTTTAACATACTTGAGGATATTGTTTTTACATTGTCTGGTTTTAAATAATGATGCAGTACGGATGGTATGTGAGGTATAAGGTATGTATGGTATGAAAGGAGGGTAAGGTATGAATGCATATGAGCCTATGAAGGTTTAAGGGATAATGTATTTTTTAATTTTATAATTTCCATGATTTATGGAACAATGTTAAAAGTGTATAGATAATGTGTACAAAGGTTGTTAGTGGTCCACACATTGTGTAAAAAAAAACATTTTTCTTGTTGGATGTTATATATAATAAAGAAGTGGTAGAATGTTGTCTTTAAACCTCTGATTGTATTTATGCCAATCTCTTTCTCACACACACACACCAGACACCTCCCTGACCAATCTCTCTTTTTCTCTCACACACACATACACACCAGTCACCTCCAAGACCAATCTCTCTTTCACATACACACACACCCAGACACCTCCCTAACCAATCTCTCTTTCTGTCTCACACACACACACACATCAGTCACCTCCCTGACCAATGTCTCGTTCTCTCACACACACCAGTGACTTTCCTGAGCAGTCTCTTGTTCTCACAAATTTTCTCTCTTACTTACAGTCTCAATCACATATACTTACACACATGTTGGCTCACTCTCTCTGTCTCACTCACTCACCCCCACCCATAGCACACATGGCAGCTACAGCACAAGGTAGCCGTTATGCTGCTATTAAAAGCAGAGTCCTGACAAGCTGGAAACTGCAGCAGGAGTGACCTCCCCTGCCTCACAGCGGTAAGAAGGCAGCATTCAGCCATTTGCTTGTGCTGCTATAATGGCACAGAGCAGTCAGCTGAGAATGTAATTCTTTTTCTTCTCCCCACCCCAGCCTTTTACTTTTTCTTCTCCCCACCCCAGCCTTTTACTTTTTTGAGTTTGATTATTATTATTATTATTTTTATGTTTTCTTGCTGGTGTTGCGCTGGCGAGAGAAGGGGAGGTTGAAGTCAGGCCAAGAGAGGGGAGGTGGGCAGTGGTGCCATACTCCCACAGCCCCTGGCAAAGTGGCCAGCCAGCACTGATCTTCAGCTCTGGGTCTGGGCAGTTGATGGGATGGATTTCCCCAACAGCCACGTGGCAGGAAATCCCGGCGGCCACATTCTCAGCTGACTGCTCAGTGCTGTGATGATCACAGCAAAGGCAAACTGCTGAGTGCAGTGGGGCTGGGGAGAGTCTTGGGATGTGATTTCTGCAGCAGCGGCATGCATGCATGGCCTTTTCTTCTTCCCACGTGCCCAGTAAACATCACTTCGTAACACATTAGTGTGTCGCCACACACCAGTTGAGAACTGCTGGTGTAGGGTCATCCTGGAGCAGGGCAAACATTTATATGAGTAAGCTGACTCTTTTAAAGACACTTATGAAGTAGATTTACCAAATTACTTGTGTAATTTTACACCTGCAAATTATCTGGCGTAAGTAATAATAAACATATTTATTGTGCAGTACTGACTGAGTGGGAGGTCTGGGTGAACTGGAGGGAGTTTGGGCTAAGAAGCACAAGGAGAAGGACTGGGACAACTGGTGGACTAACTGGTAAAATAGGTAATTTCCTTGATATGCACACATTTTAAAATGCACCAACTTCAACGCATAGATCCCAATATACACAATTACGTCCTATTTTATTTTCACGTGTAAAATATATGTGCACATATTAAAAAAATAGGTAAGAAAAATTCATGCATTCATTACAGTGATATACGTTCTTTCAATGTATTGCATTTATTCGCATGGAAGCCTACATACCTGTATATGTTGTGGAGTAGAGATGCATATTGTATAAAATGTGAATATTGTATGTGTGGGTTATGAAATACTAGTGTAGATCTGCCTCCGGCCATAGACACACGTATATGCCGCTGCACACATTTGTTTGAAAGTTATACTCTTGTTCTCAAACCTTCTTCATTTCCAAAGTAATCAATAGAAAAAGTGTTGAATAATTGTTAATGATAACTTACTGTCATTCAGGGACATTTCATAGCTTTTTGAAAGGCTTAACTGGAAATCCAGTGGACAACACTGAATAGTCATCGATAGTTTTCATACACCTATTGAAAATATCATATTAAATAACAGCATGGATATGTCTATTTCAGCTGAGGCTGTGGACTTTTTATAAAATATTATTTATTTTTGTAGTAGATTTAATTTTCCTGCTCTGGCAATGGTAGTAATGTAATAATGTCCTCAGTGGGGTCTCTGGAAAGGTATTAACACCACATAGGGGCGGATTTTAAAAGGAGCGCGAATAGCCTACTTTTGTTTGCGCTCCAGGCGCAAACAAAAGTACGCTGGATTTTAGTAGATACGCGCGGAGCCGCGCGTATCTGCTAAAAACCTGGATCGGCGCGCGCAAGGCTATGGATTTTGTATAGCCGGTGCGCGCCGAGCCGCGCAGCCTACCCCCATTCCCTCCAAGGCCGCTCCGAAATCGGAGCGGCCTCGAAGGGAACTTTCCTTTGCCCTCCCCTCACCTTCCCCTCCCTTCCCCTACCTAACCCACCCACCCAGCCCTGTCTAAACCCCCCCCTTACCTTTGTCGGGGGATTTACGCCTCCCGGAGGCCCCCAGGTCAGCGGCCTCCTGCGCGCCGGGCCGCGACCTGGGGGCGGGTCCGGAGGGCACGGCCACGCCCCCGGACCGCCCCGGGCCGTAGCCACGCCCCCGTACCGCCCCCAAAACGCTGCCGACACGCCCCGAAAACGCCGCGACGACCGGGACCGCCCCCGACACGCCCGACACGCCCCCCTCGGAGAACCCCGGGACTTACGCGAGTCCCGGGGCTCTGCGCGCGCCGGTAGGCCTATGTAAAATAGGCTTACCGGCACGCAGGGCCCTGCTCGCCTAAATCCACCCGGTTTTGGGCGGATTTAGGCGAGCAGGGCTCTGAAAATCCGCCCCTAATATTGTACAGTTTCTACATCTCTTCTAATAAGCCAAAAAGGCACAACTCAGACCCTGCCTTTGGATATTGGCAAAAAAGAGGTCAAGAAGCTCATCTAAGCCAAAGTAGAATTCTGCCCTGATAAGTTTCAAGCTCTACTTTTTATTGCTATATACTTCTTAATTACATTCAGGTGTGTAAATAAAATTTGTTCTTGTATGTTTCTTTCCTTCTTTTCTGAGCACTCTCAGATTTCCTTTCATCCCATACTAAAATGTAATCAACTAAATCAAGTAAGTTGCTGCTTCAACTTGGAAATATTACATGAGGGAAAATAAAGGAAGTCACAAAACTGTGCTTTTGTGCAAATGTACTCTTACTGCATGTGCTATTGCAATCAACTGAGACAGATAGGGAAGAAGCTAGAAAAAACCGCACTGCAAGAAAAAAATACCATAACTTCATACAGAGGAACACAAATATGAATTATGGACTCCTAAACAGAGGGTCCTACCATAATGTATGTGTAGTCTTGCAAGATTTATATATATGTGACATGGGTTTCTTTTTGTAGTTTAATACTCCAGGGTTAACCAACTTCAGACTCTGCAAGGTTAAGGCTGTAGAGACCTGCAGTTCAACTGATAGTCCAGTACCGTACCAATAATGAAGCTAGTACGCACCTCATTAGCATGTAACAGCATTAACGTTACTGAATGATTAGCAAACTTGATCAATCTGCTCACGCCACAAACACATGAATACTGTAGAGGCTTAGTCATGAAACCTGCTCAAAGACTTCAAATTGATATTAAATCAGCAGCTAGTTCCAATCTTTACACAGTCTTTACACTGATAGTCCCATCTTGTTTCCTACTGTGGAGCCCTTTGAATGCTGAAGGGCGAGAGATGACATCGGTGTTTCTTCTACTGCTAACCGCTGAACCCTCATTACAGCAGCCTCCAGCTAACGGAACCCTCAGTCTCTAGCAAATGAAATGACTCCTTCACAACATGGATCCTCAATTATATTCTTAATATTCTTTAGTTACAGGGCAGAGCAGGGAACTTCCTCTGTCTTGCTGAGGAAACTGATCTGCCTGCATATGCCCCAAACTAAAGCTCTGCAGGGTGTTTACAGCCCTTAAAGAGACAGCACCCAATTGGCAGTCCTTCAGTGTACAAGTGATCATTTTTTATATTGTCATTGTCTTCTTACTAAAAGTGGGTTACATGGTCTGCCCCCTAAAGCCTGATGTCTCCGACAGGCACTTAAGCCCACAGCTTATATATTAACTCTGTTTGCTCAATTACTCCTGCATTATATTATTTAATAGTTGCATAACTGTATACACTTTGAGTGGTCCTCAGAGTATGGTTATCTTATCATGCTGTGAGTATATATCTCCTTGGGCAATTGCCCTTCAAAATCATTAAATCTGCTAGGCAATTTTCTCACACTCCACAGTCTTTGGGGTTGTGGTGGTAACTGCTTTAGCTACTGATTCATTTAAAGTCCTTTCCCCTTCCCAAGAGGATGTACACTGTTCTTCATCAACTGCTCTATTCCAATCACATGAGTGGTTTGATAGATACTGCAGGATCTTCTTACCATGACTCTGGATAAAACTCCTTTGCATTATTTTTATTTATTTAGATTTATATTCTACTTTTTGCACTTTTTTCAGTGCTTCAAAGTGGATTACATTCAGGTACTGTGGGTATTTCCCTATCCCCAGAGGGCTTACAATCTAGGATTTAGCTGAGTTTCACCAGTACATGCGCTCCCTTCCATTTCTGCTGGATCTGGACTTCTGCCCTCCTAATGATACAGTCATCCATACTATCATCAGCTTCATCCTTCTGCCTTATCCCCAGTTGCATGTTGATACTGGGTGCTCCATGAGTGATATCAGTCTCCTCCCTTCGAGAAATGAATCCACAGAGGCACAGTAGGTCTCTATGCAATGTCTTTTCTGGCCCATCCCCTGTTTCTGGCCTCACCACATAGACTGGTAGTTTAATTTGTTTCACAATAATATACACTGAGGGAATCAAGAGGAGGCCAAGATGGCGGCGTGAGCAGCAGCAGTGCAACGCTACTCCGAGTTTCGATTGATTATTACCTGGAAAAATGCCCTCTAAGAGGAAAGGATGGGTCCGAGTCTTCCTCCCCAGACGGATCCTCGCCTGTGGACCAGCGATTAATTTCTGCATTTGCTGTTGGGACAGTGACACAAGGGGTAATTCTCCCCATTGCGGCTGGCGGTGAGGGAGAGCCGCAGTCGCCAAGGGGAAACCACGCTGAGTCCCCCAGATCAGCGTCTCCGGTCAGCCCCGATTACCAGCGTTCCTCCTTGGAGCTTGCAGCCCTCGATGATGTCATCACCGGAGTGACTGCAACGGGGGGGGGGGGGGTGGTCGAAGTGGAGGAGCTCAGCCAAGCAGCCATTCTCCTCCTGGATTACCGGCGTCTCTTTTGCCTTTTCAGGCAATTTCATCGCCAATTTTTTCTGTCTCTGGTAATGAAGCAGAGGAGCTGGCAAGAAGATCCTTAACTGAAATGCTGGATTCGTCGAAGGAGCCACAAGCTGGAGAGGGTGGTGAGTTTTTTCAACCCCAACCCAAGCCAGATGTAATAACATTAGAGGCATTGTGGGATTTGATAGTGAGCTTTGGAAGCTCAATGAGGGCATACCAGGGAGAATTTGGAAAATTAAACACCAAAGTGAGTGCTCAAAAGGTTGTTTTTGAAATTCAATTTCAAGAACTGAGAACACAATTATTAGTAACTCAACAGACTCTGGCACAAACCCAGGCAAATAATTATAAACTTATAAAGGACTTCGGATCTTGTTCCCGAAGACTGGAATATTTAGAAAATCAAACCAGACATTTGAACCTGAGGTTTCTAATTTTCCCAGGATACTTGGTGAAGGAACACATACGACGTTGAAAAATTATTTCCATCAGAATTTGGGTTTCGATCTGGAGAAAACTCCAGCGATAAATAAAGCCTATTTCCTTTCTAATCCTAGCAGTGAAACTCCTCGAGGAGTTTAAGCAGAAGGCATTGAAAACCTCACACAATTTCTTGAGGACTCTTCCGATGTGGTTATTGTGAGGTCTACTTTGCTAGTTTCTTATATAATGGAGAGTGAGCTGAATGATACAATGAGAAGATATTTAAAAAATATATCCTCATTGTTCTATGGCCAAACTATACGTATTTTTCCTGATTTTGCTAGGACAACACAGGTTCGAAGGCGTGATTTCCTTTCTTTAAGAGCGCAAGTAATTACTTTGGGGTATTCTTTTACACTTAGATACCCCTGTAAGTGTGTAATTAAAGGTCAAAATGAGTGTTTTATTTTCTTTTTCCCTGAGCAGTTAAAGTCCTTCTTAAACTCCAGGAGTGGAAATGTAGTACCTTCCCCTGAATTACATCAATCCTAGAAATGATCAGTTATAAGGTCTACTGTCACCGTTAAGCCAAATGTAGATGGAATGTGATATTTCCTTTATTTCTCCCTTAGGTTACTGGCCTTTCCACTTTGTATTCCCTTTGAAGAATGATGAAAAAGATGGTTAATTAATATGATATGTCTGTATCTGTATAATGTTATGTTAATTTTCCTTTTTTTTCTTGTATTTCATCATTCTATTTACTATTGTAAGATGTTATTCTCTTACTATTTGAATTGAAAATAATTAAAAAAAAAAAAATATATATATATATATATATATATATATATATACACTGAGGGCTCCCACTGATCAGCAAGTTTATGTTTGCCTCTCAACTTCACTATTTTAACTAGCACTCTATCACCCTCTTCCACTGAGGATGGCATCACTTTCGCATCCCATCTGCATTTATTGGCTAATTGGTGCTTCTTGGTTTCCTGAGTAGCTAGTTCATAGGCATATTTTAGTCTCTGATTCAACTCTATCACATACTAGTGATGGATCTTGGCATTGTGGCCCACTGGGCTAATGCCAAAGCATAAGTCCAGAGGGGGTCGTGGTTCTCTCTCAAACGTGACAAATAATGGAAAAGTTCCAGTGCTGACATTAAGAACATAAGAACATAAGAAAATGCCATACTGGGTCAGACCAAGAGTCCATCAAGCCCAGCATCCTGTTTCCAACAGTGGCCAATCCAGTCCATAAGAACCTGGCAAGTACCCAAAAACTAAGTCTGTTCCATGTTACCATTGCTAATGGCAGTGGCTATTCTCTACGTGAACTTAATAGCAGGTAATGGACTTCTCCTCCAAGAACTTATCCAATCCTTTTTTAAACACTGCTATACGAACTGCACTAACCACATCCTCTGGCAACAAATTCCAGGGTTTAATTGTGCGTTGAGTGAAAAAGAACTTTCTCCGATTAGTTTTAAATGTGCCGCATGCTAACTTCATGGAGTGCCCCCTAGTCTTTCTACTATCCAAAAGAATAAATAACCGATTCACATCTACCCGTTCTAGACCTCTCATAATTTTAAACATCTCTATCATATCCCCCCTCAGCCGTCTCTTCTCCAAGCTGAAAAGTCCTAACCTCTTTAGTCTTTCCTCATAGGGGAGCTGTTCCATTCCCCTTATCATTTTCGTAGCCCTTCTCTGTACCTTCTCCATCGCAATTATATCTTTTTTGAGATGCGGCAACCAGAATTGTACACAGTATTCAAGGTGCGGTCTCACCATGGAGCGATACAGAGGCATTATGACATTTTCCGTTTTATTCACCATTCCCTTTCTAATAATTCCCAACATTCTGTTTGCTTTTTTGACTGCCGCAGCACACTGAACCGATGATTTCAATGTGTAATCCACTATGACGCCTAGATCTCTTTCTTGGGTTGTAGCACCTATTATGGAACCCAACATTGTGTAATTATAGCATGGGTTATTTTTACCTATATGCATCACCTTGCACTTATCCACATTAAATTTCTTTTGCCATTTGGATGCCCAATTTTCCAGTCTCACAAGGTCTTCCTGCAATTTATCACAATCTGCTTGTGATTTAACTACTCTGAACAATTTTGTGTCATCTGCAAATTTGATTATCTCACTCGTCGTATTTCTTTCCAGATCATTTATAAATATATTGAAAAGTAAGGGTCCCAATACAGATCCCTGAGACACTCCACTGCCCACTCCCTTCCACTGAGAAAATTGTCCATTTAATCCTACTCTCTGTTTCCTGTCTTTTAGCCAGTTTGCAATCCACGAAAGGACATCGCCACCTATCCCATGACTTTTTACTTTTCCTAGAAGCCTCTCATGAGGAACTTTGTCAAACGCCTTCTGAAAATCCAAGTATACTACATTTACCGGTTCACCTTTATCCACGTGTTTATTAACTCCTTCAAAAAAGTGAAGCAGATTTGTGAGGCAAGACTTGCCCTGGGTAAAGCCATGCTGACTTTGTTCCATTAAACCATGTCTTTCTATATGTTCTGTGATTTTGATGTTTAGAACACTTTCCACTATTTTTCCTGGCACTGAAGTTAGGCTAACCGGTCTGTAGTTTGCCGGATCACCCCTGGAGCCCTTTTTAAATATTGGGGTTACATTTGCTATCCTCCAGTCTTCAGGTACATGGATGATTTTAATGATAGGTTACAAATTTTTACTAATAGGTCTGAAATTTCATTTTTTAGTTCCTTCAGAACTCTGGGATGCATACCATCCGGTGCAGATGATTTACTACTCTTCAGTTTGTCAATCAGGCCTACCACATCTTCTAGGTTCACTGTGATGAGATTCAGTCCATCTGAATCATTACCCATGAAAACCTTCTCCATTTCGAGTACAATTGTAGGTGTGCACTAGTGGGCAAACCTATTTTCTCCAGTATTCCTTTTGTTTATCTTATTTTATTTATTTGAAACTTTTATATACCGGTATTAGTATGCATACATAATACCGGTTCACATTGTAACTTAAAGGCTGAAATTACAATCAACAGGGAGGGGAAACATGGAGGATTATACATAGAGCAGGAGGCAATGAAGTTAAAACATTAAAGCTGTAACGGGCTATTTACAGGACTATATACAGGCTTGAGCAGGTTGCTTACAGGAGTCAATGTAAAAGAGGGTTCAGTTAAGGCAGGGGAAGGTAGGGGGGGGGAGGGAGGGTGAAAGGTTAGTCAGGGTAGGCTTGTTGGAAGAGCCATGTTTTGAGTTTTTTTCTGAACTTGGAGTAACATGGCTCCAGCCTGAGTATGGTAGGGAGGGCGTTCCATTGTTTAGGGCCTGCAATGGATAGAGCGCGATCCCTAGTGGAGGAGAGGTGGGCTTTTTTTAAAGGGGGAATGGATAGGGTGCCTTTGTTGACTGTACGGGTGGGTCGTTCAGTGCGTATAGGACAAAAGGGTTCATCTAGCCAGTTAGAGTTGTGCGAGTTGATGGATTTGTGTACTATAGTTAAGGTTTTAAAGAGAATTCGGGATGCGATGGGGAGCCAGTGGAGTTCTTTGAGTATGGGAGTAATGTGATCAGCTTTCCGTGAGTTGGTGATGACCCTAGCGATAGCATTTTGGAACATTTGTAAGGGTTTGGTAGTGGAGGAGGGTAGACCGAGGAGGAGGGCATTACAGTAGTCGAGCTTTGAGGAAAGGGTAGCTTGGACGACGGTGCGGAAATCATGATAGTGGAGGAGGGGTCTGAGTTTCTTCAGGATATTGAGCTTGAAGAAACCTTCTTTGAGGATAGAGTTGATCTGTTTTTTTAGATTGAGCTGTTGATCCAGGATTACTCCAAGGTCTCTTACAGTAGGTTGGGGCATTAAGTTGCTGAAGGCTGGGTCGTTGGAGATCAGGGGTTTAGGAGGGAGGTGAGGAGAGATAAGGAGCAGCTCAGTTTTAGAGGAGTTTAGTGCGAGGTGGATGTTGGTGAGGAAGTCATTTATGTTGGCAAGACATGTGTTCCAGAAAGCAAGGGCATCTGAGAGAGTGTTGTGAATGGGGATGACGATTTGCACGTCATCTGCATAGAGGTAGAATTTGAGGCCGAGGTCTGTGAGGAGATGACATAGAGGAGTGAGATAGATATTGAAAAGAGTAGAGGAGAGAGAGGAGCCTTGGGGGACACCTTGAGACAAGGGGTAGAGTGTGGAGTTGGCGTTTCCTATCTTGACGGATAATTTTCTGTTAGATAAATAGGATTTAAACCATAGCAGGGCTAGGCCTGAGATACCTATTTCAGTTAAACGGTTGATGAGGTGGTTGTGATTGATGGTATCAAAGGCAGCTGAGATGTCGAGGAGGGCAAGGAGGTAGCAGCTGCCTTGGTCCATGCCTATGAGCAAGTGGTCTGTGAGGGAGAGCAGGAGCGTTTCTGTGTTCAGGTATTTACGGAAGCCGTATTGGGCTGGATGAAGAATATTATTGCTTTCAAGATATTCTGTAAGTTGGATGTTTACAATCTTTTCCATAATTTTGGAGAGGAAGGGCAGGTTAGAGATTGGGCGGAAGTTGGCGGGGTCTTTGGGGTCTAATGTTGGTTTTTTTAAGAGGGGCTTCACAATAGCTTGTTTGAGCGCATCTGGGACAGAGCCAGAGGAGAGGGAGGAGTTTATGATGTCAGCGATAGGTTTGGATATAGTATTAGGGATGGAGAGGAGGGATTTTGTGGGAATGGTGTCTGAGGGATGGGATGCTGGTTTTAGTTTTCTGAGAATAGATTCCACTTCTTTAGAGGAAGTCAGGTCGAGGGTTTGGAGGGTGGGTGTAGTGGGGGAAGGTTGAAGGGGGGGGAAGGGGGAATTGGAGGAGATGGGTGTTGAAATCTGCGGAGAATGTTGGTGATTTTTGCGAGGAAATATTGGGCGATTTCTTCGCTCTTGGTGGTGGCTTCATTCTCAGGGATGGCGGGCTGGGAGGATTTGGTGAGGTTGGCAACATAATTGAAGAGGGCTTTCGGGTTGTACATGTACTGGTGGATCTTAGACGAGTAGAAGTCTCTTTTAGTTTTGAGGGTGGTTATTCTATATTGGTGAAGGGTGGTTTTGTAGCTTGAGGCGAGTTGGGGTGAAGGGGCTTTACGCCAGATTCTCTCTCGCTGCCTAAGGGTGTTTTTTAGGGCTCTTAATTCTGTTGTGTACCATGGTTGATGGTTTTTTGTGGGTTGGGTAAGGTTACGTCTGGAGATGGGGCATAGTTTGTCAGCAATTTCCAGAGTTGTGCTGAACCAGGATGTGATGGCAGTTTCTGGACTTGAGCAGTCAAAGCTAGTAGAAGCATTGGAGATGGCGAGAGCCAGTTCATCTCCTGAGCAGGGTTTCCTAAAGGTGAAGGTGGTGTTGTTTGAGGGAGTAGGGGTAGTGGGGAAGTTAAGGGGGAGTAGGGCTTTTATGAGGAAATGGTCCGACCAGGGTACAGGGGAGCAAGTAGGGGGGTGGGATGGTAGGAAGCAATGGTTGATGAATATGAGGTCCAGGGAGTGACCAGCTTGATGGGTGGGGGAGGCAACAATTTGTCTAAGGCCTAATGCTTGGAGTGCAGTGAGGAAAGTCTCACAAGAGGGGGTAAGGGGAGTGGCATCGACATGGAGGTTGAAGTCTCCTAGTATGATGGAAGGGATTTCAAAGTTAATGTTGGCGGATAGGAATTCGATTAAGGGGGAGGGGTCCCGTTCGATGGAGGCAGGGGGAGCATAAATAAGACAAATCTGTAGTGAGGGGGACTTGAAGAGGCCAATTTCTAGTTTTGTGGGTGAGGTAGCGTGGGAGGGTTTGAGTTTAAGGTGTTTCTTGAAGGCTAGGAGGATGCCACCTCCTCTTTTCTTAGGTCTTGGAATGGATAGGAACTCGTATGAGTGAGTCGGTAGTTGGTTCAAAAGGACTATGTCTGTTTCTTTGAGCCAGGTTTCCGTGATTGCACAGATGTCTGGCTTGGCATCAGTGAGGAGGTCATTTAGAATGGGGGTTTTTTTGGAGAGTGATTGGGCGTTAAACAGAATAATAGAGAGGGTAGTGAGTCCTAGAAATTGGTTGAGGGGGGTCGTGAGAATAGGGAGGAGGGACTTGTAAGAGGGGGTTGGTCGGAGGAAATGGGGGCGTCTGTTGTGGGGGAGGTGGATGCGGCTGATGTGTTGTGTGGTCATAGTGGATAAGGAGACAAAAGGTGGATGGGGAGAGAGAGAGGTAGGTAGGAAGGATACTGAGAGGGTGTAGCACAATACAGGGCGGGGATTAAGGTGTCGGGGAGTTTAGCTGAGGGAAAGGCACGGTGCTGATAAGGTAGTGCAAATAATACAAGTAGTAAACCATGCAGATTAAACAATGCAGATTATGCAGAATAGACAATATGCAGGACATATGCGGTTAATACAGATTAAATCGTTTCAAGATGTTAGGGTGTCAAGTAGGGCAGGGGGGAGTAGTCCAGTAGCAGGGGGCAGGCTTACGAACTCCTGTGAGGGTGGTGAATGGTGGTGAATCTTCTAATGTACCCAGCATATTTATTAAGGTTCTATTGAAGCGATCCACTGTATATCCATGAGGATGGTGTGGAGTGGTTCTCGACTTGGTGCCTGTTATTCTTCATAGCTCAGAGATGAGATCGCTCCCCGTGCCCCCACTGGACCACCAGGTAATTTTATGGATCAATTCTGCCCCTTCCTTGGGAGTTTTGATCACATGTTCCACTAATAATCTTCAAAACATCTGCAGGAATGGAAATTGGAGTAGAATATTGAGGAGAACTGACTGGCACAGAATGCTGAGTTAGTATAATAACCTCCCATCTGGGAACTTCCTGCTGGCCTTTAGCTGAAGTCTGCAGCACACCATGAGGTGACTGTTGCACATCAAATTGCTCCTTCCACGTGTATCCCCAAACCCTCAGTCATAAGAACAGATGTTCTCTTTCTCGGATCTTTAAAATCAATTTTATGGCAGTTAGCTATATGAACTCTTCTTGAAATCAGTCTGTTATGTCTAGGAGTATATCATTCACTGGTGAGTCAGTGCAAGCCTTAGGGGCTTTAGGCTCAGTATTCTGTTCTGATAGTGTCTCATTCAGGACAGGTTTAACTGTCCACTGTCTGTCCAATTCCCCACCAATGCAAGGGCCTTCTAAAACAAGGACAGAAAGAGGGTCTTCAAACTCACACAAAACCTGATCAGCTCTTAAACGTAGTTTTGTAACACCTGCTGAGCTTAAAACATTTTAGACATTGCAGGGCTTACAGAACCCAAAATGTCAGATTAGGAATGCATATATAATATGTACAATACCCTGTTTTCACTATTGCATTAAAAATAATTCTATATTCACTTCACTAATAATGCTGAGTTAGTCACAGGTAAAAAAGGGCTACAGCCCCACATTGAAATGCCAATTTTATTTGTATCCTTGCAATGGTTTCTTATTGTAGTTTATTAATCCAGGGTTAACCAACTTCAGACTATGCAAAGTTAAGGTTGTAAAGACCAGCAGTTCAACCAATAGCCCAGCACCAATAATGAAACTATGCACCTCATTGGCATGTAACAGCATTAATCTTTACTGAATGATTAGCAAACTTGATCAATCTGCTCACTCCACAAAAACATGAATACTGTAGAGGCTTAGTCATGAAATCCTGCTCAAAGATTTCAAACTGATATTATTAAATCAGCAGCTAACTCCAATCTTTGCACTGATAACAAAGTTGATTCTCGGTTGATTCTCAGTATATAAAAGTGATTTGTCATGTATAACCATTTGATATAATTATGTGTGATTTTTTTTGATTCATGTATGTGTGTTATTTTTTTAATTATGTATGTTTTGTACTAACCAATGTTTTTTGTAATAAAAATAAATTTTATTGCTATTCTATTTCTCCTACTGTGGAGCCCTTTGAATGCTGAAGGGTGGGAGATGACATCAGCATTTCTTCTGCTGCTAAGGGCTGAACCTTCATTACAGCAACCTCCAGCCAATGGAACCCTCAGTATCGGGCAAATGTAATTACTAAGTCCTTCACAACATGGAATCTTAAATTATATACAGACAATTTCTTTAGTTTCAGGGCAGAGCAGAGAACTTCCTCTGTCTTGCTGAGGAAACAGTGATCTGCCTGCATATGCCCCAAACTGGCTATAGCTCTTCAGTGTCTTTACAGCCCTTAAAGAGACAGCACCCAATTGGCAGTCCTTCAGTGTCTCAAGTGATCATTTTTTATATTGTCATTGTCTTCTTACATATGCATATATTAGCATACATATGCATATATTAGCATGAAACTGCAAAACAAAAAAAAACAAAAAAAGAAAAGCATTTATCTACAATTTCTTGTCACAGACTGAAAAGCTCAAATATTAATAATACAAATGAGATATCTGGAGGAGGCGAGGGGTGGGGGCGGTTATTCCATGTCCTGTTATACACCTAGAAATTGCAGATATTGTCTTCTAGATGGTGTTTTGTTTCCAGAGCAAAAAATATTGACAATCAAAAGAGTCCACCCCACAGACTGGCTGAAGAAGAGAGGATGAAGCTTGTGAATCAACAGTCTGGAACCTGAAGCGGAATTCAGTTTCCCCTGGTAAGTTTCCACATTCAATTTTGTTCCTCGAAGAAAATCCTGATTAAATATTTTTAGAACCTCCTATAAGAAACATGAGTGCATTTGAATAATGTCAGCAGGAATGGTGTCATACACTGTGTGGCTCCTTCAGCTGTGCAGCTGCACAGACCACCACATCTTTCATGTAAAAAAAGAAAAATGTGACATGTGATCTGATAATCTGAGCTTACTTTGATTTTATCACATAATAAAACTACCGCTCTTGGTAAGTGCAATTCTTACTAACTTCAAACATAATTGGGAAATTTAGAGCTGGTTGAATATCTAATATATCGCTCACACTTCAATGCAACCACATTTTCTCTAGACAGGCTGGTGCCTGCTTTAATTTGGATGCTATTTATTTTCATATAAAAGTAAATAGTGACAGGCACTTAGATGCTTCTGCTACCTATCTTTCTCATTTTATTTGTAAATACAGTTGATCTGGGAAGGCATTTTGGTAACCACAACTGTACATTTTCTCTGCTGTGGATAAAGACAGTAGTACTCCTTTATGACCTTCAGCATACAGAAGGTATATGTTCTGTAAATGTTCAAAGACTGTCACAATCAAAATGCAAAATAGCCTAACTGCATGTCTAATTAGTGGGGCATCAATTTAATGTAGCTCTGCTATGCACAGTAGTAACAATCTGGGCAGCTCTGAACTTTGTAACCCTATTAATAAGGTAGAAAACATTACTTGGAATTAATAGTAGCATACAATAATGACTTGTTTTCTGTGACTTACTTGGTCTTTAATTATACCTAACCACACTCAACATTTCCATAAAGAACCATCAACTTGATATCACTTCAGTTAATTAAGAACTGTCAACAAACCAGAAACAACTAGATGTAAAAGAATATAATTTTTTAAAGACACTGATATAGTATTACCAATTTACTTATGAGTTTACAACCCTGTGCCTCTGAGCCCTTAGTGCTACAGTGTAATTGTCGCAGACTTGTAGGCTAACCTACGAGGCCTATGCGGACAGCTGGCAAATGCACCTTGGAGCAACACAGACTGGAGCTTCCCCTATAACAGCCGCCTCCCCCACAGGTTGAATCCTTGGGTTCTGGTGGCTGGCAGGGCTTAGGGGTGGGGGTCCCTAGGGAGGTTGAGCAGGTGTGAGACCAGGAACAAGCTGAGGTCAGGGCAGGCAGCAGAAAAGAGATACCAGGAACAAACCAAGGGACAAGGCAGGCGGCAAGCAGGTGTGGTAAGGTCCAAGGAAAAGTTCAGGTCTATGAGGCAGGCAAGCGTAGTCAGGCCCAAGTCCAAAGCAGAAGGTCAATACCAGGAGGGTAAGCTGAGGAGAGGAGAAGGGACAGATGAGGCAAGACTAGATGAGGCAAAGACAAGGCAGAGCTGGATGAGGCAAGTTTGGATGAGGCAAGGACGAAGCAAGAAATACTGAGCAACAAATATTGTGAAGGCAGGAGACCTGTTGCAAAGGCAGCCTGCTGGGATCACAGCTAGGTTTAGATACCCAGCCACGTGATGTTGTCATGCAGTGCCAGCTTGGGTTATTATTACCACCGCAGATCCTTTAAGGGGCACGGTGGCCTTAAAGGCCAGCACACCGAGGAAGGAGAGGCAGTGTCATGGTAGCATCCCTGCCATGCTGCGTTTCAGCAGAATGTCTGGGGTCTCAGCATTGAGTGCCACCTGTTGAGGGCCTACCCTATGTCTGGCCAAATGTAACAGTACCCACCTCCTCCAAAGCCTCTCCCCAACCTCCTAGGCTTAGACTTCAGGGGGAACCATCTGTGGACATCTTGCAGAAGTTGAGGGGCTTGGAGGTTTGAGGCGGGCCCCCAGGAATTTTCTTCAGGGCCGAAGCCTTTCCATGAGATGAGGTACTCCACTTTGTTTCTGAACCTCTTCGAATCCAAGATTTCTTGAACCTCCTCAGCCACCACTCCTGTGGGTTTGAGCGGGGTCTTTTTGGCCATGACAGGATGGCGGGTTTTAACAAAGATACATGGAAGATGTTATGTCTCCGAAGAGTGGGGGGCAGTTTCAATTTATAGGCCACAGATCCCACCTACTGTCCAATGGGAAATGGCCCCAAAAACCTGGGAGTGAATTTGAGAAAGAGTGGCTTAAGGGATAGATACCTTGAGCTGAACATATCAAACTTCCAGGCTGGTGTTGGAGTGCAGGGCAGCATTTCTTATCTGCCTATTTCTTGAAACACTCTGCTATTTGTTCTAGGAGGCAGTGTGTATTCTGCCACAATTCTTGGAGGTTCTGCCCCATTATATTAGCAGCTGGATAGGCAACTGAGGGTATCCAGGGATGATGGCCATGAACCAAATAAAAAGTTGAGGAACCTTCTGAATTTCCCACATGGTTATTGTGACAGAACTCTACCTGTGGGAGAAGGGGTGCCCAGTCATCCTGACTTTGATTTACATAGGCCTTCAGAAAGGCATTGAGAGTCTGATTAACCCTCTCCATTTTCCCATTGCTCTACGGCTGGTAAACTGAAGTGAAGTCTAGAATATTGCTGAACTTGTTAAATAGACTTCTCCAGAAGTGGGCAGTGAACTGTACCCCTCGGGCAGAAAGGATATGGGATGTAGTCAGAAGATGTGCTGAATGAAGAGATTAGCCAACTTAGTTGCTGAGGGGAGTCCAGGAAGAAGCGTGAAATGAGCCATCTTAGAGAAAGGATCCATGACTACCCAGATCATTATGTTGCCAGTAGGAGAAAGTCCATGACAAAGTCAGTAGCCAAATGGGTACAGGGTTCCCTGGGGGCTGACAATGGCTATAAGAGCCCCCAGGGTTGAGCTTGAGGGCTCTTATTCATAGCACATGTAGGGCAAGAATCCACATACCACTTCATGTTGTCCTTCATCTGGGGCCACCAATAGTGGTAACCGACTAAATCCAAGGTACTGATGATAACCGGATTATCGACCAGGTGGGAATCATGAGCCCAGTGCAATACTTTTTCACAAAGCCACTAGGGAACCACTATCTTCCCAGGTGGAAATGGTACAGCGACGGCAATTATGATCCTTGCTGGGTCTATAATATGTTGCATGGCCTCCGAGAATTCTCGGTGTCAAAGGATCTAGAGAGAGCATCAGCCCTTTGATTTTTCACTGCTGAATGGTATCACAATTCAAAGTTGAACCGGTTGAAGAACAGTGACCACTGGGCCTGTTGAGAGTTCAGTTGCTGAGTTTATGCTAGGTATTACAGATTTTTGTGACCAGTATAGATTGTCACCAGAAACCTCTCTCCTTCTAACAGATGCTGCCATTCTTCCATTGCTAACTTCATGGCCAGTGATTCACAGTCTCCAATGGTATAGCTCCTTTTGGCCAGAGTGAACGTTTTGGAGAAGCAGGAGCAGGTCACAAGGGTCCCGTGGTTGTTATGCTGTGAGAGGACAACCCCTACCCCAAGGGTAGAAGCATCTACCTTCAGCAAGAATGGCTTGGAAGGGTCTGCATGATGAAGATAAGGGTCTCAAGTGAACTCCTGGTTGAGGTGATTAAAGGCCTGGACAGCCTTTAATCCAGTCTTGGTCATTCCAGTTCTTGGTATCAGCAGCCTTCTTGGTGAGGGTTGTGAGAGGAGTGGCCAGTGAAGAGTAACCATGTATGAACTATCTATAATAGTTTGCAAACCTGAGAAGGTGTTGTAAGGCCTTGAGGCCCACTAGCCGAGGCCAGTCCAAGATGATTTTCAATTTCTACGGGTCCATCATACTGAGGTGGTAGAAGCAAATGGAGCATGGCAGTAGCAGGCCATACAAGAGAGGTCGCCAGATGGGAAGCCAAGCCTTGCAGGAGCTTCAACATGTCATTCAGCTGGTCCTGCTGCTGTTTCAACTGAAGTGCCAGTCCTGAAATGTTGACTGCCTGAGACAAGTCTACCAAGCTTATGGCCTTTGCAAACTATGATGGGCAGGGTGCCTGTGAGCCTTTAGTGCTGTAGTGTAGTTGACGCAGCCTCAAAGGCAAACCTTTGAGGCCTATGCTGACAGCTGGAAAATGTGTCCTGGAGAGGGACAAACTAGAGCTTCACCTATACTAACTGCCTTCCCGGCAGGTTGAGTTCTTGGGCTCTGGCAGCCAGCAGATAGGTCCCTAGGATGGTTGAGAAGCCATGAGTCCAGGAACAAGCTGAGGTCAGGGCAGGCAGAAGACAAGAGATACCAGGGTTGGGGCAGGCATGGTAAGGTCCGAGGCAAAGGTCAGGTCTGGGCAGCAGACTACTGTAGACATGTCCAATGCTAAGTGTTGCGATCGTCGCTACCCGACATCTCCACTCCGCCCACCTTACCTCTTTTGCAACTCCCTCTTTGGTTGATGGAAGTTTGGCTGCCGCTGCGTCATCTTGCCGACCTCCTCCGGCGTCCCCGGACTGGCTAGACGCTGCTTCCCGCCATGTCCTCTTGAAGCCTAAGGGCGCGTGCATAGCGTGGCCCCAACTCAAGTACCAGCTGTGGCGCGAACCTCAGGGGTGTCCCCCTGAGATGACGTCATCCACACCGGATACGTAAGGTCTTCATTTTTGCTAGCTATTCGAGTTAGCAAGGGCTTCCTCCAGGTATCGCTGTGGATGGGATTCACTCTCTGCATACCTTGCTACTCTGCCTCCTCAGACTTTACCAGGGGTACCCGCTCCTCGGGGGCCTCGCTCTCTATCTTGCTTTTCAGGTCACAGTCTGGAAACGGTACTCGCTCCTTGAGGGCCCACGTTCCCGGACCTGCTACCAAATACAACTTCTGCCAGGAAGTCACCGCTGCCTACAACACCAGTGAGTTACCATCTCTCTCTCAGAGCTTTCCCTGGAACCAGGTACTCGCTCCTCGAGGGCCTACTTCATTCCAGCCTCTGGGCTGCTTCAAGAGACTATTGTGTGAGTGTTACTATCAAGGTTCTGTTCCTGAACTCTGCATACTCTGCCTACTCACTATATTCAGTTTCTCTACAGCTCAGCCATCCTGGGATCGCTGTTCCAGTGCCTGAGGGACTACAGCCCAGCCGGGCTCTTCCAGCTCACTACTGCCACCTCTAGTGGTTCGCTATACAGTTTAATAAAAGTTCTAGTGTGTATCTGTCTCCCAACTCTGAGCCTGACCGGTGGCCCCTCTCGGGATCTTCCCACGGGGGCATGGTCATCTGCCACCGGCCCAAGGATCCACCCACAATTATCACAAATAATAACAGATTGCTAACTCCATGGATCCGGCACAGGTTAATGCCTTGCAGGCCATACCGGGTCTGGCCTGGTGTATTTCGGAGCAGCAAGACGCCTTGGAGAAACTTACTTCAGTGTTTCATCAGCTACACACACAGAAGGTTCAAGGCACAGCTTCCAGCCATGAAGGTCAGTTACAGGAGGTAACTTTAAAGACTGCTGTACCACTGGCAGCTCCAATTCGTTTTTCCGGAGAAATCCAGAAGACCCGGGGTTTTTTAAACCAGTGCTACATGCATTTTGCCTTACAGCCATCTTTATTCTCTACGGCTCTCTCCAAGACTACCTACATCCTTTAAATACATGGATGGTAGGGCTTTGTCTTGGGTATCTACCTTGTGGGAACACAAGGACCCCATTTTGCAGGACATAAAAGGATTTATGGACTTATTTAAATCCGTTTTCGATGACCCTGCTCGAACTTCTGTCGCCGGTTCTGCTTTGGTTGAATTGAAGCAAGGCAACAGATCATTGGCTGAATTTGCCATATAGTTTAAAACTCTTGTGGCAGAACTCTGCTGGGACCCCAAATGTCTCAAGACTCTCTTTTTCAGAGGCCTGGATAACCGTTTAAAGGACGAGCTGGCTGCTCGTGAAACACCTGACTCGCTGGACGAATTAGTAGCCTTGGCCACTCGGATTGATCATCAGCTTCGGGACAAGGTGAAGGAACTACAGCCTAAGGTGTTACCTGGGTTGAAACAGGCTAGTGCTATACCTGCACCTTGGATGGTTCCAGTAATCCCTGCTGCTGATAAAGATGAACCGATGCAACTTGGTCATGGATGTTTGACTTCCAAAGAGAGAAGACTTCGGAAGAGGCGCGGCCTTTGCATGTACTGTGGTCAGCCCGGCCACGATGTCTCTACATGCTCCATTCATCCGGAAAACGGACAGGCCTAAGTCCTGCAGGAGGACTGTTCTTAGGCCTCACTACGCCCTTTCCTCCACTCTCTCTCCCAGTCTCCTTGACCTATGGACCAGTCACGGTTCAGACCCCTGTCCTGGTGGATTCAGAGGCAGGAAGCAACTTCATTCTCTGACGTCTAGTGGAATACTTGAGGATTCCCCTCATCAAGTTGAAAGATCCACTACTGTTATCCTCCATTCATGGAGAGCCCTTACCGGGCGACGTGACTTGCCAAACCATACCAGTTACTCTCTGCACTGGAGCTCTCCATACAGAATCGCTCTCCTTCTTTGTACTGGAAAGGGCCATGCACCCTGTCGTCCTGGGGTGCATGGCCCTTTCCAGTACAAAGGGCCAGTGCACCAACCACAATTTGACCTGGCATCCTTGGATCTCTCCCGCTGGGGCCCAGAATGTCAGGGAGGTGCATTAAGGAAATCTCGCCTATCATTTGCATGCCTATGACTCCAGTGATGACAGGACTTCCGCCCTAATATGCATCCTTCGGGGATGTATTTTCCAAAGAAGCGGCTGATATTCTTCCTCCACATGACTGTGCCATAAGACTGAAGCCCAATGCTGAGCCACCGAAAGGACTGTTGTACCCTCTCTCAGCCATTGAGAATAAAGCAATGTCAGAATACATTGAAGAAAACCTCCAGAAGGGCTTTATCAGACCATCAAAGTCGCCAGCCAGCGCAGGCTTTTTCTTTGTGGGGAAGAGGGACGGTACCCTACGTCCATGTATCAATTACCGAGGTCTAAACAAAATTACGATCAAAGTTTGTTACCCCTTGCCGTTAATCTCGGAGCTGTTTGACCGGCTGCAAGGGGCCAAGATATTTTCAAAGCTCTACCTGAAGGGCGCCTACAACCTCATTCGCATTCGGAGCGGCGATGAATAGAAAACGGCTTTCAACACACAAGACAGCCACTTCAAGTATCTAGTAATGCTGTTTGGGTTGTGCAATGCACCCACCATGTTCCAAAATATGATGAACGACATCTTGCGGGATCTGCTGTACAAGAATGTTGTAGTCTACCTGGATGATATATTAATCTTTTCCCAGGATTTGGACACCCACATTGCAGATGTCAAGCAAGTAACCCATTCAACCCACCACAGTAACCCATTCAAAGGGCGATCTCCTCTTCAGGTACCAGGCTTGGGTTTGGAAGGATGCGTGATGTGGAACTGACGAAGCATCTCTTTGTCAAGGATATTGGTCTGAGGCTCCCAAGAGTTTTCTTCGGGGCCGAAACCTTCCCAGGATAGAAGATATTCAAAAGTATTGCCTCTTTTTCGAACATCCAGAATCTCTTCAACTTTGAACTCTTAAGTCGTCTTCTGCATTGATGACAGGTGGATCCTGAGATTTCTAAGAAAATTCGCTGAGTATGAGCGGTTTCAGAAGTGAAACATGGAAAGCATTATGGATGTTGAGACCAGGTGGTAGCTTCAGACGGTAGGTGACTTTGCCAATACGTTGAAGGACTGGGAATGGTCCCTCGTAGCGAGGAGCAAACCGATAGGAGGGTAGTTTAAGTCTGAGGTGCTTGGTTGACAACCAGACCTTGTCTCCTGGCTTGAAGACTGGAGCTTGCGAATGGTGCACATCGTAGTACTTCTTAGCACAGTCACTCGCTTTGATTAGCATGTCCTTTGTCTGAACCCACAGATTATGGATATCATCAGCAGTGGATTGAGCTGCTGGGGACGTCACTGAGAGCTTCAGTGGAAGTGGCAGTGTTGGGGGAACGTCCAAAACCACTTCAAAAGGTGACAATCCAGTAGATGTTGCTGGATGAGAGTTGATGGCGAATTCAGCCCATGGAAGCAATTCGGCCCAGTTATTCTGTCGGGACGTGACATAAGCTCGAAAAAACTGCTTCATTGTTCAATTCATCCGTTCCATCTGGCCATTCGACTGCGAATGATAGGCTGAGGTGTAGTCTAGAGAGATGTCAAACAACTTGCACAAGGCCCTCCAGAATCGTGCCGTAAATTGGGACTCACAGTCGGATACGATGTGAGAAGGTAGTCCGTGGAGGCAGAATATGTGCGTTATGAAGAGCTTTGCAAGCTCCAAGGGTGAAGGTATGCCAGGGAGCACCACGAAGTGTGCCATCTTGCTAAATCGATCTATTGTCACCCAGATGGTATTAATTCCTCCGGAAGTGGGTAAATCAACTACAAAGTCAGTAGCAATGTGCGACCAGGACTGTTCCGGAATTGGCAGTGGTTGCATCTGACCCCATGGTTGTCCAGAAGCGGATTTGTTCTTGGCACAATTGGTGCAGGATGCCATGTAGGAATAGGTATCCTTTTTGATAGTAGGCCACCAATACAGCTTTTGTAACTTGAGCAGGGTACAGCGTTGGCCAGGAAGGCCAGACAGCTTGGAATCGTGTGCCCAAAAGAGCACTTTCTTCCTGAGTATTTTAGGAACGATTGTTTTACCAGCCGGTACAGACTGGGTGGCCAAGAGGATCTTCTTCGGGTCAATTATGTGCTGTGGCTCATCAGGCACAACCTCCGAATGAAAAGAGCATGACAGAGCGTCTGCTCTGGTGTTTCTATCTCCAGGGCGGAACTTCAGCACAAAATTGAAACGATTAAAAAATAAGGACCATCTGGCCTATCTGTAATTCAGACGTTGTGCGTGGCAGAGATTCTCTAGATTTTTATGATCCGTGAATACGGTTATTTGATGTTGAGCGCCTTCGAGCCAAGGCTGCCATTCCTCGAATGTAAGCTTTATTGCCAAGAGCTCTTTATCACCGATCCCATAGTTTTTCTCGGCTGGAGAAAATCTTCATGAGAAGAAGGAACAGGGACGTAAGGTTTTTCGAGTCTCCTGTTTGGCTCAACACAGCTCCTACACACACATCTGAAGCATCAACTTTGACAATAAAGGGCTTGTTGGGTCTGGATTTCGCAAGCACAGTTCTGTGGAGAAGGCAGTCTTCAATTTCTCGAACACAGAAATGGCCTCCGCTGACCATTTGAAGCATTGACACCCTTGCGAATCATCACAGTCAAGGGTACGATTAAAGAAGAATAGTTCTTTATAAAGCTTCGATAATAGTTGGTGAACCTCAGGAATCTCCTTAAAGCCTTCAGGCTGGTAGGTTGGGACCAATTCTTGATACTTTCAAGTTTGTAAGGGTCCATTTGGAAGCCTTCTTTCAACATTATGTAGCCTAGAAAAGGGACTGAGTCTTTGCGAAATTCACACTTAGAGAGTTTGACGTACAGCCGGTGTTCGCGAAGACGGTGGAGTACTTGCTTGACATCTGCAATGTGGGTGTCCAAATCCTGGGAAAAGATTAATATGTCATCCAGGTAGACTACAACATTCTTGTACAGCAGATCCCGCAAGATGTCGTTCATCATATTTTGGAACATGGTGGGTGCATTGCACAACCCAAACAGCATTACTAGATACTTGAAGTGGCTGTCTCGCGTTTTGAAAGCCGTTTTCTATTCATCGCCGCTCCGAATGCGAATGAGGTTGTAGGCGCCCTTCAGGTAGAGCTTTGAAAATATCTTGGCCCCTTGCAGCCGGTCAAACAGCTCCGAGATTAACGGCAAGGGGTAACAAACTTTGATCGTAATTTTGTTTAGACCTCGGTAATCGATACATGGACGTAGGGTACTGTCCCTCTTCCCCACAAAGAAAAAGCCTGCGCCGGCTGGCGACTTTGATGGTCTGATAAAGCCCTTCTGGAGGTTTTCTTCAATGTATTCTGACATTGCTTTATTCTCAATGGCTGAGAGAGGGTACAACAGTCCTTTCGGTGGCTCAGCATTGGGCTTCAGTCTTATGGCACAGTCATGTGGAGGAAGAATATCAGCCGCTTCTTTGGAAAATACATCCCCGAAGGATGCATATTAGGGCGGAAGTCCTGGCATCACTGGAGTCATAGGCATGCAAATGATAGGCAAGATTTCCTTAAGGCACCTCCCGTGACATTCTGGGCCCCAGCGGGAGAGATCCAAGGATGCCAGGTCAAATTGTGGTTGGTGCACTTGCAACCAGGGTAACCCCAGGACGACAGGGTGCATGGCCCTTTCCAGTACAAAGAAGGAGAGCGATTCTGTATGGAGAGCTCCAGTGCAGAGAGTAACTGGTATGGTTTGGCAAGTCATGTCGCCCGGTAAGGGCTCTCCATGAATGGAGGATAACAGTAGTGGATCTTTCAACTTGATGAGGGGAATCCTCAAGTATTCCACTAGACGTCAGAGAATGAAGTTGCTTCCTGCCTCTGAATCCACCAGGACAGGGGTCTGAACCGTGACTGGTCCATAGGTCAAGGAGACTGGGAGAGAGAGTGGAGGAAAGGGCGTAGTGAGGCCTAAGAACAGTCCTCCTGCAGGACTTAGGCCTGTCCGTTTTCCGGATGAATGGAGCATGTAGAGACATCGTGGCCGGGCTGACCACAGTACATGCAAAGGCCGCGCCTCTTCCGAAGTCTTCTCTCTTTGGAAGTCAAACATCCATGACCAAGATGCATCGGTTCATCTTTATCAGCAGCAGGGATTACTGGAACCATCCAAGGTGCAGGTATAGCACTAGCCTGTTTCAACCCAGGTAACACCTTAGGCCGTAGTTCCTTCACCTTGTCCCGAAGCCGATGATCAATCCGAGTGGCCAAGGCTACTAATTCGTCCAGCGAGTCAGGTGTTTCACGAGCAGCCAGCTCGTCCTTTAAATGGTTATCCAGGCCTCTGAAAAAGAGAGTCTTGAGACATTTGGGGTCCCAGCAGAGTTCTGCCACAAGAGTTTTAAACTATATGGCAAATTCAGCCAATGATCTGTTGCCTTGCTTCAATTCAACCAAAGCAGAACCGGCGACAGAAGTTCGAGCAGGGTCATCGAAAACGGATTTAAATAAGTCCATAAATCCTTCTATGTCCTGCAAAATGGGGTCCTTGTGTTCCCACAAGGTAGATACCCAAGACAAAGCCCTACCATCCAGGTATTTAAAGGATGTAGGTAGTCTTGGAGAGAGCCGTAGAGAATAAAGATGGCTGTAAGGCAAAATGCATGTAGCACTGGTTTAAAAAACCCCGGGTCTTCTGGATTTCTCCGGAAAAACGAATTGGAGCTGCCAGTGGTACAGCAGTCTTTAAAGTTACCTCCTGTAACTGACCTTCATGACTGGAAGCTGTGCATTGAACCTTCTGTGTGTGTAGCTGATGAAACACTGAAGTAAGTTTCTCCAAGGCGTCATCTGTGATTTGGGGGAATAAAATACAAAAAAATTCAAGAGAAATCCATACTGCTTCGCTGAAAGTGAAATGGCTGGCTGGGATGAACTAGGATGTTTCCCCATACTGCTCATCATACAAAAAATTCTAATTTCTGTTGTCACTTCATTATCAGTGGTACAAGCTCCTTCCATTACCTGACTTTTTGTGAAGTAACAAAAGATCATGAAAAAGTTACTCAAAACCTATATAGCAGAGATGGCCAACTCTGGTCCTCTACAATTACAAAGAGGCCTGGTTTTCAGGATATCCATAATGCATATGCATGGATTATATTTAAATACAATGTATTCAATGCATTCAGATCTCTCTTAAGTGCATTCATTGTGTATATCCTGAAAAGCAGAACTATTTATAGATTTTGAGGATTACAGTTGGCTGCCCCTGGTATATAGCAAACCTGTCATGCCGAAACAGTAATTACTTCCAGAACTCAAACAGCAACAATTCTACCCATTTGTAGTGATATGCTTGCTTCTGGTCCACTAGGAGGCGCTGCAGTTGACTTGATTCTGTGCAGGAGACTTATCGGGACTAGTGAGTATAGGCAGTACATGGGCAGTAAGGGCAGTCAATCAGTGCTGGGGAGGAGCCGGCTGTCGTGGTACATGTGGGCACCATTTGGGCACCAACGACATAGGAAAATGTGGGAGGGAGGTTCTGGAAGCCAAATTTAGGCTCTTAGGTAGAAAGCTTAAATCCAGAACCTCCAGGGTAGCATTCTCTGAAATGCTCCCTGTTCCACGCGCAGGTCACCAGAGGCAGGCAGAGCTCCAGAGTCTCAATGCGTGGATGAGACGATGGTGCAAGGAAGAGGGATTCAGTTTTGTTAGGAACTGGGGAACCTTTTGGGGAAGGGGGAGTCTCTTCCAAAGGGATGGGCTCCACCTTAACCAGGGTGGAACCAGACTGCTGGCGCTAACCTTTAAAAAGGAGATAGAGCAGCTTTTAAACTAGAACAAAGGGGAAAGCCGACAGTCGCTCAGCAGCGCATGGTTCGGGGAGAGGTATCTTTAAAGGATACTAATGATGCTTTAGAATTAGGGCATCCCGACAGTGAGGTTCCAATAATTAGAAAAGTAGTCCAAGTGCCTGTAACTAAAAACTCACTTGAGCTAAAAAATTCTAACTTATCCCTATCAGTTAAAAAGCAGAATGAAAATACAAACAAAAAACAAACTTTGAAATGTTTGTATGCTAATGCCAGAAGTCTAAGAAGTAAGATGGGATAATTAGAATGTATAGCAGTGAATGATGACATAGACTTAATTGGCATCTCAGAGACATGGTGGAAAGAGGATAACCAATGGGTCAGTGCTATACCGGGGTACAAATTATATCGCAATGACAGAGAGGAGCACTCGGGAGGAGGTGTGGCGCTTTATGTCCGGGATGGCATAGAGTCCAACAAGATAAACATCCTGCATGAGACTAAATACAAAATTGAATCTTTATGGGTAGAAATCCCTTGTGTGTCAGGGAAAACTATAGTGATAGGGGTATACTACCATCCATCTGGTCAAGATGGTGAGACTGACAGTGAAATGCTAAGAGAAATTAGGGAAGCTAACCAAATTGGTAGTGCAGTAATAATGGGAGACTTCAATTACGCAAATCACTCCCTGTCACCTTATGAACACTTGCACCAAGATTGATTGAATCCCTGTTGGTCCCCCCGATGCAGCCACCGGCGAAACACGGGTCCGTGTTGGGGCACCTTGAAAATTGCTTGCTGTGTTAACATTATGCAGTGGAGTTGCCGCAATAAAATTTAGAATTTGTTCTTTCACAAAATGATTGGAATCTTCTTTGATCAGGACTAAAAGTTCTATGCTCTGCACTTCTTTGATTTGGATTATTCTGTAGTGCAGCACCTTGCTTTTGTCCTTTTAGACTTCAATTACCCCAATATTGCCTGGGTAAATGTATCATCGGGTCATGCTAGAGAGATAACATTCCTGGATGGAATAAATGATAGCTTTAGGGAGCAATTGGTTCAGGAACCGACGAGAGAGGGAGCAATTTTAGATCTAATTCTCAGTGGAGCACAGGACTTGGCAATAGTGATCATAATATTATCAAATTTGATTTAATGACTGGAAGAGGAACAGTGTGCAAATCCAAGGCTCTTGTGCTAAACTTTCAAAAGGGAAACTTTGATAAAATGAGAAAAATTGTTAGAAAAAAACTGAAAGGAGCAGCTACAAAAGTAAAAAATGTGCAAGAGGCGTGGTCATTGTTAAAAAATACCATTCTAGAAGCACAGTCCAGATGTATTCCACACATTAAGAAAGGTGGAAAGAAGGCAAAACGATTACCGGCATAGTTAAAAGGGGAGGTGAAAGAAGCTATTTTAGCCAAAAGATCTTCATTCAAAAATTGGAAGAAGGATCCAACAGAAGAAAATAGGATAAAGCATAAACATTGGCAAGTTAAATGTAAGACATTGATAAGACAGGCTAAGAGAGAATTTGAAAAGAAGTTGGCTGTAGAGGCAAAAACTCAGAGGAAAAACTTTTTAAAATATATCCGAAGCAGAAAGCCTGTGAGGGAGTCAGTTGCACCGTTAGATGATCGAGGGGTTAAAGGGCACTTAGAGAAGATAAGGCCATCACGGAAAGATTAAATGATTTCTTTGCTTCGGTGTTTACTGAAGAGGATGTTGGGGAGGTACCCGTAATGGAGAAGGTTTTCATGGGTAATGATTCAGATGGACTGAATCAAATCACAGTGAATCTAGAAGATGTGGTAGGCCTGATTGACAAACTGAAGAGTAGTAAATCACCCGGACCAGATGGTATACACCCCAGAGTTCTGAAGGAACTAAAAAATGAAATTTCAGACCTATTAGTAAAAATTTGTAATCTATCATTAAAATCATCCATTGTACCTGAAGACTGGATGGTGGCTAATGTAACCCCAATATTTAAAAAGGGCTCCAGGGGCGATCCGGGAAACTACAGACCGGTTAGCCTGACTTCAGTGCCAGGAAAAATAGTGGAAAGTGTTCTAAACATCAAAATCACAGAACATATAGAAAGACATGGTTTAATGGAAGAAAGTCAGCATGGCTTTACCCAGGGCAAGTCTTGCCTCACAAATCTGCTTCACTTTTTTGAAGGAGTTAATAAACATGTGGATAAAGGTGAACTGGTAGATATAGTATACTTGGATTTTCAGAAGGCGTTTGACAAAGTTCCTCATGAGAGGCTTCTAGAAAAAGTAAAAAGTCATGGGATAGGTGGCAATGTCCTTTCATGGATTGCAAACTGGCTAAAAGACAGGAAACAGAGTGTAGGATTAAATGGACAATTTTCTCAGTGGGAGTGGACAGTGGAGTGCCTCAGGGATCTGTATTGGGACCCTTACTTTTCAACGCAGCCGTGGCCAGAGAGAGAGGGAGATCGTGTCGGGACTCCCCTCCCCACTGGACCCCAGGTAATTTAAAACATTTTGGGGGGGTTCGGGAGGGTGGGGGATTTGTTTTAAAGGTTCGGGGTGGGTTTTAGGGTTTTTTTGGTGTGCCGGTTTTCTCGCTCCCTATTTAACGATACAATACAAATGCCCCTGACGATAAATCGGGGGTATTTGTATTGTATCATGCACTCTAACGATTTTGGACGATTTTAAAATTATCTGACGATAATTTTAATCGTTCAAAAATGATTCACATCCCTAATAGCCACTGCCATTAGCAATGGTAACATGGAATAGACTTAATTTTTGGGTACTTGCCAGGTTCTTTTGGCCTGGATTGGCCACTGTTGGAAACAGGATGCTGGGTTTGATGGACCCTTGGTCTGATCCAGTATGGCATTTTCTTATGTTCCTATGTTCATACCCTGAGCTACTCCTTTTCAATTCCTTTAGTATTGGCCTCCTCTCTGGTCACATACCACTCCAGCAATTAACTTCACTCCCATAAAGCTTAAAGGATGAGGATTGTACCTGGATAGTTCCCAATACTTTATTAACACACTTCTTCCCCAATCATCAAATTCAAATATATGAGAACACAACTTTATTTACTTTTCACTTTAGTTATAAAGCAGGCCTAAGTTTCCACCCAGACATTACAGCTCCTATGAGGTTTAATTGCCTCATAGACTTAAAAAGAATCTGAAAACAAATGAAAATTGTCATTACTTTCAGGGGCACTGTCCATTTGCTTTTTTCAACAAAGCAAACAAAAATATCCTGTTAAGTTTCAGGTTATCCATTTGTTTCAAATGCATGCACATTGGTAGGATGCGTACTGTAGTGAGTTGGAGTTTTTACCCAAGGCTATCTAGATTGTTCTGCAGTAGGAGAATCCTGTGACTCATTCTATTGCTTTTATTGCTGCTGATTTTTGCTGCTGGTACCCCCGAAAAGATAAAACACAGTTTAACCTGTTGGAAATATTCCATATTATGTGAGACTACCTCTATGAATCCTGGGGAGTAGTAGATTTGACAGAAAAGAGGTATTCAGAAGATAGTTTTCAAGTCCACAGTGTGTGAAGGTAGTATGGGTGGCCACAAAGGGGGAAAAGCTTTTAGTTTTCTTTTTCCTTGTCCTGAAGAACAGTACTTCCCATTGCCTTCTGAGCCAGGTGCAATCCACAGAGCTTGTGCCAGGACAGAAAATCCGCAGAATCAAGACCTTATTTAATGTGCCTCTAGCGGGGGTTACATTAACTTTTACTACTATAATGATCCATGCTATCATGCAGAAATATTAATACACAGTAAGTTGTACTTTCATTGTGTATTGATATTTTAGCATGATGACAAAGGACCATTTTAGTGGAAAAGTAAAGTTCCTGCATTACAAGCTTTTAGAGTAGAAATCACATGTATGTAGAAAACGTGCAGATGGCATGTGTGACTTTCTGAGGTTTTGAATTAATTGAATAATTATTTTTGAGAGAGAAACAGAACGAGTAAAGATGCAAATATAATGAAAATTAGCTAATTGTTTTTCCCCAATCTTTAAAAAAGTTCCTTTGCGTGCACACTTTTAGCTAGATTGAAAGGAGACACTCCAGGGGCCCTGTGCTTGGCAGGATTAGCAAATAATGAGGGTCGTATTCAGTAGGCCGGGTAGCAGACAAGTTATGTGGTTAAAATTAGCTGGATACTTGTCCCATATTTTTAGCCGGTTAAATGTCCCACTGAATATACTTGCTTAAAGTTATCTGGCTACATATAGCTGGATAACTTAAAAACTTAGGCTTGGATTTATCAAAATGCACTAAATATCACATGAGAGAGAGAGAGAGAGAACCTAGCCATAATGCCCTTACACTAGATTAGGTATTTATATCTCTATGGGAGGCCCACCTAGTAACTCGAGGTGAGGTTTAGGTATTAGTGTAGGGGTTAGGGGCCACTTTGACATTCAAAGAGAGACGTACGAACAGAACAGTGCTCTCTTGTGAAGATCTGATGACCTTCGGAGTGAGGAAACTCACTCAAAAATGAGATTTCTGCAATGTTCTCTCAACCTAGCTTGATGTTACCCAGGAAGAGATATAAATACCTATCTAGTGTTAGGGCATTATGGCTAGGCACTCGCTCTCTCCCCTTCAAAACTACTAAAACCAGCAATTGAGAACACATCACTAAGACCTAGATTTACCAATGTCGCAGGGCTCCCTGAATCATGGGGGGCAGGCCTGCAAAAGCCAGCAGCAATCACTGCCAGCTTTCGCACCACAAAGGGTTCTTACCTTTTCGATGTCCTCGCGGCGTCCACCCCAACTCCTCCTCTTCCAGGGCAGACTCCACCCCTTTTTTGCTATTGCATGCGAAAAGCGACTTTTCGCATGCGAAACGTCCCTTTTTGCGTGCGCTAGCTTTAGTAAATAACCCCCAAATGCAATAAAGCAACCTATTGCACGGCTTAACGCTACTGAAAAAGGTGTAGTTAAAGCCATGTGATACGGCTTTGCAAAACAGTAAGCCCACCCCAACTCCTCCTCTTTTTTGGATTTGCGTTGCACTACATTATGGTGCTATCACATGCGTTAACGGTGCTTTTCGCATGCAATAAGCCCTTAACGCATGCGAAAACACCTTATAGCATTTTGATAAATGATCCTATTGGCCGGCTATGTTCGAATATATTTGTGTGGCTGGATAACTCGCTTCTTATCCTGATATCTTCAAAAGATATCTGTGTAAGTACTGCTTTGAAAGACAGCCCCAAAGCAAAGGGCCCTGTCGCCCAATCACCTCCTTACCCCACCATATTTGATTGAGACCCTGTTGGGCAGAGTACCCCCACCCCACATCCCCCCTTAATTTTAAATTTGGTTGGGGGGGTCTGTACATCAGGGCCCCTGTCCACCCCCTATTTATCCATTCTTTTTTTTTTAAGTGATTTTTCACTCCAGGCTCTGCCCCACCCACCCGTTCATCATATTATTAGTGGGCTGGCAAGTCCCCCTTGGCATGGACCCCCTCCATGCCCATTCCCCCCCCCCCCCCCCCATTAAACCGCTGCTGGAAGTGAGGTAAAGTACATGCTTGCTCCTGACACTTCCGTTCCTGCTTCTGACAGGAGCTGTGCTGAAAGCATAAGTTAGCTATAGTACTACTCTTCCAGTGGTTACAATACTACTGCTGTGGGAACAAGGAGATTAAATTTCGAATGCTGCTTCCCCTACTGATACTCTGTGATCTTGGGCAAGTCATTTTATTACCTGTAGCCTCAGGAAAACTTCTTAGAACTGTAAATTCCTTGTTGTAGAGACTTCTTGAGAATGTATATAATTTTCTGAAGCAGATCTAAAGTTATCCAGCTCTCTTACAGGGTCATTCATCAAATTGAGTTAGGGCCTTATGGCATGATAATAGGCTCTAACGTGCGTTATATTGTGTATATTGCATGATATATGTGATATTTTATTATGAAAGGAAAGAAAAATAAAACAGATCTTTGGTGTGTCTCCACCTTCAGTATTGTGTGCAGTTCTGCTTACCCACTCTTAATAAAGATAGCAAAATTAGAAAAGGTATAGAGAAGGGCAACAAAAATGATAAAGGAGGTGGAAAATTCTCCTATGAGGAAAGGCTAAATAGGTTAGGGCTCTTTAGACTGGAGAAGAGAAGACTGAAATGAGATATGACAGAGATCTATGAACTTTTGAGTAGGGTAGAACGGGTAAACAAGGAACGGTTATTTATTCTTTCAATACTACTAGGCCTAGGGGACACTCCAGGAAGCTAATAGGTAGCACTTTTAAAACAAATTGGAGAAAATATGTTTCCACATAGTGACAAATTATGGAATTTGTTTGCAGAGGATTTGGTGAAAGCAGTTAGCGTAGCTGGATTTAAGAAGGGTTTCATCAAGTTCCTGAGGAAAAGTCTATCAACCATTACTAGCCATGTAGACTTGGAAAAGCTACATCTTATCCCTAGTTATTTGCAGAAAGGACTGGACCTGTTCTTTGGGATCTTACCAGGTACCTATGACCTGGATTGGCCACGTCAGGGACAGGATGCAGGGCTCGATGGATCTTTGGTCTGACTAGTACATTTCATATTTTTCTTAGGGTTTTCCACTGTACAAAGGAGGAAAGCAGTACTTGGAAACAGGGGTAACAAAGTAAGACTGGAGAGTTCCTGACATGCGCTGTGACCGCTTTGTTTGGAAGAGCTTCCAGAGGAGGTCAGAGAGCCTACATTATTATCTTATGACCAGTGCCTCCAGTTTTTTTGCAGTTATGTGTCAAATTTCAATAATGTTGCATATTAAAAAATTTATTTTTTAACGTTATAAAAATAGACATTCTCTGATATTTCTGAATCCAGTTAATTAGTTTAGTTCTTTATTAGAGGAAAATTGATCTTACTGATTGGGGCTGGGGAGGATGGAGAGGAAGGGATCTGGGAATGGGGATAGAGGGGATGTCAGAAGAGAGAAAGGGAATCTCAGATGAGGGAAATGAAGAAGGGATCTCAGATAGGAGGGGTAGTGAGATAAGGAAGTAGTAAATCACCTGGACCAGATGGTATACATCCCAGGGTTCTGAAGGAACTCAAAAATGAAATTTCAGACCTATTAGTAAAAATTTGTAACTTATCATTAAAATCATCCATTGTACGTGAAGACTAGAGGGTAGCTAATGTAACCCCAATATTTAAAAAGGGCTCCAGGGGTGATCTGGGAAACTACAGACCAGTTAACCTGACTTCAGTGCCAGGAAAAATAGGGGAAAGTGTTCTAAATATCAAAATCACAGAACATATTGAAAGACATGGTTTAATGGAACAAAGTCAGCATGGCTTTACCCAAGGCAAGTCTTGCCTCACAAATCTGCTGTTATGAACCCTCCTGAAGCTGGGCTACGGGAGGCTCCTTACCTCTTCCTGGAGGCCGCTCCAAGCCAGGGCCTCGCCTGCGAACAGTCCAGGATTTGCTCCAGGGCCTGGGAGGCCTCGATGTCCTTGGGGCCTGCCTGAGGCTGCTTTTTGCATGGACTTCCTGGTTTGAGCCATGCCCTTCCCTAGGGGCTGGCCCGCAGCACTTTTCCATAGTTATAGGGCCAGCTAGGTGTGGGCCTGCCAAACTCCTCCCAGGGAGTCGCTGGTCTGCAGCCCTATAAAAGGACTTCAGCTTCAGTCTGTCTTTGCCTTGCATCGTGGTGACTTCCCTCTGGAGGCTCCTGCCTGCCAGAGCCTTGTAAGGTTGTCTGTTCTTCGTGGAGCTCCTTGTCTCGTCTGCTTTTATACCATGTCTTGGTGTCTTGATGTTTTGCCTGAGGTCCCTGACCATGTCCTGATGTTCCGCCATGATCCTCCTTATCCTGATGTGTCTGCCTGCCAGGATGTTCTTCCCTGCATCTTCGTCTGGTGCTCTCGAGCCTTCTGTTCCTGTAAGCCGGTGCTCTCGGATGGTGTATGCCCGAGAATGAGGTGGCTTACAGATGGGAAGTGTCCCTGTGCTCCGGAGCCTCCGCTCCTGCCAGCCTTGGGGGAAGCTTCAGATGACACCGGCTCCGTCATTGGAGTTCCTTCTTGCCTGGATCTTCCCTGCGCTGTTCCACTCTCCTCGTGGTCCGTGACCAGCCTGCAAGGGCTGTGTAGGGTGCGCAGTGGGACAGGGTGGTCCGCAACTCAGTCCCGCGGGTGGCCTGAGTAGGACACCCTGAGAGACAGTGCCAATGTCCATGCCTTATGTGTGCTTGTTTGGATGTCAAGTTCCTCGTCCGTGATGCCGTTGCATCAACCCTGCTGTTGTCAAGTTCCTCGTCCGTGATGCCGTTGCATCAACCCTGCTGTTGTCAAGTTCCTCGTCCGTGATGCCGTTGCATCAACCCTGCTGTTGTCAAGTGTCTTGTCTGTGATGCCGCCGCATCGACCATAGTCCTGTCTTCGTGTCAAGGCCTCCGTCTGCCCTCAACCTCAGGCCAGGCCTGCTGCTCCATGCTGTTTGCAGCAGGTCCGAAAGGGCTCGGAATGGTCGGAGGACCATTCAACTTCCAACATCCTTGGATGTTGGCCTTGGGAGCTTGCAGGCCTGGCAGAGGGTAAGACCGAGTTCAGCCATGTGGAGCCACCGTCAACCCTTGGCTGGACCCGGGCTGAGGCCTAAGGGCACACTAAACACCCCCGTTCTCAACATCTGCTTCACTTTTTTGAAGGAGTTAATAAACATGTAGATAAAGGTGAACCGGTAAATGTAGTATATTTGGATTTTCAGAAGGCGTTTAACAAAGTTCCTCATGAGAAGCTTCTAGAAAAAGTAAAAAGTCATAGGATAGGTGGCGATGTGCTTTTGTGGATTACAAACTGGCTAAAAGACAGGAAACAGAGAGTAGGATTAAATGGACAATTTTCTCAGTGGAAGGGAGTGGGCAGTGGAGTGCCTCAGGGATCTGTATTGGGACCCATACTTTTCAATATATTTATAAATGATCTGGAAAGAAATATAACGAGTGAGGTAATCAGATTTGCAGATGATACAAAATTGTTCAGAGTAGTTAAATCACAAGCAGATTGTGATAAATTGCAGGAAGATCTTGAGACTGGAAAATTGGGCATCCAAATGGCAGATGAAATTTAATGTGGATAAGTGCAAGGTGATGCATAAAGGGAAAAATAATCCTTGTTGTAGATACACAATGTTAGGTTCCATATTAGGAGCTACAACCCAAGAAAGAGATCTAGGCGTCATAGTGGATAACACATTGAAATCGTCGGTTCAGTGTGCTGCTGTAGTCAAAAAAGTAAACAGAATGTTAGGAATTATTAGGAAGGGAATGGTGAATAGGGGTGTGAATCGTGTGATCGATCGTCTTAACGATCGAGTTTGGCTGTGGGGGAGGGAAATCTGATCGTCATGTTTTGTTTTGTTTTTTTAAATCGTTAAAAATCGTAAATCGGGGGAGGGCAGGAAAACCGGCACACCAAAAAAACCCTAAAACCCACCCCGAACCATTAAAACAAATCCCCCACCCTCCCGAACCCCCCAAAATGTTTTAAATTACCTGGGATCCAGTGGGGGGGTCCCGACGCGTTCTCCAGCTCTCTGGCCATGGCTGCGTTGAGAAATGGCGCCGGTGGCCCTTTGCCCTTATCATGTGACAGGGCAAAGGTAGCGCCGGTGCCATTTTGGTTCCTGGCTCCCGACGTCTCGCGTGCAGGAGATCGCCCCCGGACCCCCGCTGGACCCCCAGGGACTTTTGGCCAGCTTGGGGGGGCCTCCTGACCACCACAAGACTTGCCAAAAGTCCAGCGGGGGTCCGGGAGCGACCTTCTGCACGCGGGCCGTATTGCCAATCTTCAAAATGGCGCCGGCGCCACCTTTGCCCTCACTATGTCATATGGGCGACGGCAAAGGGCAAAGGTAGTGCCCGCGCCATTTTGAAGATTGGCAATACGGCCTGCATGCAGGAGGTCGCTCCCGGACCCCCGCTGGACTTTTGGCAAGTCTTGTGGGGGTCAGAAGGCCCCCCCCCAAGCTGGCCAAAAGTCCCTGGGGGTCCAGCGGGGGTCCGGGGGCGATCTCCTGCACGCGTGACGTCGGGAGCCAGGAACCAAAATGGCGCCGGCGCTACCTTTGCCCTGTCACATGATAAGGGCAAAGGGCCACCGGCACCATTTCTCAACGCAGCCGTGGCCAGAGAGCTGGAGATCGCGTCGGGACCCCCCCACTGGACCCCAAGTAATTTAAAACATTTTGGGGGGGTTCGGGAGGGTGGGGGATTTGTTTTAAAGGTTCGGGGTGGGTTTTAGGGTTTTTTTGGTGTGCCGGTTTTCCGGCGCCCTATTTAACGATACAATACAAATGCCCCCTGACGATAAATTGGGGGCATTTGTATTGTATCGTGCACTCTAACGATTTTGAACGATTTTAAAATTATCTGACGATAATTTTAATCGTTCAAAAACGATTCACATCCCTAATGGTGAATAAAACGGAAATGTCATAATGCCTCTGTATTGCTCCATGGTGAGACCACACCTTGAATACTGTGTTCAATTCTGGTCGCCCAATCTCAAAAAAGATATAATTGCGATGGAGAAGGTACAGAGAAGGGCAACCAAAATGATAAAGGGGATGGAACAGCTTCCCTATGAGGAAAGACTAAAGAGGGTAGGACTTTTCAGCTTGGAGAAGAGACGGCTGAGGCGGGATATGAAAGAGGTGTTTAAAATCATGAGAGGTCTTGAATGGATAAATGTGAATAGGTTATTTACTCTTTCGGATAATAGAAAGACTAGGCGGCACTCCATGAAGTTAGCATGAGGCACATTTAAAACTAATTGGAGAAAGTTCTTTTTCACTCAACTTACAATTAAACTCTGGAATTTGTTGCCAGAGGATGTGGTTAGTGCAGTTAGTGTAGCTATGTTTAAAAAAGGATTGGATAAGTTCTTGAAGGAGAAATCCATTACCTGCTATTAATTAAGTTGACTTAGAAAATAGCCACTGCTATTAATAGCAACGGTAACATGGAATAAACTTAGTTTTTGGGTACTTGCCAGGTTCTTATGGCCTGGATCGGCCATTGTTGGAAACAGAATGCTTGGTGTCGAAGTCGAGGCAAAATCCCCAGCACCAGCACCAGCAACTTCCTGCAGCCGGGGAGAGGAGAAGGACTGCACAAGTAAACCTCCTCTCTGGCCCCCAACTTCCGCGGTTTCCACAGTGACATCATTGCCCAGCGCTGCGGGTGACAGAGGAGCTCCAGCATTCATCGGGGCCAACGGTAGATGAAGATCTGGGGGGCTCAAGGTGACCTCCCCAAACTCTGCCACTCCCTCAGCAGGAACTGCAGCGGGGAAATTGCCCCCTGTTTCTGAAGCAGGACCAGGTTTGAATGAAGTTATTAAGCACTGTCCTGATGGGAGAGTTGCTTCGGTGGGGTATGTGCGAACCTTCCCCTTCCTTTTAGCCGGCATCTTTGCAGAAATTAGTCTTTCATGAAGGGAACGCTTTCACAAACCTGGCTCATGCCGCCATCTTGTCCCCCCGCAAGTATGATTTTTGCACCTAGGCAGACGGTTTGAAAATTGCGCCTTGATATCTTCCTGTCTCTTGCCTTGCATTATTTCAACTATTTCTCAAGCAACACCTAATGATTCAGCACTGGAATTGCTGATGTATTCATTCAACCTAACTTTGGCCTTTAACCTGCACAGTTCTTAGCTGTACAAAGGCCAAATATCTAGAGGTAATTGGACTGTGGCATATTTTGCATGCTGCAAGGAAGAGATCTCGAGTGGCTCTGTTCTATGGAAACTTATTCTCATATGTAATATTTTTGCACATCTCCAAATTTTGTAGAACAGAGACATGTGAATATAAAGTTTATTGCTAAATAATATTTGATATACTGCCGTATCACCATTTTATCAAAGCGGTTTACAACAAAATCATAAGATTAAAGTCAGATAATATTAAATTCATCCCTCACTTTCCCAATACCTTTCCCAACCAAATTAAAAGCAAACCTTCCCAATAAAAACCCTTCCTCCTCTTTCCTCATTCACAACTCCCAAACTTCCCACCCCATCCAGCCCTCCCCAATCAAAATCAACGGCTTAAAATTAAATTCCCGATTAAGCTCGCTAATTAAATACTTGATTAAAACTGTAATTTCCTGAATTTCTCATAATTATGATCCAACTGAACATAGAGTGGAAGGGAACTCCACAGCAGGGAAAAGAATGACAATACTTGTTATGAAGAGTGTAATACGCGTGTTGGCTCTGTTGGAAACAATTGACCATCTAAATACAGTATGAGGCCTCTATGAAGAGTTGCATCTTCCTTAAGTCAATAACAATTACAACTAAGGATGTTGAATTAAAAAAGAAAGTCTCTGAAAAATCAACAAATACAGATTCATTACAAAGGATAATCTAGATAACAATATTAATTCCTTCTTCATCAATGGTGCCATTGTCTTGAAGTACAGTAATTAAAGCAATGTCAAAGCACATCATATATGAACTTTAAACGTCTGATATTATTTTCACAATGAAAAACCCAATTCATTAATTAATATTATTAACTTTATTTAGAAAAATGAATGGAAAAATCTTTACCGAATAAAGCAGTTTAAATTATAGGTATCAATTTTCTGATGGGAGGATTAACTGAGATTAGCTAGGAAAATTATAAACTGTAGTAGAAAATTTGAAATAGAAACAATCTATTAAACCCTGTACTGGAGCCATATACTTTCACATGGAGAAGGTGTGACCTAGTGGTTGCAATGCTATTGGTGTAGGAACAAGGACATTAGATTTTGAATGTCACTTCTCCCACTGATGCTCTGTGACCTTGAGCAAGTCACTTTATTGCCTGTTGCCTCAGGAAGACCTCTTAAAACCAAAAATTCCTTGTTGTAGAGACTTATTGAGCCTGTATATAATTTGCTGTGGGTACTGTACAATTGCAGAAATAAATTTCATTCTTAACATGCCTGAATTTACAATTGCCATGCATCATACTGTCAGTGCTGTACACTTTGCTCATGGAACTTCTCCAAACTGCACAAGTATTTGTAGTCCTTTCAGAAAGCAATCAGATGCACATCAGAAGCCGTGACTTTTTGTTTCACGATTGTAAGCCCTCTGAGGACAGGGAAATACCTGCAGCACCTGAACTTAATCTGCTTTGAAGTACTGAAAGGTGGAATATAAATAAATTAGAATAAAGTAATGCACTTGGGGAGAAAAGGCACCATTTACTTATGAGGAAACTACTGAACATACTTTAAAAAGCCCTGGGCTTTTCTGAATTCTAGACATCTCTTTGTTGAACAGATTTTAAAATCCTTATTCCCAAACATGTGAAAATGAAAGGGTCCTACAGTAATTAATCCTTCAACCTGGCTAGAACTGCTGGGTTTGCAAAGTGATTTCACTTACATTTCAGCACTTCATCAAAATTGACTATTATGGTATTCAAGTTTTACCTTTTCCCTACCAAGAATAAATGTAGCACCAAACTTGAAACTTCAAACCCCATTTTGTAATTATGCAGACTTTGTCAAACAAAATATTGATTTGTTTCTTGTTAATGTATCCATTGTGTGCATCAATAAAATACTGTCAACTTACATGCTTACTTGATACAGAAGTAAAAGAAAGCAAATGTTGCTTACCTGTAACAGGTGTTCTCACGGGACAGCACAAATGGGTGACATCACAGGATGGAGCCCTGTACGGAAAACTTTTCTGTCAAAGTTTCCACAAAGCTTTGACTGACACTGGCACACTGAGTGCACTGAGCATGCTCAGCCTGCAATTATCCCTGTGAGCCACAAGTGTCTCCCTCAGTCTTGTCTTATAGCTAAAAGTGCAAGCGAAACTAAAATAAACGTGAAAACGTATAGAGACCCAACTCCGCGGGGTGGCAGGTGGGTTTCGTGAGGACTACCATCCTGCTGTCCTGTGAGAACACCTGTTACAGGTAAGCAACATTTGCTTTCTCACAGGACAAGCAGGATGGTAGTCCTCACAAATGGGTGAGTACCGAGCTGAGGATGCCCAAGAGTGCACCCAATGCACCCGAGACGCGTGAAGGGCGCGATGACGTGGGTGGAATTTGGAAAGGAGGGCATCCTGAAATCCTTAAAGGGTTGGTGGAAGGATGTTGGGTAGTTAACCCGAAAGGAATAGGAGTAGACAGACTGGCCAAACATGGAGCATGCCGGCTAGTCGTATGTAAGCAATAATGGGCTGCGAAGGTATGGAGAGAACTCCAAGTTGCAGCCTGATAATATGTGTACAAGCAGCAGCGGCCGAAGGGAAGCTATTAAGGCTGAGGCGGATGCAACAGAGTGTGGTTACACACAGTGTTGTAGTGAGATGCCTGCTGGTTGGTAGGAAAAGAGATACAGACCGTTTATTAGGAGGAATAGGTCTGTTTGCCAACTGGAACTCGCAGCTTGGCTCTTGCCACAGAAGGAAAGAGTTAGGTGGAATTCCTATGGAATGTAGGCAAGCTAGGTAGAATGCATGCGTAGCCTTTCTGTCCAAGAAATGGAAAGAATCCTCTCGCTCTGGTGAGAGAGAGGCATTGGAAAAAATGGGCAGAGTATTTTCCGAGTAAGGTGAGATGCAACGTCTACTTTAAGAAAGATAGAAAGTTTAACACGTGAAAACCACTCAGTGACAGAGGAATGCAGGGTCAGATGAGTATGTAACTAGAAGTGTGTAACTCATTGACACTGCTGGCAGAAATGACATTTATGAGGGAAGAATTTCCCATGCCAAACTGTGAAATGAGAGTAATGGAAAGGCTCGAACGGAGAACATATGAGACTTATAAGCATGAAATATATGTTCCATTCCGTGACTAGTGAAAATAGAGGTGGCTTGATCAGTGGAAAATCCATGGTAAGCTAACTCAGAAGGGATGTACCGTAAATCGGGTACCCCCAATCCCAAACGATACACCAATTGGAACAGAGGTGCACGTATGTGGAGGATATCTGTGGAGCAGAATCCGAGGGAGCAAGAGAAAGTGGTGTGGAAAAAGAAAAAAAGGGTAATACCCTTTTGTATGCGTCATGTGGTAAATTTGCCATTTTGAATGGTAGGATTTATGTGTGGAAGGTTTTGTGACACTACCAGTACCTGAGAACATCAGTGAGTCTATGATTTGTGACTGACTGGTGAGAAGGTAGATTGGTTACTGGTGTGATAGAGTGAGAAGTATGGAAAACATACTGGCCTCGGTCAGGGCGAGGGTTAGAGGAATAGTGAACCCTGTCCCGGTTCAACATTAGAAGAGTGCTGGCTATGAGAGGCAGCAGAAGAGATATATTTAAGAAAGGCATCTATGGAAACGCATTGGAAACATGTGTAGGGAGAAGAATCTGTGCACCGTATGGTTTGATTCAGATGCAGAGGGCAAGTTCAGTTGACCTCAGCGTTAGAAGATTTTTCTCTTTACACATGTAGTCGGAGACCATTCGAGAGGATAGAAACCTACCTGGAGAAGGTCTGCTAGTGCGTTCAGAAAATCTCTTAGATGAGTGGCCCGAGGATACATGAAATGAGCAAGGGCCAAGGATAGAGCTGCGCAGCTTCTCAGCAGGGCAGCTAAGGTAATGTGTGCTTGTGTGTTAGAAAGCACATTGTCCCTATGCTGTCTGTCTGTATGCACATTGCACAAAGGTTTGTTGCAGAGGCAGTATTGGAAGGCAAAAGGGTATAACTCATGACTACAAGCTTCAGGAAGTTTATGAGAAAACTGTGCCTGGAGTGGATAGACGCATATAGGGTTGGGAAGCTTTTAGGCCAAACTTTACAACCCTAAGTAAATGCGAGCATGAGCAGAATCAGACTAGGTTTTGGTTCTAGATCTGGAATGTGGATGAGGGACGAAGCGGTTGCACAGCTTAGACCCACTAATATTGGAATGTCACTGAATGTAACCCATAGCAGTTTTCTATGAGGAAAGTGCATAGTGAAAAAACCCCATGGCCCGACAATGAAGAATTAAGGGCCTGAGGTAATAGAAGATGCACGCAGGGACATGTAAAAATTTATTAGAATGTCTGCTTGCATGCTGGACAGGAAGGTCTTTATCACTGTGGTGTCCAGAAGTGTATAAGGGATTTATGGCAGTGACAGTAATCCCAGTTAGGATATGTATAGTGAGTCATGAAGAAGTTAGAGCTCCTTGCATGGACTGACTGTGGTTATGCAGTTGTCCATGCAAGGAAAAGAGTGAATGATGTTGCAGTCTGCAGAAAAACAGCATTCACCAATAGTGATTCAATGAAATACTTCGGCTGCCGAAGCTGATGCCAGTGGCAGCGTTGTTGACTCACCATAAAGCACTTAGAAAGGTTAGAGTAATGTACTTACAGCAATCCGGAAGCATGGAAATGAGAGTTACCATTTTACTTGTGACTTCTGAAGGAAGTTGTTACTTCTGAGGTTCAGGATGTGCGGAGAGTAACTACTTTCTGTTGAAAGAAAGAATAATGTAATTAAAACTCCCCGACCCCCCTCCCTTCCCCCCTATGTGCTTCGTAGCGCTTGGGGGAGTGTACCGGGACTTTGGTATAAGGTGGGGTGGCTGCTCTGATATCCGGCCAGATGGGAGACCGGGGGGTGTCCCAGTGGAGAGGCTGAAGCAATCTGGATATCATGTAAGCTCCCACAGGAGTGTGAGCGGTAAAGTCGTACCCACATTTCTGTGTGCTGTACAAGGTGACACTAAGACCAGACGTCAAGCTTCAAGGTGGACTTGTACTTGAGGCAATATTTGCTGAAGCTCGTGTGTAGCAGATCAGCGAATGCACCTGAACCTTGGTTTTGAAGCAGGAACCAGAGGACAGAGCATTAATCAGTACAGAGCCTCATTGCTGGAAAGAGGAGGAAGCCCTGAAGCAATCCCAAAGAATTGATAGAGGGGTTCTCTTAGTATTGTGGCTAACATAGCTAGCATAGCGATATGTGACACTAATACAGTTCTTGAAAGGTACATGACCCAGAACTTTTCGAACCATGTGGTCCAAATTAGAGAACACATCTCAAAGGGAATGCCGCAGAAGCAGGTACTTACCATCCGACGTGGATCGCCGCAGGATGAGCCGGTGAAGATTGCTAGCTCCGTCGATCTCCAGAGTCCTCGAGGGGTAGGCCGTGGACGTAAACGTCCGCCTCACTCTGAAACTTGGTATGGTGGCACAGGTACAGAGGAGACAGGCCAGGCGTGATTGGCATTTCGACTGCTATTGAAATCAGAGGGCCAGAATCCCGCACCACTTGACGGTGGGGCACGCCGGGAACAGGGGAGCCGATTAGCGAGCTCATGATCCCCTCCCTCGTTGCAGCGACTCGATGTGTCGTGACGCCAATGCAGAATCCGTCGGACCTCGATCCGGTGTTTCTGGATCACCCAGGGCTGCCAAAACTGTACGGATCAGTGCTGATGGCAGTGATGATGTTGCTCTGCCCGAGCATTGTCCAGCATCAAGTAGGATAGCACCAATGTGCTGGATGGCGTCAGCGACGGATGATCACTGTGTCGGCAACGATGGGTGCCACGGTGCTCGGCCCTGTCTTTCCCCAGCGCCGAGATGGAAGCTCTCGCTGTCCTGGATGGCGATCGATGACAGATTGCAGCATGCCTGCTCTGCTAATAAGGGGCTTGAAAAAGAATCCAAAGTGTGGAGCATTGTATGCAGGTGAGGGCATTACGTGGCGGTGCTATGTCAGTATTGACGGTATCGATGGCAGCCGAAGTGGCTTCGAGGGCATCGTCAAAATTGGATATGAAAAAATGTCGATGACTCGGCCAGAGTAATGATGCCAGTGATGGAGCACTGACAGCATCGGCATAGGTATCTATGGGAACGATGTGGCATCAAATAGTCGAGAAAAACATCGTCAATATCAAAAAGAGATACTGGCATCAACAGTCGGTGACCGCATCGATAGGAACGTCGAAGACACCAGTGGGAATGACATGGGTGTCGAAGGCATCGATGTATGGGGGCGGGCGCCGACGTTCTCAGTGGCATAGCAACGGGCATCAACAGTATGGCCACGGACATTGACGGTATCGATTGGACCAACTTGGGTAGCAAATGTGTGTGCGGAAACGGCACCACGGACAGGGCTGTCGATGGCACCGACCTGGGCACTGATGGAATCAATGTTGGCATGGACCCCATGGATGGAAGAGACACCGACATTGATGGATCCATTTTGGCATCGATGCCAGCCATGAAATTGGCATTGGCATCAATGGCATCCATGGAAAGGTATAGGCATGGATGCCCATCGATGGAATCGACCTGGCATGGATGCCCATCAATGGAATCGACCTGGGCATCGACCTCCACCTATGGGATCGACCTGGCATCGATGGCCATCGATGGAATCGATCTGACATCGATGTCCATCGATGGAAAACACCTGGGCATCAATGTCCATCGATGGAAACCATCTGGCATTGATGTCCATCGATGGAATCGACCTGGCATCGATGTTCATTGATGCCCATCGATGGAGGGCTCTGGACCTTGATGGAAAGGCTCTGGACATCGATGGCATCCATAATTTAAGGGATGGCATCGAGGAAAGTGACTTCGACATCGATGGAAGTGTTCCGGGCAACGGTGGCATCGACCCGAGTATGGATGGCAGTGACGAGACAAGGTGTGCATCGAGGGCATTCACCTGGGTAAGGCGGCATCGAAGGAGCCCAAGGAAAAAACAGCGCGAAGGAGTAAAAAACCTGGCAGCACTGATAAAAACGATGCAGGGAGGATGGCATCAGAGTACCGCGGGGGAGGGGTACTGATGGCACCTAAAAATCCAGGGTGGTCTGAGGGGGGGGGGGTACCTACAGTAGCGATGGGGCATCGACTGCGTGAGGGTACCGGGGAACAAGGACCCGATACTAAAGGGGCCCTGGCGGTAACGGAAACCATTGATGTCCCTGTCCCACTAGCGCTAATAACCAAGCAGAGTGTCACAGAGAGACACTCACAGGCTATGTGTAGCTAACTGAAAAAATAGGGAGAGGGAAGGCCTCAGTCGGTTAGCAGGCCAGAAGGTGACAAGAACCGACCGAAAAAATAAGTCAAAGTACTCACCGAGTATCGTGAAAACGTACGCGGAGGGAGACCCGTGCAGGGAAAAGTGTCTATTGAAGTAAAAAGTAAAGTGTTTCCATGAGGATAAAAGTTAAAATTTCCTCACAGAGCTCCAACCGCTATACTTACTGCAGAGCGGAAAAAAAGAAGACTGAGGGAGACACCTGTGGCTCACAGGGATAATTGCAGGCTGAGCATGCTCAGTGCACTCAGTGTGCCAGTGTCAGTCAAAGCTTTGTGGAAACTTTGACAGAAACGTTTTCCGTACAGGGCTCCATCCTGTGATGTCACCCATTTGTGAGGACTTCCATCCTGCTTGTCCTGTGAGAACATGATTTACTTTTAGAATTCTAGCAATTGCAATGATTTCAAAACCACAAAGTGGTCATTATATCCTGTTTCCTGGAGAAGGACCATTGCTAATTGATAAGACCGTAGATGGGTATGGGGTAGATGAAAGAAGAGCATGTATGGGAAGAGCTAGGAAAACTGAAAGTGGACAAGGCAATGGGGCTGAATGAGGTTCATCCCAGGATACTGAAGGAGATCATATATGTGCTGGCAGTCTACTGAAAAAAACAGTTCAATGGATACCTGGAAACAGGAGTGGTGCCACATGACTGGAGAAGAGTAGTGGTGATCCCACTTCACAAAAGTGTTAGCAGAGAGGAGGCTGGAAACCAGGCCAGTTAGTCTCACCTCAGTGATGGGAACATTAAAGGACACTCTGCTGAAGGAAAGGAAAGTGTACTATTTACAATTAGAAGGGTTGCTGGACCCGAGGCAGCATGGATTCACAGGGGGGAAAGTCTTGTCAGAAAAATCTAATAGATTTTTTTGATTGGATGACTAGAGGATTGGATCAAAGAAAAGTGCTCGATGTGATCTTCTTGGATTTCAGCAAAGCTTTTGATACAGTCCCGCATAGAAGGCTTGTAAATAAAATAAGAAGCTTGGGAGTGAGCACCAAGGTGGTGGCATGGATTACAAACTGGTTGACTGACAGAGTGTGATGGTAAATGGAACCTACTCTGAAGAGAGAGCTGTGTTAAGCAGAGTGTCACAGGGCTCGGTGTTGGATTCTGTTCCATATATTTGTGAGCGACATTGCAGAAGGGATAGAATAAATTTTTTTCTGTTTGCAGATGATATTAAGATCTGCAATAGTGAACATGCCTAAAGGAGTAAAGAGAATGAAAAGTGATTTAAGAAAGCTTGAAGAGTGGTCTAAGACTTGGCAACTGGTAATCAATACCAAGAAGTGCAGAGTAAAGCATCTGGGATGTGGTAATCCAAAAGAGCTGTATATGATTTTTTTTTTTTTGGGGGGGGGGGGGGGGGGGGGGAACTGATGTGCACAGACCAAGTGAGAGATCTTGAATTAATAATGTCTGATGATCTGAAGATGGCGAAGCAATGTGACAAGGCGATAGCTAAAGCCAGAAAAATGCTGAGCTGCATAGAGAGAGGAATAACCAGTAAGAAAAAAGAAGTGAAAATGCCCTTGTAGAGGTCCTTAGTGAGTTCTAGAAACCATATCTTAAAAAGGATAGAGACAGGATGGAGGTGGTCCAAAAAAGGTAACCAAAATGGTGTGGGGTCTGAATCGGAAGACTTATGAGGAGAGGCTGAAGGACCTGAATATGTATATCCTGGAAGAGAGGAGATGAAGGGGAGATATGATACAGACCTTCCGATACCTAAAAGGTTTTAATGATGCACAAACTTCAAACGTTTTCCATTTTAAAGAAATAAGTAGAACTAGGTAGGGGTGTGAATCGTGTGATCGATCGTCTTAACGATCGATTTTGGCTGGGGGGGGAGGGAAATCTGATCGTCGTGTTTTGTTTTTTTAAAAATCGTAAAAAACCGGCACACCAAAAAAACCTTAAAACCCACCCCGAACCTTTAAAACAAATCCCCCACCCTCCCGAACACCCCCAAAATGTTTTAAATTACCTGGGGTCCAGTGGGGGGGGGGGGTCCCGGCGCGATCTCCCTCTCTCTGGCCACGACTGCGTTAAGAGAAATGGTGCCGGTGGCCCTTTGCCCTTATCATGTGACAGGGCAAAGGTAGCGCCGGCGCCATTTTGGTTCCCGGCTCCCGACTTCACGCGTGCAGGAGATCGCCCCCGGACCCCCGCTGGACCCCCAGGGACTTTTGGCCAGCTTGGGGGGGGCCTCCTGACCCCCACAAGACTTGCCAAAAGTCCAGCGGGGGTCTGGGAGCGACCTCCTGCAAGCGGACCGTATTGCCAATCTTCAAAATGGCACCGGCGCTACCTTTGCCCTCACTATGTCATACGGGTGTCGCAGGAGGTCGCTCCTGGAACCCCGCTGGACTTTTGGCAAGTCTTGTGGGGGTCAGGAGGCCCCCCCAAGCTGACCAAAAGTCCCTGGGGGTCCAGCGGGGGTCCGGGGGCGATCTCCTGCACGTGTGACGTCGGGAGCCAGGAACCAAAATGGCGCCGGTGCTACCTTTGCCCTGTCACATGATAAGGGCAAAGGGCCACCGGCGCCATTTCTCAACGCAGCCATGGCCAGAGAGCTGGAGATCGCGTCGGGGCCCCCCCACGGGACCCCAGGTAATTTAAAACATTTTGGAGGGGTTCGGGCGGGTGGGGGATTTGTTTTAAAGGTTCGTGGTGGGTTTTAGGGTTTTTTTGGTGTGCCAGTTTTCTCGCGCCCTATTTAACGAGACAATACAAATGCCCCTGACGATAAATCGGGGGCATTTATATTGTATCGTGCACTCTAACGATTTTGGACGATTTTAAAATTATCTGAAGATAATTTTAATCGTTCAAAAACGATTCACATCCCTAGAACTAGGAGTCACAGAATGAAACCCCAGTGAGGATGACTCAGAACAAATGTCAGGAAATATTTGCTCACGGAGAGGGTGGTGGATGCCTGGAATGCCCTTCCGGAAGAGGTGGTAAAGATGAAAACAGTCAAAGAATTCAAAGGGGCATGGGATAAACACTGAGGATCCCTAAAGGCTAGAGGACATAACTGAAGAAAAGGGAGCATGGGAGTAACTTGCTTGTGAGGCAGTTACTACCCGTACAGAAGGCATGAAGATTACTACCCTTAACCAATAAGTCTTGATGCTTTTGATGCAACTGCAATATTTCTCTCCGTTTCAACGGCAGGAGGAAAGAGGAACTAGATTCAGACAGGAACCAACAAGGGCCCCGACATGTATGATCTGGGGCACTGATAAACATGGGGTTAACTTGCATGGAACGGTGGTTACTACCCTTAACAGAAGGCATGGAATTGCTACCCTTATCCCACAATCCTTGATGCTTTTTACTCAATTGCAACATTGCTTTCCACTTTGATGATGGGAGAAGGGGAAATAGATTCAAATGACAACCAACATGGGCCCTGAGCTGGGATACTGATATGCAGTCATAAAGGATTAAAGCATAGAAATGCTTCTACGGGCGAGTACATAAGCACAGCATGTCAAGCAGCACTGTCTGAATTTTCAAGAAGACTCGTCACCCGTTAAAAAAGTTGTTAGCAGAAATTTTTTATGGGTTATAAGGCTTGGGGGATAACTGCTCAGAATGGCAGTTACTATACTGTCCTTAAGAGAAGCATGGAGGTCACCTGTACAGCAGATATTACTACCATAAGAAGCTTGCTGGGCAGATTAGATGGAATTTAGCGTCCTTTTCTGCTGTCATTACTGTGTTTCCTCATTGCTTAATTACAGGAAGTGCCTCCATAAAGGTACTTTGCTTTGCTGGGGCTATAAAGCTCAACAATAATTTTGTGCAGGTGGTTGCACCTATATGTTAAAAAACTGATCATTTATGATTTCTCGAGAAGATACTGTATATATAGCATCTATGGAGAATTGAGTCTGTTTTTCTCCACCTGTGTATCCAAGGTGCACTCACCATAGGAACATGACATTTTAGATGCATTTTTACTAAAGTGCATTAATAACATGTGATTTTAATGTGCATTACTGCATGGCATTCAATGTGATATTTATTAAAGAGCATTGAGTATTTGATGAATGAATACCTTATTAAAGCAGTTTTGTTGCAGTTGGTAGTGCACTGTTGTTACCTGTGGTGGTAAAGAAATCTGCCTTCCTGCCACCACTAATGCATCTGAACCATTAATCATAGCAATACAAATCCAATTCCCCCTTCAATATTTAAAGAGCCTTCAGTGGTCTGACTCTGAAATTGCCTCTTACCATTCCCCCATGTGTTTAAAGGGATGTTGGAGGCTTAAAGTAATCTCTCCAACAAGAGCATCCTCCCGTACATGAACACCCCCTTGACAGTACCTCCTTCTCCTACTGAGGCCTCATCCAGATGTGTCAAGGGGTTCTGGGCCCTAATGTTATCCTCTCTACTCCTCCAAGAGCTTTGAAAGAGGCTCCATCTACCAGAATCCCCTCACCTGGACCCCCTTCTTCCCCAGTGTACTACATCTGATATGGGGAAAGGGACAGGTGGGAGACAGGAGTAAATCCAGCTTACTCCTGCTCTGCGCACTCTGAGGCACCAAATGATGCCATCTGACCCAATGCGTTTCAAGTGTAGGATAGAGGACAGCAGCAGGTCAGCTGGCATCATTTGTTGTCTTGGCATGTGGGCCAGACACATGTGAGAATTTCTCTTGCTCCTCCCCCATCTGTCCCTTTCATCACCTTAGATGAGGTAAACATGAGGGGGTATGGTAGCTTGGAGCCATCTTTGAAGCTCTGAGGAGGGAGAAAAGGAGGGGGACATTTGGTGTCAGAACACCTTAATACCTCTAGTGGAACGGTCTCCTGCTGGGTAGTTGTTCTCCTGCCAGGGGGAGAAAGAGAATGTGCTTATGCAGAAGGAGTGTACTCTTCCTGGGGAGGGTTACTCTGGGACATGGTCGGCCATTTATGGAGATTGGGAGGAGTCTAGGTTTAGGCTAGGACCTTTGCAGGCACTTTAGCCTATACCTCTGGAGATGTAGTGAAGTTTTTTGGTTTAAAGCAATTTGCATGGCTAGCTGCAATTAGCATTAATCAATTTTAATATTAATGAGCTGATTTGCATGCATTTGCTTGTGGCACATATCATTTTCCCACATTTTTATGTTAACAGTAGTGCATGCATGTGCATTATCATTAACAAATGTTAGCAGTACTTTAACGCATGCTAGATTCCAGAGTAGGCATTTGGGGTGAATTTTAAAAGCCCAGAATGCACCAAAGCTAGAAGATACACACAGAAGTCAGACTGGTGCGCACCACATGGATTTTAAAAGGTGCCCGCATACACGTGTATCTCCTGGTATGTGCAGCCAGCTGCATTATGGTAGTGCAGTTTCGCCTGCCACAGTGCGGCTGTGCAGCACACTATCGCCCCCATAGCACCATGCTAAAAGATGGTACTATTTCTCGTGCTACTGCCCAAAACATTATCACCAGCAGCACCACCCCATTTCCCTAAACCCCACCCCTTATTTTACTACTGTAATAATGGACTATCACACCTTGGAAAATTACTCTGTAAGTTTGTACCTGAGGCAATGGAGGGTATAGCAACTTGCCCAAGGAGTGACAATGGGACTTGAACCCTGGTTTCCCGCAGTTGTAGCCCACTGCTCTAACCACTAGGCTACACCTCCACTCTGGTTACATGGTAGAGGCAGCATTTACACACACCCTATAAAATTATGCACATACGGCGCATAATATACACATGTATATTATAAAATAGCCACCTCCTTTGGCGTGAGCCAGCTGTTGCGTCCGTCGGTCTCAGACAGCTTCGCCCCGTATGCCTCACCTTGTTCTCGGCTCCTCCTGCTTACCTTGGGAAAATGGCTACCGCCGCATCTGCAAGCCATCCTCTCCGGCGTCCCCGGAACATCTATGGCATTGCCTCCCGCCATGTTCCTCCGAAGGGCCTCCTAGGGTGCGTGTGCGCACACTACCCACGGCTTTATTCCAGCTATGGCGCGAACCTCGGGGGCGTTCCCCTCAAGTGACATCACGTCATCCAGGTATTTAGCCTATGCTTGTTTGCTAGCTTGTTGAGTTAGCAAGGATTGGATTCGTCCAGTCTACGCTACTCTGCCGCTTCCTGCTGCCGCTGGAAGCTCTACCTTGCCCTTCGGGTATTCTCTAACCTGGGTCCCCGCTCCTCGGGGGCCCTCTGCTTTCCTTTCAGATGCCTTACCGGGATCAGGTACTCGCTCTTCGAGGGCCTGCTCTCCCTGCATCAGTGCCTGTTACCATCTACTTCAGTCTGGTGTAATCGCCAACCTTACAGCTACCATCTAGTGAGTAATCTCATTCTCAGTCTATCTCACCCACAGCTTGCCGTGCTGGGAAACCTACACCGGAATCTCCCTATACCAACTTGATGAGATGGATCCCCTCTGCCGAGGGTCCCTGGACTGCTACCTCTGGATCACCTACCTACTGCCACCTCTGGTGGTATACTACAAGCTGTATAATAAAAGATCTAACTCTGTGTTTGTGCATCCCGAGTCTAGCCCAGTACTGTGGCTCCCCGCAGGGCTCCTCCCTGTGGGTGTGGTCAACTGCCACAGTACCCAGGAATCCACCCAAACACCGCTAAACCATAACACCAGCATACGAGCATAAATGAGTGCCTGCATGCCAGTATCAAAGTTACCGTCTTAGTGCACATTATGGCATTAAAGCACTTAGCAAATAGAATCTGTAAATTTGGATATTATTATAGAGAAGTAGATTGTTGAATTTTGGTATCTATTAACCTCATGAATATACATGCCACGTCATCTCAAGCAGATTTTTAAAATAATATTTTAAAAATAATTATGTTTTATTGTTTTATAGAAATTTATTTATTTATTTATATAGCTTTTCTATACTGTTGTGGCGAGAACTATGTTTCTATCTCTACAGTTTAAAAACATGTTAAAAAACAATAAATTAAATTTCACAGTGTAGAATAAAACTTACATTAATCAATCAATATAAATAAAACAATGTAAAAATAACTAAAAACACATCATTAAAAATTATAAAAGAAAAAATAAAAACTATAGAAAGAGTAAGATCCAAATTATTAACTGTCTGTCCAGGAATCATGCCGCATCCTCTGCATTTCTCATGAAAAAGCTTGCCAGAAGCACCAGGTTTTTAGTTCCTTTTTAAAGATTTTCAAATTTGACTGTAGTCTCAGATCTGGTGGTAAGGTGTTCCATAATTTTGGACCAGCGATATAAATTGCACGGTCTCTAACCTCACTAAGATGTGCAGATTTTACTGTAGGAACGGTAAGCAGCCCTTTATTCGCAGATCTTAATTCACGCTGAGGGACATGTAGTCTTATAATTGAATTTAGCCAATCAGTCCTTTCTCCATATAACATTTTATGGATAATGCACAGCATTTTATGTTTTATTCTAAATTCAATTGGTAACCAATGTAACCTTTGTAGGACAGGAGAGATATGTTCTCTTAGTTTAGTGTTTGTCAACACCCATGCCGCAGCGTTCTTTAATATCTGTAATGGGTGAATTGATGATTTAGGTAGTCCCAACATAGTAGAATTGCAGTAATCAGTGCCTGTAAATAGGATCACCTGCAATACATATCTAAAATTGTCTCTGGAAAGAAACGGTTTCAAATGTTTAAGCATCCTCAATTTACTGAAGCCTTCATTAACTTTCTTTTTTATATGGGTCTTTAGATTTAATTCGAAATTTAAAATTAAACCTGATTCTTGCCACATCAACTAATTTGAAACAGGTATCATCATCCAACATTACAGTTTTTTGTACTGAAAACACAGTTTTTCTATCTAAAACCAAATTAAAGGCCAAATGTACTAAAACATGTTCCAAAGACACAAAATGGAAAAGAAAACATTTAATACATCTGGATCTGAATGTATGTACCACAATAAAAATAAAAAATACAGATTTGTAGCATAAAAATATTAATTGGTGGGTCATTAAGTTCCAGAGGTATTACTGGCACTATTATTTTTCCAGGAATCTACCATTTAAATTATTTCTTTTGATGTTAGTGTCCAGCTGATACTACTGCCTTTTTAAGAGACAGCATTCCACTCCAGGGTACCAGTACACCTCAAAGATGAATTATGGTGGCTTTTGTTTTGATAAAAAGCCTTTCTCCACCACTAATGACAGAACAACCAGCCATTATAATATGCAGAATTGCAGCAGAAGGCAAGAGATGGATGAAAGCATTTTCAATTTAAATAGGACATATTGTTTAGGGATCAATATGTAAAATAGCATTTGTTTCATTTCATTTTTAATTTCTCATTTTGTTGATGTTTGTTTTGATTCATTTAATAAAACACAATGAACATCAAAGTGAAAACAATGAATAAAAACAAAAGGAAATGAAGGGCCCTCCCATTGCAGTAAGTCCCCTAGTACCACAGATTTTAAAAAACTGACCCACCACTAGGCATTCCCCTATCCCTCCCCCTCCCCCATCCCTTCACCTTCCTTGTAGTTCTCTTTCCCATCTATGGAGTTACCAAAGCAAAATAGGGCAGGAGCAATCCCCAGTAACTCATAGGAAGGTTGGTGGGTTTTAGGTTTTTAGAGTGTTCTTTATTTTAAAGATATTTTAGGGGGGAGGGTGATTTGTTGCTTATGCTGTAGGTTAAATGTTTGCATTTTGAATTTGTTTATATGTGATGTTTATACCGACTTTAGATTTTTATGATATTTGGTACATCACGTTTGGTGGTCTGGGGAAGCAATTCATAAATGTAAATACATAAATTAATTAATTAATTAATTAATAAAGGCCCCGTTGGGTCCCATCTTCAAAATGGTGCCAGGTGGCTCTGGGGCTGGTGCCATTTTGTTGTTGGCCATATGTGGTACATTTATTCCAAAAAATGGGGCTGGCCTCAAGGCCAACAGGAGATATTTTGAAGATGGAACCTGGCAGGGCAAGATCATCTAGGGATCACTCCTACCTCATTCTACTTTTGGAGTCACCATGGATGGGGTTAGGGGATTCTGGGGAGAGTGAGGGGATAGAGGAAGGCTTGGATAGTTTCAATTTTTGTTAAGTCTGCAGTGCTGGAAATTTTTAGTGGGACGAAGGGTCCTTCTTTTCTCTATTTGTTTTTTCGAAATTAAAAAAAAAAATCCCTGAATTTTGGCAGGATTTCTAATGAAATGAAACAAGGATTTTTATTGCATTTTTCTTTTCATTAGGCAACAAATACATATCCCTAATAACATTTGCAATGAAAATGTTTCTGTATTGCATATAAGAATGACACAGTGTGATAAATGCTCTGTAATTATGGTGCATTTGGCCATCAATTCAGATATCGATGCAATCACTAATCCAAATTGTTTTTTTTTTAACTTAACTGAGGTACCGTCTATATGGTATGTATATGTTGGCATGGATAATGTCAGTCTTTTCATGTACCATAAATGTTTTAGCTGCGAGCATATGCTTGGTACCTAGCACACACAAATGTTTACTTTCCTCTATAAAATATGATACTGCTAACATGCTATTTTCTATCAGCAGCTGAAACCACTGTTGAAAGAATAAATGGGATGCAAAAACCAAAAAATCTCTACTCTTTCTTTCAAACCTTTGCAGATAAATGAGAGATATAATCCATGTGAATCTACAAGTGAAATACTGTCAAGAAAAGGAGAAGGAGCTACCATAAAAAATATATTATTCCCTCTAAATAATTACTAAAGTATTCATCAGATTAATAAGCCTACATTTCTCAAGACCGTCAAAAGAGCCACTCCCTGTTTTCACACCATCACTTGTCATAAATAATCATAAGGTCAATGTCCAGTATTCAAGGCATTTTTGTTTCATTTTTAGATGCACATAAAAGCAGTTCAAACTATTGCAGATCATCTCATGTGTAATCTCATGTGAGACATATCTAATAGAAAGGTCAATAATTCATACCAAGTGATCATCACGTAGCATTGTTGAAAATATCTTGTCATAGTAAAAAGTCCAAGTAAAAATTCTACCCTACTAAGAAATCAATTAAAAATCAAAGCAGTAGGTACAAAACGTTAATTTAATATGGATAATCTTCATGTCAGCTTTAAAACATAGTGTTCAATGAAAAGGGACCAGCTAGTATCCAATTATGGTAAACACAAATGACTAACTGTATGAACCAGTCATAAGTTACCTCAATATCAGTAATTTGCTCTTAAAAATTATTCTTTATTAAATCGTTTCAACAATATTATTTAATTGACGAGACAAAGACCTCAGAACTGGCAACAAGATCTAAGTGACCACAAGTTTTGGAAGCCAGTAAGTTCAATCACTGGTCTTTATTGTCTCATTTCTCTTTTTTTATAAAAACATGGTTGTTTCCCATTTCAGTTGAAAATAAATGTCATGTATCTTTGCTGCAGAAGAATTCCGTCTGAAAAGAAACATTTGCTGCTATGTTAGTATCGCAGCAATTTTGATTCTCACTTTAAATGCTACAATTCAGCCAAGTCTTAATAGCATTGTATTACAGCATTGATATCGCAGCAACTTATGTTCTTTGTAGCAGCCTGTCTGATTTGTAACTCATCGCTTCGAAATAGGGCATGTTAACAATATTCGTTTCAGATAATATATTTATGTGTTATATCTGAAACTTTCCGACATCATGAAAGAAAGCACTTATCTTAAACTTGTTGCAGATTTTTCTTTTTTTCACAAGTCTGTGCTGCTGATCCCCGCCAACGTTAACGTTTTGTATAACGCTTCATCATATATTGATGCAAAAAATGGATATTACAAAATGTTGTGTGAATTGTATTACTTTACAGAATCCGCCCTGATGAAGCGTATGATAATAGCCGTGATTAGGGGTGTGCATTCATTTGCAACATATTGGCAATCCGCAACATATAGGGACATATTAGTTGTATTCATGGGGAAGCGAAACGTATCGCGATTCCCACAAATACAAGAAATCTTCACCGAATTATTCGGCCATCTAAAGGAGCGAATTTCAACAAAACCCCCACTCTCCTGAGCCCCCCCAAGACTTGCCAAAACTCCCTGGTGGTCCAGCGGGGGTCCGGGAGTGATCTCCTGCACTCAGGCCGTCAGCTGCCGGTATTCAAAATGGCAGTCGACGGCCTGAGTGCAGGAGATCACTCCAGGACCGCCGATGGACCACCAGGGACTTTTGGCAAGTCTTGGGGGGGACCTTTCTGTGACGGGATCCAGATCCCCTTGAATTTCTTCATATAATTCCAGGATAGCCCAAGAGCTGAGGCGATACCTGCCAACCACATACTCCTCTGGCAAGCTCTGCAATGAGTCTTGTGGAGGAAAGATATGCTCCCTGCATTTCCTCTGCTGTGCCCATCTGCATGCCAGGTGCTGTTGTGGACCCCACAGCAGCACCTGTGGGGCCAGTGGCTCGAGCTCCGGTGTAGGGACTTACCTAGGAGGGGTTAGAACTTCCCTTGCCTGTGCTTATGGTTATTAGAGATGTGAATCGGAACAGGAATCGGTTCCGATTCCTGTTCCGATTCACATCATTAATTTTTTTTTGTGCAGCCCGATCGCGGTTTTGTTTATCGGCTGCGTCCGAGCCGATAAATAAAAAAACCCACCCAACCCTTTAAAACTGTTCCCTTAGCTTTCCCCACCCTCCTAAACCCCCCCAAAACTTTTTACAAGTACCTGGTGGTCCAGTAGAAGTCCCGGGAGCGATCTCCCGCTCTCGGGGCCATTGGCTGCCACTAATAAAAATGGCGCCGATGGCCCTTTGCCCTTACCATGTGACAGGGTATCCGTGCCATTGGCCAGGCCCTGTCACATGGTAGGAGTAATGGACGGCCGGCGCCATCTTTAAAAATGGTGTGGGCCATCCAGTGCTCCTACCATGTGACAGGGGTCGGCCAATGGCACAGATATCTGATAGAAGACCTCTTTTTACTGTGTGCAATAATAGCCACGATAACAGCTGCGGGCACGCGATAAAACCTTTTTCCCCCTTGTATAGCAAAAAAAAAAAAAAAAAGGTGTAGTGTGTGTTACGCTATCACGGAATGGAGAGGACACCTTAATTTGCATTAACTCCTCCTACATGCATACAAAATTTCAAATGTGCATGCTAGCTTGCATTGTGCTCTTTATCACGCACGCAACGTGCATTAGACCCCTTTTAATGCACATTTGGGCCCTAACACACTTTAATGAATAACCCTATAAGTTAGCTGGATAAGTGGATCTACCCACTGCCTAGGAATACCCCCACCTCATCCAGATAAAAAGTTAACTGGCTAAGTGGCAGCTGCTGACTGCCCCCACATATTCAAATGGTTCCACTTAGCCAACTAAGGGGATCATTTAGTAAGCGGTGATATTTTATCACAGGAGGGGTTAAATAACATGGGGGCATTCCCACAATATTTCACCCCTCCCCAAGAAAATATTGCGGTAGTATCAAGACATTTTTTATCGTGGAAAAATTCTGCGATAAAAAATAATGCTATAAAGACCCGAGGGGCTACAATTGATTTAAAGGGACCTGAGAACTAAAAATCCCCCCTCCAAAAATTGTAAAAATACCCTCGGGGGTCTACTGAGACCCCTACCTACTTGCCTCCATACCTATCAAAGTGGCAATGCCCAAAAATCAACAGCATGCAGCAATGCCCCTGGCCCTTTTCCCAAACCTCTCCCTTTTCTATAAAATAACCCCCTATCCCCCTCCCCAAAAGACATCATCCCTGGGATCTAGTTGGTCAGAGGCATTTTATACAAAAGGGATATGTTTGGGAAGGGGCAAGGCATTGCCATGCGCCATTGACTTACTTTTTTAATCTTTTGTGCCTGTGCACATTACTTTCCTGATGCTCCCACCAACAAAATATCTACAACTCCTGAATTTTGGTTAATTTTTGGGGAAATAACAGGGCTCTGGTAAGACGCATTATTTTATTAGCATATAATTACCTATTCAATAGCTGCTTTGCATGCATTTGTAAATTTTGTACATTCAAATGCATGCAAATCAGCTAATTTGAATAGGAATTGATTTTAGGGCTAAAAACCATGCAATATCACCACAATATAGGTATATTGCATGATAAACAGTATTTTACACGTTATACCCTTATCACAGCTTAATAATTAACTTCCTAAGCCTGAACTTAACCAGCTAAGTAGAGTAGATTATCAAGCCCTTTGTCTAAAACTATTAGGATGTTAGGATCATAAGATTTTAAGATTCTAAAACTGGATCTTTGTTAAAACAGACAATGATACAGTATGGTCTTATAGATTTGCATTCGGTTACTTTCATTTCTAATAAGTAAGATATCTCAAATCATATGTTGTGCCTGTCAATTTCAAGAAATAAAAGGAAACTTATTGGCTTTAATTGTTTTGTCATAAGATTCCTTTTAGAAATGTTATAGCCAATAATCACATTTTCAATTTTTTATTCCTTCTGCTTCATTAATATTAAATAAGCAACTTGTCTATTAGACTTAGAGTGGGAAGCAAAAGGAAGAATGAGAAAGAGAAAAAGAAAGAAGAAGACATCATAGGTTTCTTGCATTGTAAAAACTACAACATCAATTTACTCAATGACAACATTTATTAGAAAAACACATACCTCTTGTTTGGAACTAAAAGAATTCATCCCAGCTGAGTTTGATTTATCGTTTGGCACTCCTCTATGTGTAGTACAGTGTAAGTTAGTCTCGGTTGATAGCTTTAACTTTGGAGACTCATCAGGCACCTGATCCTGACCATCCATGGGTCGTACATAAGCTGTTGGTTTTTGCTGAACTATATTTGGCTTTGATGTAAGTGACGATGGGAAGTTTTGAACACAGTGTCCACTGTTATGTTTAATTGGCATGGCTGGCCTATCTTGAGCCTGAATGCCAACTTCACTACTGTAGTTCAGTTTCTTACATTGGCGCTGTCTACTGACATTCTCTCCAATGGTGCAACATCCTGAACTTTTTTGTGTAGAACCGGATAAAGAGGATGATAAGGTCTGGCTTTGTGTATAAATTTTAGGTTTTACACTGCTGGGGGTTTGGTTCCCAGGTTTGAAATCATTGTTGTGTGAATCAAGCCACCTGTATCCATGCTTGCTTGTCCTTGGTTGGCCATCTGCTGCAACATGCTCGAGTTTCTGCCAGGCCATTGTTGCTTTCTTGCACTGTAGCCCTGACAGAGATGCTGGTGTAGAGGATGAAGTGCTGCACATGGAGAAATGAGCCTGTATTCTTGAATCAGCAGTAATATGCTCATTTGTTTTCTCTACAGGTGTTTGTAGTACTCCAGTTTTGGGAATTCCAACAAGATGACTCTGATTTGACTGATCAGTCAACAGATCTTTCATTTCATCATAGTTGCCTAATGTGTTCTGGATGCGACTTGATAGCTCATCCTCTTTGCTAGTCTGTAAAACAAAGATAACATTCTGTAATAGAGAATTGAAAACAGTACAGAGAGAGTATGGTGAAAGAGGGAGACTCCTGAATCATATATCTAATTTGGTGGCTAATCCAACTTGAACATTGGCAAAATCACTTTCCCCTAACACCATTCTATCTCATTGTCATAGACATACAAATTTCTCATTGCATTGCATTTTCTAATCAGGAACAGTAAGACTGCTTTTATTCCATATTCCATACCTCTGAAGCGGTGATGCAGTGATCAGCTACTGAAAATGGCTTATGTTGCATCCACCTCAGAGATACGTCAAGAGTACTAAGAATGTAAAGCATAATGGGATTCATTTAGAAGTGAACATGGTATGTATAGGCATACACCATCGGGCGGATTTTAAAAGCCCTGCTCGCGTAAATCCGCCCGGATTTACGTCAGCAGGGCCTTGCGCGCCGGCGCACCTATTTTCCATAGGCCGCCGGCGTGCGCAGAACCCTGGGATGCGCTTAGGTCCCGGGGTTTTTGGAAGGGGGCGTGGTGTGGCGGGGGCGGGGCCGAATGACGCGGCATTTTGGGGCGGGACGCAGCGTTTCGGGGGCGGGCCCGGGGGCGTGGTTTCGGGCAGGGCATTCCGGGGGCATGGCCGCGCCCTCCGGAACCTCCCCCGGGTCGGGTCTCGGCGCGCCAGCAGCCTGCTGGCGCGCGTGGATTTACGTCTCACTCCGGGAGGTGTAAATCCATGGATAAAGGTAGGGGGGGGGGTTTAGATAGGGCCGGGGGGGTGGGTTAGGTAGCGGAAGGGAGGGGATGGTGAGGGGAGGGCGAAAGAGAGTTCCCTCCGAGGCCGCTCCGATTTCGGAGCGGCCTCGGAGGGAACGGAGGCAGGCTGCGCGGCTTGGTGCGCGCCGGCTGCCAAAAATCTGCAGCCTTGTGCGCGTCGATCCAGGATTTTAGAGGATACGCGTGGCTATGCGCGTATCTTATAAAATCCAGTGTACTTTTGTTTGCGCCTGCTGCGCAAACAAAAGTACGCGATCGCGCTTTTTTTAAAAATCTACCCCCATGAGCGGGAGGCCCGCGATCGGGAGCCCTGCCCACCCACCCAATGTCAACAACAAGAGCACCAGAGCGCTAAAAAGAGCGACACCACCAGGCATCGCACAAAAAAGAAAACCCACCCAACATCAGGCACCCTGCAGCGCCGCAGGACATTTGAGAAAGCAGGAGCCAAAAATTTAAAAAAAGAACACCGTGAGCAGGAGGTCCGCAATCGGTAGCCCCGCCCACCCACCCGACATCAACAACAACAACAACGCCGGAGCGCTAAAAAGAGCGACACCACCAGGCGTCGCACAAAAAAGAAAACCCACCCAACATCAGGCGCCCTGCAGCGCCACAGGACATTTGAGAAAGCAGAAGCCAAAAATTAAAAGAAAAGAACACCGTGAGTGGGAGGCCCGCCCACCCACTCGACATCAACAACAACAGCGCCGGAGCGCTAAAAAGAGTGACACTACCAGGCGTCGCACAAAAAAGAAAACCCACCCAACATCAGGCGCCCTGCATCGCCGCAGGACATTTGAGAAAGGAGGAGCCAAAAATGAAAAGAAAAGAACACCTCGAGTGGGGGCCCCGCCCACCCACCCACCCAACGTCAATAACAACAGCGCCGGAGCGCTAAAAAGAGCGATACCACCAGGCGTCACGCACCAAAGGGGCGCGACAAAGGGGCACTCCCCTTTGTGCACCTCTTCATGCAAACTGCAGTGCTAGCAGTACACAATCTCTTGATAACTCCCGAACGACCAAATAATGGCAAACCATCAACCCCCCAAAGACTGCAAGATCAACAGAAATGACCCAAACGTAGACAACAATTGAAACGACAGAGGAACGAAAACAAAAATAAAACACAAATATCAACACTCAACCATTACGCACAACAACAACAAATCTCTCAGCAGCTACTTAACACTTTCTTTCCTACTATTTAATGCTCAATCAATAATTTAAAAAATACCAGTCGTCAACGACCTTCTCCAAGATGAAAATCCAGATTTCACAGCAATCACAGAAACATGGGAAAAAAAACACAGACACCGTACTTATCAACCAAATCAATAACTCTATCTACAGAACTTTTTCAATACCCAGGCCTAAAAAGAAAGGTGGAGGCCTTATGCTAATCATAAAAAAAAACCTACAGATGAAATTAATCCCAACAAGCAATTGCTCCCCACTGGAAATTGCACTATTTGATTCTCCACATCTACAAATTTGTCTGGTTTACTGCCCCCCTAATACTCTCAATCAGAACTGCTCACCACTTATTGAATTTTTCATGACCAGAATATCAATCAACAAACCCATAATTATTCTAGGTGACTTCAACCTACACATAGACACTCTCCCCTACTCTCCCGCCTGCACCTCAATCATTGATGCACTATCATCAATAGGGATGTGAATCGTGTGATCGATCGTCTTAACGATCGATTTTGGCTGGGGGGGAGGGAAATCTGATCGTCATGGTTTTTTTTTGGTAAAAAATCATAAAAAATCGAAAATCGGGGGAGGGCGGGAAAACCGGCACACCAAAACAACCCTAAAACCCTCCCCCACCTTCCCGAAGCCCCCCAAAATGTTTTAAATTACCTGGGGTCCAGTGGGGGGGGGGGTTCCCGGCGCGATCTCCCGCTCTCAGGCCACGGCTGCGTTAATAGAAATGGCGCCGGTGGCCCTTTGCCCTTACCATATGACTGGGCAAAGGTAGCGCCGGCGCCATTTTGGTTCCTGTCACCCGACGTCACAAGTGCAGGGGATCGCTCACGGACCCCCACTGGACCCCCAGGGACTTTTGGCCAGCTTGGGGGGGCCTCCTGCCGGCACTACTTTTGCCCTCACTATGTCGACATAGTGAGGGCAAACTGGCGCTACTTTTGCCCTCACTATGTCGACATAGTGAGGGCAAAAGTAGCGCCAGCGCCATTTTGAATATTGGCAATACGGCCCGCGTGCAGGAGGTCGCTCCTGGACCCCTGCTGGACTTTTGGCAAGTCTTGTGGGGGTCAGGAGGCCCCCCCAAGCTGGCCAAAAGTCCCTGGGGGTCCAGCGGGGGTCCAGGAGTGATCTGCTGCACTTGTGATGTCGGGTGACAGGAACCAAAATGGCACCGGCGCTACCTTTGCCCTGTCATATGGTAAGGACAAAGGGCCACCGGCACCATTTCTATTAACGCAGCCGTGGCCCGAGAGTGGGAGATCGTGCCAGGACCCCCCCGACCCGGACCCCAGGTCATTTAAAACATTTTGGGGGGCTTCGGGAGGGTGGGGGATTTGTTTTAAAGGGTCGGGTGGGTTTTAGGGTTGTTTTGGTGTGCTGGTTTTCCCGCCCTCCCCAATTTACGATTTTTTGACGATAAATCGGGGGAATTGCTATTGTATCGCGGCTCTAATGATTTTTGATGATTTAAAATATATCTGACGATTGTTTTAAAACGTCAAAAAATGATTCACATCCCTAATCATCAATGGGACACAGTCAAATCATCAATGGCCCAACGCATAAAGCAGGTCACACACTAGACCTAGTCTTCATCAACACTAACATATGGTCAAACCACCAAACTAAGATAACGAAAATATCATGGTCAGGCCACTCTATTATCCATGCAAACTTATATTCAAATTGTAAACTCACAACAAGAAAAAGCACAACTAAATCCTTCTCATACCGTCCACCTTTTTGCATCAAAACTCTTCCAGCAAATTTACAAACTGAACTAACAAACATAGACCTATCAAACACAAAAAATGCAACATCATCCTGGATTACCATAACTAGAACTGTATCAGACAAGATAAAACCCATGATAAAGAAAACAATAAAACAACCAAAAAATCAGAACTTTTGGTACAATGACAACATCAGAGCAGCCAAATGGAAACTCAGAAAAAAAGAGAAATCATGGAGAAACAACAAAACAACCACACTACTCAATGCTTACAGAGCACAACTAGCAGAATACAAAAAACTCATCCATAAAACAAAAAAAGACTTTTACACTAACAAAATAAACAAATACCAACAAAACCCAAAGATGCTCTTCAACATAGTAAAAAGCCTAACCAAATCATCTTTTGATGATCAGCCATAATCAACACCAAAGATCACTAGTAACGACTTCACAGACTTCTTTAATGAAAAAATCAAAATTCTTATAAAGAACAACCTAAAAAAATGACTCACAAGACCAGAAAATACCAAATATTCAAACAAAAAGCTGGCCCAACTTTGAGACAGCATCTTCTTTGGAAGTCCAAATGATCATTAAAAAAATGAACCCAGCCAAACACCCTATTGACGCCATACCCATTACAAAGATAAAAAATCTCAAACCGTCAATAACTAAGACGATAACTGACATCATAAACCTTTCTCTCATGGAAGGAAACTACCCAGAATGCCTAAAATCTGCAATCATCAAACCCATTATGAAAAAGAATAATCTTGATCGAGAAAACCCACTGAACTACCAACCCATATCAAACCTTCCATTCATTGCCAAAATCATTGAGAAAGTCGTCCATACACGGCTCAGTGACCACCTGAAAGAAAACACCATCCTATTACCCACGCAATTTGGCTTCAGAAAGCAAATGAACGTGGAGACTCTACTACTAGCAATGAATGATTTCGTACTCAAAGGATTCAAAAAAGGCCACAGCTACCTTCTAGTCCTACTCGACCTATCAGCAGCCTTTGATACAGTAAACCACTCTATCATGATTGACCATCTATCTGAAATTGGGGCAAAAGAAACAACCCTACAATGGTTCTCTTCCTACCTATCACAAGTGCTGCTCAATGATACCCTCTCAAAGAAAATTAATCTAAACACTGGAGTTTCCCCAAGGTTCTGCTCTATCAGCGACGCTCTTCAACATCTATCTGCTTCCAATATGCCACTTCCTATCAAATATTAATCTAACCCACTTCATCTATGCTGATGACATTCAAATATTAATCCCAATACAAAAATCACTAGAAGAAACTTACAAATTAACAGCCACTTACCTAAGCAGAATAAACGAAATACTAACCAATTTAAAACTCATACTTAACTTTGACAAGACTGAAATAATCATATTAGACAGAAAGAACAACTCTCCTCAACTACCACCACTCAACCTAATGAACCAAAATATGCTTATATCTCTGGTCAATCATATTCACAATCTTAGAGTAATAATTGACAAAGAACTTTCTTTCAAAAACCATATTACAACAAAAATCAAAGCCGGATATCATAAACTACTAACATTCCGTCATTTAAAACCTTTCCTTTCCAACAACAATTTCAGATCAGTCCTTCAATTACTCATTTTTTCTAACCTAGATTACTGTAACTCTCTCCTTTTCAACTTACCTCTAAACACTATCCGCCCACTCCAAATCCTACAAAACACAGCTGCAAGAATCCTTACTGGATCTAAAAACATGACCACATCACTCCAACACTTATCTCACTATACTGCCTACCAATAAAATTCAGGATTGAATACAAAATACTATCCATTGTACATAAAATTATATATGAAAAACAAGAAAACTGGCTAAGTTCCTCCATAAAAACTACATACCCCAAACAGAAACCTTAGATCAGCAAATAAAGGACTTCTAAAGACACCACCTATGCGTTCCAATCAACTCACCTCAACCCAAAAGAGAGCAATCTCTCTAGGTAGCCCAAAACTCTGGAACTCCCTCCCAACCAAACTCAGAACTCAAGAAAACCTAAAAACCTTCAAAAAAGATCTAAAAACATGGATGTTCACCAATGCATACCAACTCACCCAATGAACAACACAATGTCAACACCCTCCGGTCTAACCTGAAGAAAAATGAAATCAACACAAGCATGGATTATAACAAAGAATAGAAATGTGAAAAAAAAAAACCTGAACAGCAACTAACCTGTTTATGATATCCCTATGTTAACAATCTTTTGAACCTTTTTGAAACCCTTGTTATCCTCCTTAACCTTATAACCTTTTGGGTAGATCTTAAAAAAGTACGCACACGCGTACTTTTGTTCGCAAACAAAAGTACGCCGGATTTTATAAGATACGCGCGTAGCCGCGTGTATCTTATAAAATCCGGGGTCAACGCATGCAAGGCTGCGCAAAATTGGCAGCCTGTACGCGCCGAGCTGCGCAGCCTTCCACCATTCACACCGAGGCCGCTCCGAAATCGGAGCGGCCTCGGAGGGAAATTTCCTTCCGCGTCCCCCCACCTTCCCCTCCCTTCTCCTCCCTTCCCCTATCTAACCCACCCCCCAGCCCTAACTAAATCCCCCCTCACCTTTGTTGTGTAAGTTACGCCTGCTCGAAGCAGGCGTAACTTGCGTGCGCCGCCTCGCCATCCCCCGGCACAGGCCGCAGTGCCAGGGGACTCAGGACCGCCCTCCCGGCCCACCCCCAAACCATCGCCACCCCCCCGGACCCACCTCGGACTGCCCCCTTTCCCCAGGCAAGCCCCTGTACACACCCCCGGTCTTCCGACATGCCCCCCCGGACATGCCACCTCCCGCCCCTTTTATGAAGCCCCGGGACTTACGCACGTCCCGGGGCTTTGCGCACACCGGTGGCCTATGCAAAATGGGCGCGCCGGCACGCGAGTGCCCTGCGTGTGTAAATCCAGCAGGATTTACGCGCGCAGGGCTTTTAAAATCTACCCCTTTGTATTTTTTGTAAACCGTTATGATGGCGAAACCGAATGACGGTATATAAAACTCGATAAATAAATAAATAAATAAATTTGCAAAAATAATAGTCCTTAGGAAATATCTTCCTATAAGAAACATTATCTCAACCAGCACAAGAATCAGGGTATGAAATAAAACATTTTGTAGCATTTTTTCAAGACACTTGTCAAAATAAAAAATCGGACTTAAATTGAAAATGTTATAAAGGGTCTTAGAGGATATAAAAATAACTTATCAAACTGCAAGTAAAATATATTTCCTGCAAATTAAAAAAATATTGGCTGTAACTTCATAGATTAGTTTGAATTATATCTGAAAGAGGTAATTGTTTGTTTGTTTGTATTTTTGTTCTCAATTATTTTTGTAAAATTCAGGTCAAGCTTGCAGGTGGTGTGTTCTTTTCATTTCTTATTTATAAAATTCTCTTCTTTGCTAAATTGTTGAAATCTGCCTACAACAAAATCACAATATTTACAAATTTAAAAAAAATGAGATTGCCAGAAGAATATTTTAAATCATACAATAGGCACTTATACTAGGCATACAAGCTATTCATGCTCAGCATCAGCATATAACTTGCCCTCTTTCTTATGTAGCTGCTCTATTAGTACATTAAGTATTTTAAAATAAGGGCACTATGGTTAATCAATTTTCCTAAATGCAAGTTAATCTCACCCAAAGAACAGCTAAAAAACTTTTTTCAAGAAATATTATCTATCTCTACCGGAGAGACACCGAAGATCCAGAAAGCTTATTTTGTGACAAAACCTCAAAAAAAAAGGAAAATGGTGTTGAGAAAGGAGAGTTAGATCATCAAGATAGACGCCCAGAGATTTCCTCGCCATTAGTAGATCTGACGGGCTTCCTAGAAACAACTCAGGAAGAACAAATCGAGGAAAGAGGAATTTTGCTAGCAAAATTTGCTGACTCAGAGGACAGAGATATGATATTAAGAGCTTACTACAGAAACAGAAATAAGCTGTATCTTGGAGGGAAGATCTGGGTTTTTCCAGATATAATAAAAACTACACAAAACCGTAGGAAGAAATTCCTATCGCTTTGTCCGAGAGCACGCCAAATTGGAGCCAAAATCATGATAAAATTTCCCTGTAAATGTATCTTGAATTTTGAAAATAATAGATATGTGTTTACGGAGCCTGACCAATTAGGAATTTTTTTAGATTCTAAAAGTGAATCTCCCCCGGTTCCATCGAGTAGTTCCGGTATAAATTAAGTAACCAACTACTCTCTGTTTAAGTGTTAAGATAAGTTTGGTAAATTCTGCTCTGTTTTACTATAATTTTGTTCTCCCAAATTGCATAGTTAAATCAGATAGTAGAAGGAAATTTACATGTTAACATATTTGTGAGTAGAAAGCTTATGGATATAATTTAATTGATGTTTGAAAATTTTTTCTTTTATTAGTGAATATCTGTATCTCCTTTAGCTGTAAAGTACTATCTGAAATTTATGGCATGAATATAATGCTGGTTATAAGTTTAAAAATTCAATAAAGAAAATTAAAAAAAAAAAAAAAAAAATAAGGGCACTATATTTAATCTGTAAAGGTAAAGTGAGATTTAATTTTTCCAACATTGTATAAATTGTGCAATAGCTCATAGGGGTTTTTTTTTAGCCAATAAAAGATACCAAGGCTTTAATTCTAGAGCCAGAATGGCTATTTGAAATATGTAGGGAAGTGCAGAGGCAAACATTTTGTTTTAGTTTGTTTATTTGTTTTCCTAGGTCATAATCATTCATTTAGGTGAACAAAAAAATGTGGCGCAGATTTTTAAAAAATACGCGAGCGCGTACTTTTGTTCTCGCATCCGACGCAAACAAGAGTATGCCGGATTTTAATAGATACGCGCATAGCCGCACGTATCTTTTAAAATCCGGGATCAGCGCGTGCAAGGGGGTGAACATTTGTGCACCTTGGGCCGGATTTTAAAAGCCCTGCGCGCGTAAATCTGGCCGGATTTACGCGCGCAGGGCACTCGTGCGCCGGTGCGCCTATTTTGCATAGGCCACCAGTGCGCGCAAAGCCCCGGGACGCGTGTAAGTCCTGGGGCTTCGTAAAAGGGGCGGGGAGGGGGCGTGTCCGGGGTCGGGACCCGGGCTGTGGCGCCGGCCTGGGGGCATGGTAAATCTGCCAACAAAGGTAGGGGGGCAATTAGATAGGACCGGGGTGGGTGGGTTAGGTAGGGGAAGGGAGGAAAAGGTGTGGGGGGGGGAAAGAAAGTTCCCTCCGAGGCCGCTCCGATTTCGGAGCGGCCTCGGAGCGAACAGGCAGCACGCGCCAAGCTCGGCGCGCGCAAGTTGCGCAAATGTGCACCCCCTTGCGCGCGCCGACCCTGGATTTTATAAGATACGCGCGCCTGGTGCGCGAACAAAAGTACGCGCTTGCATAAATTTATAAAATCTACTCCCATGCGCGCGCTGAGCCTTGCGTGCGCTGCCCGGAGGGAATTTTCCTTCCACCTCCCCCCACCTTCCCCTCCCTTCCCCTACATAACCCACCCCCCCCAGCCCTATCTAAAATCCCCCTACCTCATACACGTCAGCCGGCCGCCGGCGCGCAATTCCCCAGCCCGGGAGCAGTTTTGGAGGCCTTGGCCTCACCCCTGAAATGCCCCCAGGCTGGGACCATGCCCGTGGCCCTGCCCCCGGATGACGTGCCGCCACGACACGCCCCCCGACCCCCCCCCCCCCAGGAAAGCCCCGGGACTTACGCGCGTCCAGGGGCTTGCACGCGCTGCCGAGCCTATTCAACATAGGTTCGGCACGCGCAGGGGGAGCTTGGGGCAGGTTTTCGGGGGGTACACGCGTATCTTACGTGCATACCCCTTTGAAAATCTGCCCCTGTATGTTTATTCATTGTATTTGTTTGTTCATTTCCCATTAATGTCAAAGGAGGAAGCAGCAATGTAGCTAATTTTGGGTCCCAAACTGAGGTTTTCTAATCATTTCTAATGAAATTTGTGGGTAGACATCAACAGAAGGGTAAAGGCACTCCAACACATCAAGACTATGTCAACATGGCACCAAACGTAGCGGAAATAGCCCAAAGGACTACAAGTTCTAAGTAAATAAACAGGTGCAGGTAACTTAGCAACCAGCTCTTGCCTACGTGACCTCACAGCCTTGTCAGAGCCAAGGAAGAACAAGCAGGCAAGGAAACTACATGGAAGATAAATCACACTGTATGAGGCATTTACTGTAAATACAAAATATATGTTCCTGGAGCCCGAGCATCTTTGAGCTTTTATAGTGGCATGTACCCAAGAGGCTCCCATTACAGGCTCGGTTTAGTTATTAGAAATATTGGGGTAGATTTTAAAAGCACTGCGCGCGTAAATCCTACTGGATTTACGCGCGCAGGGCATTCGCGCGTCGGCGTGCCTATTTTGCATAGGTCACCGGCGCGAGCAAAGCCCCAGGATGCGCGTAAGTCCCGGGGCTTGCTAAAATGGGCGGTCTGCAGTCCGGGGTGGTCCGGGGGCATGGCCGAGTGCAGCAGGTGTAACTCCATCGAACAAGGTGGGGGGGGGGGGGTTAGGTAGGGCCGGGGGGGGGGGTTAGATAAGGGAAGCGAGGGAAAGGTGGGGGGGGGGGGGGGGACAAAAAAAAGTTCCCTCCGAGGCCGCTCCAATTTCGGAGCGGCCTAGGAGGGAACGGAGGCAGGCTGCGTGGCTCAGCGCGCACAGGCTGACGATTTTGCGCAGCCTTGCGCGCACCGACCCCGGATTTTAAAAGATACGCACGGCTATGCGCGTATCTTTTAAAATCCAGGAGTCACATGAAGGGCCTAATGGGTCCATGAGTGCTGCAGCAAATATGCAAAGCATCAGATTGATAGGATAAGATAAAAAATCAGCAAGTACCATAAGATAAGACAATGTGGAAAGAACTACAAAGATAGCCAGCGCAGAGAAGGAATCATCCAAAGTTAGTAAGAACGATTTGGCAACAACAGCAGTTGCACTAGTGACTGAAATCATAAACATTAGGTGAGAACAATGTAGCAAGAAGAGTGGTAACTGTTTAGCAGAGGTAGAATGCTTGACAGTGGCATACACTGTCTACTGGCTGGTTATGCTTATGTAGTATAGTACAATTAGGGACGGACCCAAAAAACAAAGCGGTAGCCGATCCAGTGAGCTGTGTAACAGTGACGACAATAGGAATCGGATGATGAAAACAAGCCCTTTATTAAAATGCCCGACTCTGGCCGAGTTTCGCTCCCTTGCACAGAGCTGCCTCAGGGGCAATTCACTTAACCAGGACTTGATTTGGTCAATGTGGAAGATATCGCATTGATTATACCTTCAGCGCAGATGAATTCACACTCAAACAAATAGACTTTCTCTTATCACCATAGCATTGCTACGTGATACCAGCATTGGAGTCAAAAAGCGTTCTGTACATAACAAATTCAAACAGACGAGCCGTCTTTCGGCTAGTCAAGTCCTAGTTAAGTGAATTGCCCCTGAGACAGCTCTGTGCAAGGGAGCGAAACTCGGCCAGAGTCGGGCATTTTAATAAAGGGCTTGTTTTCATCATCCGATTCCTATTGTCGTCACTGTATAGTACAATTATACAGTACAATACTATATCCTGCAATTCTCACACATTTATTTATTTATTTTATTTAACAGTTTTATATACTGAAGTTCTAGCAACAAAGTTACTAATCAATTCGGTTTACATTGTAACAATAAAATTGACAGAATGTAGAATAATGTCTTACAGAGAACAGGGAAGATTTAACTTGGAAAAATAAAATAAAATAACTTAATGAGAACAATAAATAACTTCAACGGAGTAAGGAGAGTACAATTTAAACAACAAAATAATTTAGGAGAATATATGTTCGGAATTGAATGAGTTGGGCCTGAGGTCGAATATTGAAAAGATCAGAATAGTTATTGGGATTAGGAGAATGCTTGATTAAACAACCAAGTCTTGAGTCTCTTTTAAAGGTGGGAGTCGATTGTTCCAATCTCAGGTCAGGAGGGAGAGAGTTCCAGAGTTTAGGTCCAGCGGTGGAAAGAGCTCTTTTACTAAGAGAAGTTTTGAGCGGATGGGCCTTAAGCGTGCCTCTCTGGGCTAGCCTCGTTGGACGGGAAGAGGTGTGAAGTTGTAAAGGGATGGTGAGTTCAATTGGAGAAGAGTTTTTGATGACTTTGTGGATTATTGTTATGGTTTTATAGAAGATTCTCTGATTGATGGGGAGCCAGTACATGTGTGCTGGTTCCTTGTGCACAGATACAAACTCTGAGATAGATGAGATACAGCAAGGCTCAGGGTGGTATTTACTGTAATCTATTGCTGAACCTAAAAATGAGTGGAAATTAGAAGACAAGATAGTAGTGTATAGAGTGATACAGAAAAACTGAATGGCATTAAAATGGTCAAAACACAAAGTATGGGGAATTGTGAAGAGCACAATGACATCAATAGTCACAAAGTATAGAGAGTGGGTACAGAAACTGCAGGGTATTGCAAACAGCACAGAGGTATAAAAACTCCCAAGGCATAGAGTGTAGGATATTGCAAATAGCACATAAGCATCAAAACCACCAAGGCATAGAGATTAGGTGGAAAATTGTAAATAGCAAAGAGGCAGTAAAACCCACCAAGCATCATAAAGGGGCAAAGAGAACAAAAGGTATTTGTACAAATAGGCTAGAACATGACAGCATCAAAAGAACAACAAAGCTAACACAGCAATGCATCAAAACAGTATCCATAATGACAGGTGTTCTCCAATGTACTATGAGAGAGCCAGGAGCAGGCTGGGCAATAACAGTGGCAGACAGATAGAAAGGCATAGAGTCAGAAAAAGGATGGAGTAGGAGGATAAATGCATATAGTTTTTTCTTTTATACATTTTATTTTGGAGACAAAATACTCCAGTATAACAAGAAAGAAGTAGTATTGGAGAACTAGGCTGGAATCCAAGTGGCAAACAACAGAAGGCCATGAAAGCTCTCCAAAAGTATAGCATCAGAGGCATACAAGCTAAGCACAGTGGAGTTAACTCCCAAGGTTTAGCATCAAGGCCATGGCAACTACATAGAGAAGCAGCAAGCCCTCTAAGTTATAGTGTTAGAGGTATGGTAGCTAGGCAGGGTGGCAGCAAGACCCCCAAGGTATAGTTTCAGGGGCATGGTAACTAAGCAGAGAGGCAACAAGACCCCCAAGGTGCTTTCAGTCCTCTTGCCACTTGAAAGGAAATTCTGGAAAACCCAGCAAAGGTAGATTGATTTAAAAAAAAAATAAACATTTCCATCAATTGTGACTGCAGCTTTGAATGATTAGGGCTCACAATGATTTCTGCCATTAATGTACATTCAATGGGAAAGCCGGTTGGTAGGTAAAAAAGATAATGCTGAGCCACCTTGGTCAGGTGTGAGCAGACCACAGTCTTTTGTGTGCTCAATATGCCAGTGGATCTGTGGCAATGTCATAAAAACATAAGAACATGCCATACTGGGTCAGACCAAGGGTCCATCAAGCCCAGCATCCTGTTTTCAACAGTGGCCAATCCAGGCATTAAGAACCTGGCAAGTACCCAAACACTAAGTCTAGTCCATGTTACTGTTGCTAGTAATAGTAGAGCAGTGGCTATTTTCTAAGTCAACTTAATAACAGGTAATGGACTTCTCCTCCAAGAACTTATCCAATCCTTTTTTAAACCCAGCTACACTAACTGAACTAACCAGGTCCTCTAGCAACAAATTCCAGAGTTTAATTGTGCATTGAGTAAAAAAGAACTTTCTCCGATTAGTTTTAAATGTGCCACATGCTAACTTCATGGAGTGCCCCCTAGTTTTTCTATTATCTGAAAGAATAAATAACCGATTCACATCTACCCGTTCTAGACCTCTCATGATTTTTAACACCTCTATCATATCCCCCCCTCCACCGTCTCTTCTCCAAGCTGAAAAGTCCTAACCTCTTTAGTCTTTACTCATAGGGGAGCTGTTCCATTCCCCTTATCATTTTGGTCGCCCTTCTCTGTACCTTCTCCATCACAATTATATCTTTTTTTAGATGCGGCGACCAGAATTGTACACAGTATTCAAGGTGGGGTCTCACCATGGAGCGATATAGAGGCATTATGACATTTTCCGTTTTATTCACCATTCCCTTTCTAATAATTCCCAACATCCTGTTTGCTTTTTTGACTGTCACAGCACACTGAACCGACAATTTCAATGTGTTATCCACTATGACACCTAGATCTCTTTCTTGGGTGGTAGCACCTAATATGGAATCTAACATTGTGTAACTATAGCATGGGTTATTTTTCCCTATATGCATCACCTTGCACTTATTCACATTAAATTTCATCTGCCACTTCGATGCCCAATTTTCCAGTCTGACAAGGTGTTCCTGCAATGTATCACAATCTGCTTGTGATTTAACTAATCTGAACAATTTTGTATCATCTGCAAATTTGATTACCTCACTCGTCGTATTTCTTTCTAGATCATTTATAAATATATTGAAAAGTAAGGGTCCCAATACAGATCCCTGAGGCACTCCACTGCCCACTCCCTTCCACTGTCTTTTAGCCAGTTTGTAATCCACGAAAGGATATTGCCACCTATCCCATGACTTTTTTACTTTTCCTAGAAGCCTCTCATGAGGAACTTTATCAAACGCCTTCTGAAAATCCAAGTACACTACATCTACCGGTTCACCTTTATCCACATCTTTATTAACTCCTTCAAAAAAGTGAAGCAGATTTGTGAGGCAAGACTTGCCTTGGGTAAAGCCATGCTGACTTTGATCCATTAAAACATGACTTTCTATATGTTCTGTGATTTTGATGTTTAGAACACTTTCCACTATTTTTCCTGGCACTGAAGTCAGGCTAACCAGTCTGTAGTTTCCCAGATCGCCCCTGGAGCCCTTTTTAAATATTGGGGTTACATTAGCTGTCCTCCAGTCTTCAGGTACAATGGATGATTTTAATGATAGGATACAAACTTTTACTAATAGGTCTCAAATTTCATTTTTTAGTTCCTTCAGAACCCTGGGGTGTATACCATCCGGTCCGGGTGATTCACTACTCTTAAGTTTATCAATCAGGCCTACCACATCTTCTAGGTTCACCGTGATTTGGTTCAGTCCATCTGAATCATTACCCATGAAAACCTTCTCCGGAATGGGTATCTCTCCAACATACTCTTTAGTAAACACCGAAGCAAAGAAATAATTTAATCTTTCCACGATGGTCTTATCTTCTCTAACTGTCCCTTTAACCCCTCGATCATCTAATGGTCCAACTGACTCCCTCACAGGCTTTCTGCTTCGGATATATTTAAAGAAGTTTTTACTGTGAGTTTATGTCTCTATGGCCAACTTCTTTTCAAATTCTCTCTTAGCCTGTCTTATCAATGTCTTACATTTAACTTGCCAATGTTTATGCTTTATCCTATTTTCTTCTGTTGATCCTTCTTCCAATTTTTGAATGAAGATCTTTTGGCTAAAATAGCTTCTTTCACCTCCCCTATTAACCATGCCGGTAATGGTTAGATAGCATGACACAGAAGCTTCTACTGCGATTCCTTTGCTGGAGTGGGGAGAGGGTCTCTTGCCAGCTGCTTTAGCTATGGCCTGTACCAGTAGAGAAATGTGGGGGGAAATGTTGTGGTGGCATTTTGAGATAGGATGCTGATTTTGCTCGCACCATTCTCTGGAGTGACCACTCTTTCCTGTGCTACATACCTACTGCACCTCTTATTCTATCAGTCCTGTTCACACACCTTAGCCAGCAGTATCTCCTTCATATATGTGAGATGCTAGTAGGGATGTGAATCGTGTGATCGATCGTCTTAACGATCGATTTTGGATGAGGGGGGGTAATCTGATCGTCTTAGTTTTTTAGCTTAAAAAAATTGTTTTATCGAGGGAGGGGGGAGGGCGGGAAAACCGGCACACCAAAACAACCCTAAAACCCACCCCGACCCTTTAAAATAAATCCTCCACCCTCCCGAACACCCCCAAAAATTTTTAAATTACCTGGGGTCCAGTGGGGGGGGGGGGAGGGGGTCCCGGCGCGATCTCCCGCTCTCTGGCCACGGCTGTGTTAAGAGAAATGGCGCCGGTGGGCCTTTGCCCTTATCATATGACAGGGCAAAGGTAGCGCCGGCACCATTTTGGTTCCTGTGACCTGATGTCACGAGTGCAGGAGATCGCTCCCGGACCCCCGCTGGACCCCCAGGGACTTTTGGCCAGCTTGGGGGGGGGATTCTGACCCCCACAAGACTTGCCAAAAGTCCAGCGGGGGTCTGGGAGCGACCTTCTGCACTCGGGCCGATTTGCCAATATTCAAAATGGCGCTGGCGCTACCTTTGCCCTCACTATGTCGACATAGTGAGGGCAAAGGGCCACCGGCGCCATTTCTCTTAACACAGCAGTGGCCAGAGAGCGGGAGATCGCACCGGGACCCCCTCCCCCCCCCCCCACTGGACCCCAGGTAATTTAAAAAATTTTGGGGGTGTTTGTGAGGGTGGAGGATTTATTTTAAAGGGTCGGGGTGGGTTTTAGGGTTGTTTTGGTGTGCTGGTTTTCCCGCCCTCCCCCCTCCCTCGATAAAACGATTTTTTAAGCTAAAAAACTAAGACGATCAGATTACCCCCCCCTCATCCAAAATCGATCGTTAAGACGATCGATCACACGATTCACATCCCTACTAGCATCTCACATATATGAAGGAGATACTGCTGGCTAAGGTGTGTGAACAGGACTGATAGAATAAGAGGTGCAGTAGGTATGTAGCACAGGAAAGAGTGGTCACTCCAGAGAATGGTGCGAGCAAAATCAGCATCCTATCTCAAAATGCCACCACAACATTTCCCCCCACATTTCTCTACTGGTACAGGCCATAGCTAAAGCAGCTGGCAAGAGACCCTCTCCCCACTCCAGCAAAGGAATCGCAGTAGAAGCTTCTGTGTCATGCTATCTAACCATTACCGGCATGGTTAATAGGGGAGGTGAAAGAAGCTATTTTAGCCAAAAGATCTTCATTCAAAAATTGGAAGAAGGATCAACAGATCCAACTATGTTGACATAGTGAGGGCAAAGGTAGCGCCGGCGCCATTTTGCCCTCACTATGTCGACATAGTGAGGGCAAAGGTAGCGCCGGCGCCAAAACAACACTAAAACCCACCCCGACCCTTTAAAATAAATCCTCCACCCTGCCGAACCCCCCAAAATGTTTTAAATTACCTGGGGTCCAGTGGGGGGGTCCCAGCGCAATCTCCCGCTCTCTGGCCACGGCTGCGTTAAGAGAAATAGCACCAGTGGCCCTTTGCCCTTATCATATGACAGGGCAAAGGTAGCGTCGGCGCCATTTTGGTTCCTGTGACCTGATGTCACGAGTGCAGGAGATCGCTCCCGGACCCCCGCTGGACCCCCAGGGACTTTTGGCCAGCTTGGGGGGGGATTCTGACCCCCACAAGACTTGCCAAAAGTCCAGCGGGGGTCTGGGAGCGACCTTCTGCACTCGGGCCGATTTGCCAATATTCAAAATGGCGCTGGCGCTACCTTTGCCCTCACTATGTCGACATAGTGAGGGCAAAGGGCCACCGGCGCCATTTCTCTTAACACAGCAGTGGCCAGAGAGCGGGAGATCGCACCGGGACCCCCTCCCCCCCCCACTGGACCCCAGGTAATTTAAAAATTTTTGGGGGTGTTTGTGAGGGTGGAGGATTTATTTTAAAGGGTCGGGGTGGGTTTTAGGGTTGTTTTGGTGTGCTGGTTTTCCCGCCCTCCCCCCTCCCTCGATAAAACGATTTTTTAAGCTAAAAAACTAAGACGATCAGATTACCCCCCCCCTCATCCAAAATCGATCGTTAAGACGATCGATCACACGATTCACATCCCTACTAGCATCTCACATATATGAAGGAGATACTGCTGGCTAAGGTGTGTGAACAGGACTGATAGAATAAGAGGTGCAGTAGGTATGTAGCACAGGAAAGAGTGGTCACTCCAGAGAATGGTGCGAGCAAAATCAGCATCCTATCTCAAAATGCCACCACAACATTTCCCCCACATTTCTCTACTGGTACAGGCCATAGCTAAAGCAGCTGGCAAGAGACCCTCTCCCCACTCCAGCAAAGGAATCGCAGTAGAAGCTTCTGTGTCATGCTATCTAACCATTACCGGCATGGTTAATAGGGGAGGTGAAAGAAGCTATTTTAGCCAAAAGATCTTCATTCAAAAATTGGAAGAAGGATCAACAGATCCAACTATGTTGACATAGTGAGGGCAAAGGTAGCGCCGGCGCCATTTTGCCCTCACTATGTCGACATAGTGAGGGCAAAGGTAGCGCCGGCGCCAAAACAACACTAAAACCCACCCCGACCCTTTAAAATAAATCCTCCACCCTGCCGAACCCCCCAAAATGTTTTAAATTACCTGGGGTCCAGTGGGGGGGTCCCAGCGCAATCTCCCGCTCTCTGGCCACGGCTGCGTTAAGAGAAATAGCACCAGTGGCCCTTTGCCCTTATCATATGACAGGGCAAAGGTAGCGTCGGCGCCATTTTGGTTCCTGTGACCTGATGTCACGAGTGCAGGAGATCGCTCCCGGACCCCCGCTGGACCCCCAGGGACTTTTGGCCAGCTTGGGGGGGATTCTGACCCCCACAAGACTTGCCAAAAGTCCAGCGGGGGTCTGGGAGCGACCTTCTGCACTCGGGCCGATTTGCCAATATTCAAAATGGCGCTGGCGCTACCTTTGCCCTCACTATGTCGACATAGTGAGGGCAAAGGGCCACCGGCGCCATTTCTCTTAACACAGCAGTGGCCAGAGAGCGGGAGATCGCACCGGGACCCCCTCCCCCCCCCCACTGGACCCCAGGTAATTTAAAAATTTTTGGGGGTGTTTGTGAGGGTGGAGGATTTATTTTAAAGGGTCGGGGTGGGTTTTAGGGTTGTTTTGGTGTGCTGGTTTTCCCGCCCTCCCCCCTCCCTCGATAAAACGATTTTTTAAGCTAAAAAACTAAGACGATCAGATTACCCCCCCCTCATCCAAAATCGATCGTTAAGACGATCGATCACACGATTCACATCCCTACTAGCATCTCACATATATGAAGGAGATACTGCTGGCTAAGGTGTGTGAACAGGACTGATAGAATAAGAGGTGCAGTAGGTATGTAGCACAGGAAAGAGTGGTCACTCCAGAGAATGGTGCGAGCAAAATCAGCATCCTATCTCAAAATGCCACCACAACATTTCCCCCCACATTTCTCTACTGGTACAGGCCATAGCTAAAGCAGCTGGCAAGAGACCCTCTCCCCACTCCAGCAAAGGAATCGCAGTAGAAGCTTCTGTGTCATGCTATCTAACCATTACCGGCATGGTTAATAGGGGAGGTGAAAGAAGCTATTTTAGCCAAAAGATCTTCATTCAAAAATTGGAAGAAGGATCAACAGATCCAACTATGTTGACATAGTGAGGGCAAAGGTAGCGCCGGCGCCATTTTGCCCTCACTATGTCGACATAGTGAGGGCAAAGGTAGCGCCGGCGCCAAAACAACACTAAAACCCACCCCGACCCTTTAAAATAAATCCTCCACCCTGCCGAACCCCCCAAAATGTTTTAAATTACCTGGGGTCCAGTGGGGGGGTCCCAGCGCAATCTCCCGCTCTCTGGCCACGGCTGCGTTAAGAGAAATAGCACCAGTGGCCCTTTGCCCTTATCATATGACAGGGCAAAGGTAGCGTCGGCGCCATTTTGGTTCCTGTGACCTGATGTCACGAGTGCAGGAGATCGCTCCCGGACCTCCGCTGGACCCCCAGGGACTTTTGGCCAGCTTGGGGGGGCCTCCTGACCCCCACAAGACTTGCCAAAAGTCCAGCGGGGGTCCAGGAGCGACCTTCTGCATTCAGGCCGATTTGCCAATATTCAAAATGGCGCCGGCGCTACCTTTGCCCTCACTATGTCGACATAGTGAGGGTAAAGGTAGCGCCGGCGCCAAAACAACCCTAAAACCCACCCCAACCCTTTAAAATAAATCCTCTACCCTGCCGAACCCCCCCAAAATGTTTTAAATTACCTGGGGTCCAGTGGGGGGGGGGGGGTCCCGGTGCGATCTCCCGTTCTCTGGCCACGGCTGCGTTAAGAGAAATGGCGCCGGTGGCCCTTTGCCCTTATCATATGACAGGGCAAAGGTAGCGCTGGCACCATTTTGGTTCCTGTGACCTGACGTCACGAGTGCAGGAGATCGCTCCCGGACCCCCACTGGACCCCCAGGGACTTTTGGCCAGCTTGGGGTGGCCTCCTGATCCCCACAAGACTTGCCAAAAGTCCAGCGGGGGTCCGGGAGCGACCTTCTGCACTCGGGCCGATTTGCCAATATTCAAAATGGTGCCGGCGCTACCTTTGCCCTGTCATATGGTAAGGGGAAAGGGCCACCGGCACCATTTCTCTTAACGCAGCCGTGGCCCGATAGTGGGAGATCACGCCGGGACCCCCCATGGGACCCCAGGTAATTTAAAACATTTTGGAGGGGTTCGGGAGGGTGGGGGATTTCTTTTAAAGGGTCGGGGTGGGTTTTAGGGTTGTTTTGGTGTGCCGGTTTTGCCGCCCTCCCCCGATTTACGATTTTTGACGATAAATCGGGGGGATTGTTATTGTATCGCGGCTCTAACGATTTTTGACGATTTAAAATATATCTGACGATTGTTTTAAATCGTCAAAAAACGATTCACATCCCTAGATGCTAGGACTTGAGGGTGAGACTGCCTTTCACCCATGGATCATAAATCATGGCAAACATGCAAGTACTCTTTTCAGTCACAGGTTTCAGTCTCTCTTGCACGTGTTGCTGTGAGGAGTCGGAAAATTACAACACTTGCTCGAGGAAACCCTTCAATTTTTACTATGCATATGAATCCACCCATGGTGGTGCTTCTGGAACTCTAATCCTCTGTGGCATCCTTGAAGTGCTTCAGAATTTGTATCGGCTGCCTCATAACTACCGAGTCATAATGACTCGGGGGAGATCCACATCTCAGTTTCCAGAGACAGTTCATGAAGGGATATCCTCTGACTCATTAATCTTTACAGCATCAGATAGGTGGAATGCAACTGGGTGCCATTATCTTGAATCAGCTGTTTAAGAGGCATCCCAAATTCTTCTTCATATAGAGAAGCTGCCCACCCTTCATGCTATTATAAAAATGCCCTGCAATTTTCCTGTACTTCTCTATTATGTCCTTTAGGTCTGAAATCACATGGTCCTTGGGCCCCAGCTCTAGGGTAGTATTTGGACAAAGCAATGTATCCCCTCATAGCCCCCATTTTCCACTGCCATTATTATATTTACACCACTCTCTTAAAAGAAACCTGCAGGAACACTCCTGATTCTCTGGTCTAGGTGCCAACCCTCCAAACTAGCTGTTAGGATATCGGCCAGCTCTGGTCATGCTGTAGACCTGCCCTAGATTTTGCTAGATAAACTTATCCAGCTATCTTTAAGATAGCCATCTATATTCAGTGGCTGCATCACTTAATATCCCTCCAAAATTAGCTGGCTACATTTATCTGACTAAGATCTAGATAAATCATTTTGCTATAATTTTCGCAAGATTAACGCCCATGATAAAAAAGATACCAAAATGCGCAGTAGATTTATGTGATATTTTCACATTGCAAGCTAAGAAGTGCCCATTTTGGACTGCTGGAGAGAGAGCGAGAGAGAGAGCGAGAGAGAGAGCGAGAGAGAGAGCGAGAAAGAGAGAGAGAAAGAGAGAACCTCTTTATAAGGCTCTCATATAAGTAAAATGTTTATACCAGTGTAGGAGGGGCCATTCTGAACTCAGGGTGAGGTTTTGGTGGTGGTCTAGGGTTTGGGGGTTAGTTTTACATGCACAGTCAGAGGTAGGAACAGCACAGTAGACATCAGTGAGGGTTTTATGTGATTTGGAGTGAAGAAAGTTAGTCAAAGATGAGATTTGTATATTGAACTTTTGACCTAGGGAGTACTTTGTACAAATCTCATCTTTGTATCTGTGACTGTGCATATAAAACTGCCTCTCAAAACCTAGGCTACTACCAAAACCTAGGCTACTACCAAAACCTCAACCTGAGTTCAGAATTACCCCTCTTACAGTGGTATAAAAATATGTCACTCCCCATAGGTTCACTCTCTCTTTCTCTCACCCTCACTCTTCCCCCGCCCCCCGAAATGGGATTTGCGATAAATATTGCAAATCCCATTTCAGGCATAATGCCAGGAAAAAAGGTGTAGTTATTTCCGGTGTTAAATCATGCAATAGCGTGCATTATATTGCACACAACATTAAGCACCCCTCATTTTCATAAACTCCACCCAAACTCCTCCCCTTTGACTAAATTTTTAAAATTTGCATACACATCTCACAATGCATTATTTATCACATGCGTTATGGCATTATCATGGATGTTAGGACTCTAATGTCCGTGATAATGCTACAATACAATTTGATGAATGCCCTTGTAACTTTGCAATCCAGCCAGTGACTTAAAATATACCATGTTGCTTAATTAATTTTAAAATATCCAGAAGCAGCCCATTATATTAGCATCAGTTGAAAATTGCTATGTTGTTCCTATGCTGTCCCAGATTAAATAAAAATACATTTCCATACTAGGGTTTTGTTTTGGAAGGAATAAGTAGATTTGCTTGAACAAGCTTTGTCCATCTTTTGTTTTAATCTGATCCATAATTACTAGAGGTTTGTTAAGAAAATATATAAAAAATGAGAATGGTTGCAATGAATGTACCTTGTATGGTTCACTGAAGAGGGGATAACCTGCGTTAACTGCACTATCACTCTGAAGTACTTCCTGATTCCTTCTTTCCCACTCCTTTCTCCGCAGTACATTTCTGTCCTGTTCATAGACACTGCATCAGGAGAGAGACCAGAAAGAAACATGGCATAACCAAAATGAAACCTAATGTTAACTTATTAATAATAATAATATTTATTTGTTACATGCTTTACCACCGATGGTGTCCAGAGCATGATAACAATAATAGCATTAAACTACATCAAATATAAACTATAAAATACATTATAAATTCATAATCATATCATAAATCGCTCCCACCCAACATCAAAGTACAAAACAAGTCAGAACATCCTTTTAAAATCAGAGTTCACATCTTTATGTCCCTGTCCTTTGTATGGCATTCTTATGGGACATACTTTCTAGACTCATGAGTTATATCTTATCTCTATATACCTTTCTCATCTGAATATTCTCATAACCACATAGGCCAATCTACCCTCTCATACCAAATCAAAAAGTTCAAATTTTATAGCATTCAAATCTTCACAGAAGACTTTTCAACTTATCTTGTTGTTCTTTTTTTTTTAATTTTTAAATTTATTGAATTTTCAAAATGCAATTACAAGAAAATCTTGTCATTTCTAATTACAGAACTTGAATGTAATCATCCACAATTTGAGTATAATCCTTCTATTGTAATACAATAATCTTGTACAAATTCTGATCCAAACAAAGGTACATTTAAGAGACTCCTCATATCATGAGCATTTATTTCTAGATTTAAACACAATCTATAGGAAATAGTGCAAATGGTACCCCTTTCTCTTTTTAAATAGCCGGAGTTTAATCCACGAGAAGACTCTTAAAATGGTCTGGGTCTGTAAATAAATAGTGTTTTCCTTGTGTTTAACAAAACATCTACAAGGATATTTTAATAGGAAAAAACCTCCCTTATCGACCACCTCTTTCCTTAAGGCCAAACATTTTTTCCTACAGAGCTGAGTGCTCCTTACCAAATCTGGGAATATCCATACTCTCTGTCCATAAAACATTTTCAGTCTACTACGGAAGAAAAATGTCATAATATTATCTTTATTTGTAATAAAGGCAAATTGAATTAACAATGTTCCTCTATTTTTTACTTCAAAATCCTTTTGGGACTTCTGTAAAAGATCAGAGATATTAACTGATGTTTCTGCAAGAGATTTTTGTTCTAATCTTTCTCCTTCCCTATCTTCCTGTGATATCTGGTTTTGTTCTTGTTCCTTTTTCCTTTTTCCAACATAGAAAGCTCTCACGATTACGGGTAGACATTGATCTGGAATATTAAGGACCTGAGTTGTATAGGTTTTAAATAATTCCAAAGGACTCAATTGCTTTATTATTGGAAAGTTAATAACTCTTAAATTCAATGCTCTTACTGAATTTTCTAAATTTTCAAACTTTCTATGAAATTCTCCTTCTACATTAACTTGATGATTCTGAATCTTTTCAACTTGTATAATTTGTTTCTCCATTTCACAAATTTTTCTTTGTTGATTTTCTATCTTTTCAGTATTCTTCTTTAAAGAGTTATTAGTTTCCATTACTGCATCTGTTAAATTTACAATTGTATCAAATTTAGCAATATAATTCCATAATGTTTCCAATGTAATATTAACTGGTTTTAAAGTCACAGTTCTAATAGTCTTAGATTTTAAGACTATTTCAGTATCTTGCTGCTCTTTTAGTCCAGATTTCTTTTATCTTCGGTATACTTTCTTCCTTAGGAATCAACTGGATTTCCCACATCTCCCAATTCTGATATTTCAATTGAGGCTTGAAACTCAGTCTCCGTAGGTATTAATCCTTTAATTCCTCTCTGATCTTCTCCTATTATCTCCAGATTACTTAGAACTTCTCGAGATTTTCCTGACCCTTCAAATGGGGAAACCCCTTCTTTGCCAGGTGGTGGAGGTGTTTCCTACACCCCCGAACTTAACGAGGTCTCTTCGACCATAAGAGGTGGATTCCGCTCAGGCGGTCTGCTCTACAGGGGATTCCTGATGGATACCCAGCAATCCGACACACTCTGCTGCCCTGGTTCAGCAATTACAATACCAGAGTAAGGCTTTAACTTTGACTTCCTTTTGGTATGTGGCATTATTAACTATGAAGAAATATAAACAGGCAATACACCACTGGGCAAATGAGATAACATGGAAAGATGTCGTTGCACAGAAACAAAGAGGCTTCTCTTATAGAGATTTATCGAGATGAAAAGTGTTCAGAAAATTTATAGCCTACCTGGGGCTATAAATTTTCAAAGTTTGTCTTTTTGCAGATGACACTAAGATCTGCAACAGAATGGACATGCCGGAAGGAGTGGAGAGAATGAGATGGGATTTAAGGAAGCTGGAAGAGTGGTCGAAGATATGGCAGCTGAGATTCAATGCCAAGAAGTGTAGAGTCATGCATATGGGGAGTGGAAATCTGAATGAACTGTATTCGATGGGGGAAGAAAGGCTGATGTGCACGGAGCAGGAGAGAGACCTTGGGGTGATGGTGTCTAATGATCAGAAGTCGGCAAAACAATGTGACAAGGTGATAGCTAAAGCCAGAAGAATGCTGGGCTGCATAGAGAGAGGAATATCGAGTAAGAAAAGGGAAGTGAGTATCCCCTTCTACAGGTCCTTGGTGAGGCCTCACCTGGAGTACTGTGCTCAGTTTTGGAGACCATATCTCCAAAGAGACAGAGACAAGATGGAGGTGGTCCAGAGAAGGGTGACCAAAAAGGTGGAGGGTCTTCATCAAATGACTTATGAGGAGAGACTGAAGAATCTAAATATGTACACCCTGGAGGAAAGGAGGAGCAGAGGTGATATGATACAGACTTTCAGAAACTTGAAAGGTTTTAATGATCCAAAGACAAGGACAAACCTTTTCCATCAGAAAAAAATCAACAGAACCAGGGGTCACGATTTGAAGCTCCAGGGAGGAAGACTCAGAACCAATGTCAGGAAGTATTTCTTCACAGAGAGGGTGGTGGATGCCTGGAATGCCCTTCCGGAGGAAGTGGTAAAGACCAGAACTGTGAAGGACTTCAAAGGGGCATGGGATAAACACTGTGGATCCATAAAGTCTAGAGGACGTGAATGAAGAGTGGGTGGCTCGCGGGAATGACGGCTACTACCTGGAGATAATACCCTTATTCAATAAACATGCACACGGTTAATGTGATTCCAACATTGCTCTAAGACTCCAACATTGCTCTAAGCTTCAACGGCAAGAGGAAATGTGGAAAAAAGAATTTGCATTCACAAAAAAGCGGGGAGTAGCTTGCTTGTTACGGCGGTTACTACCCCAAACCAAATAAGCCTGATACTTCACTTTCAATGCATGTCCAGCATAGCTCTCTGCTTCAACAGCAAGGGAGAAAGTCCGATACTTCATGCATATCCAGCATAGCTCTCTGCTTCAACACCAGGGGAGAAAGACCGATACTTCACGCATATCCAGCATAGCTCTCTGCTTCAACGGCAGGGGAGAAAGTCTGCTACTTCACTTTCAATGCATATCCAGCATAACTCTCTGCTTCAACGGCAGGGGGAATGAAGAAAAGTGGATCTATATACAGACAACAACCAAGGACTGAATTACATAGTCTGGGTAAACAAATAAGCATGGATGTAGTTTACTTATTGCGGCGGTTACTACCCCTAACTAATTAAGCTAGACATTTCACTTAGATGCAGTTCCAACACTGCTCTCTACATTAATGGTGGGGGTGAAAGGGAAATAGAACCAAAAATTTACTAAGAGCCAAGAGAAACAGATAATTATGAGAAAAAAAAAAGTGTGAAACTTGCTGGGCAGACTGGATGGGCCATTTGGTCTTCTTCTGCCGTCATTTCTATGTTTCTATGTAAGTATTGGCAAAGTAGGCAAAGTCCAGGTGAAATCCAGGCAAAGCCCCTTGATATCAGCAAGATTTAGTGCAGCTGGGTCCCGGTATGGCTCAGCTACAAGGTAAAAGTTCTCCTTCTCCTCTTTGCCTCAAGAAAAAGGTTATGGGTAGGCCGATTATATTGGCCTCCTTCCGGGTACTGCCCCTTGACATCAGCAAGATTCAGCGCAGCTGGGTCCCGTTGAGGCTGGAAGCAATCCTTATCCCTGGTATGGCTCAGCTACAAGGTAAAAGTTCTCCTTCTCCTCTTTGCCTCAAGAAAAAGGTCGCGGGTAGGCCAATTTTTTTGGCCTCCTTCTGGGTCCCGCCCCTTGACGTCAGCAAGATTCAGTGCAGCTGGGTCCCGTCAAGGCTGGAAGCAATCCTTACCCCCAGTATGGCTCAGCTACAAGGTAAAAGTTATCCTTCTCCTCTTTGCCTCCTAGCTTGTTTTTCTTAATATGTATGGGCAAATAGCCATATCTTAAGTTACTGTTTAAAAGTTGCATTATTTTGCATTAATCACAGGTCTTTGAGCAGAAAGTTCCAGAGCCACGGAGTGGCAAATGCCCTATGGCTCATCCTTGTTAGCTTAGACTCTTTTACTGAGCCTATGAGAAGTGTCTCAATAGCTGATCTCAAAGTCTTTCTGGGAATGTATCTGCTCAAAACCTCTTGCAAGTAAACTGGCTCTCTTTAAGAGTATCATTTTCAATAGTGTGCATATGACGGCAAATATGAACGTAAGTGAACGCACATAAAGTGCCAAATTTATGTATCTCCTCCAAATTTATGCACGTATTTATTATGCATAGAATAATTATGCACATTCAGGTGAATTTTAAAAGCCTGGCAAGGGCATCTATTAGGGGATATGCGAATATGTTGGGCTGGCTCGTGCTGAGCGGATTTTACAAGCCAGCTGGGTACGCATGCTGCGCACACAAAACAAAATTTCCAAAAAGGGGTGGGGTGTGGGCATGGTCTGGATGGTGCATGGGTGTTCTTGGATCTCACCTTGAAATTAGCATGTAAATACTTATGCGCACTGATGTGCACCGGGGTCCCCTGCCACATAACTTTACTTCTGCTATGGATGGCGTGTAAGTCATAAAACAAAAAAAAACTAAACAGATTAGCGGGGTTTTAAGGGTTGGGGATAACAGGGGGGAAGGAGGGCTATTAAACAGAGGATTTGGAAGGCCTATCCCCTTACTTGGTGAATTGGAAATGAACTGGGAAAATGAGCAATTACGGCACATGTCTTTTAAAATTCCCCCACTTACACTGTAGAAGCAGGATTTGCGAACACAAGCGCGTACCCATTTAAAATTGAGCACACGGTCAGGCTATTTTATAACATGCGTTAGCCTCTTCGGTGGAAGAACTCCGTTCCCAGCTACGAGATACAACTCTGGCCAATCTCATGGACCTATCGGCCTCTATACTACAGAAAGCATCATTGGCGCTCCCTGCACCTCCTCGATACAACGGGGACCCATGCTCCTGTCGTGGCTTCCTCAACCTCAACGGTCAGGCTATTTTATAACGTGCGTTAGCCTCTTCGGTGGAAGAACTCCGTTCCCAGCTACGAGATACAACTCTGGCCAATCTCATGGACCTATCGGCCTCTATATTACAGAAAACATCATTGGCACTCCCTGCACCTCTTCGATACAACGGGGACCCACGCTCCTGTCATGGCTTCCTCAACCAATGCTTCATGAAATTTGCACTGCAACACTCCTTGTTCCTGAAGGAAACCACCAAAGTGACCTTCATCCTTTCCCGCCTAGAAGGGAAGGCTCTTGCATGGGCCTCTCCATTGTGGTAACGCTCCGATCTCATGCTTTCCAAGTTATCCGAGTTTGTTGCTCTCTTCGAGCAGACCTTCAGAGACCCAGGCCACCAAGCTGTAGCCAGCCATAATCTACTCCACCTTCACCAAGGGTCACGGACCCTCTCAGAGTATACGGTGGAATTCAGGACTCTGACTACTGAGCTCGGGTGGCAAGAAGATTGTCTGCAAGCCATCTTCCTAGATGGACTCTCCAGCGCTCTCAAAGATGAACTCTCCATCCGTGAGACTCCTACATCTCTAGAGGACCTGATTTCCCTCACTGGGAAGATCGACCATCGACTCCGGCAACGGCGCCTAGAAGTAAAAGCATCTAGCTCTCCTACTCCACGCCTCACGCATGTCCAGAGTCCTCCAGCCAAGACTCCATCACCACCACGTCCTCCTGTGGTGGAACCCATGGAGGTGAACAGTCGGCGACTGCCTCCGACCGAACATCTTCTGTGGTGGCTCCGGACACCTTCGGCAGTCCTGTCCGGTCCGTCCAGAAAAACTGCAACACCTGAGCCCAGCGGGGATCCCGAGCTTGGGTGCTACTGTCACTGGCCCTCAACTCTTGCTTCCAGTCTCTCTGAGCATCAAATCCCACTCCTTCACCACCACTGCTCTTGTCAATACAGGGGCAAGTGGCAGCTTCATCATGGATGATATCATCAAGCTTCTGAACATTCCTCTCCAGTGATTAGAGGTGAGCCTTCATATTGCCTCCATCCAACGAGAACATCTTCCAAGGCTCTTCACCCATCAAACTGTGGCTGTTCATCTTACCGTGGGCACTCTCCACGAGGAGGAGATGTCCTATGTGCTAAAATGCTCCACACATCCAGTCATCCTGGGGCTGCCCTGGCTCTAGTCCCACGAACCCCAGTTCGATTGGAATTCCCTGCAATTGGTGCAGTGGGGTTCCAAATGCCAGAAGACATGCCTACGTCAAGTATCTCCAGCTGTCTCTGTCTTGAAGTCTACCACTCTATCTGGTTTACCTACTCAGTATGCTGAGTTCGAAGACGTCTTCTCAAAGCAGAAGGCTGATACATTACCTCAGCTACGCAAGCTGAATTGTCCTACAGAACCTCTGCTGGGCATGACACCTCCCAAGGGCAGAACTTATCCATTGTCTCGCCCAGAAACCCTAGCCATGTCTTATATTAAAGAGAACTTAGAAAAAGGGTTCATCTGACCCTCCCATTCTCCCGCCGGAGCGGGCTTTTTCTTTGTCAAGAAAAAGGACGGCAGTTTACGCCCTTGTATTGACTACAGAGGGCTCAATACCATAATTCGAAAAGACCGGCACCCATTGCCCCTTATCAGTGAGCTGTTTGACTGACTTCAAGGGGCAAGGATCTTCACCAAGTTGGATCTGAGGGGTGCGTACAATCTGGTATGCATCCAACCTGAAGATATCTGGAAGACCGCATTCAAAACAAGGGATGGTCACTATGAATATACCGTGAAGCCCTTTGGGTTATGCAATGCCCCAGAGGTCTTTCAGCACCTTATGAACGAAATCCTCTGAGACCTCCTGTACTCATTCATAGTCGTATATCTTGACAACATCCTGATCTTTTCTATAGACCTTGAATCCCATCGAGATCATGTTAGGATCGTTCTCCATTGTCTAAGAGAAAATGATCTTTATGCCAAGTTAGAAAAGTGCCTCTTTGAGTGAAATCGTTTACCCTTCCTAGGGTACATCATATCCGATCGAGGTTTCTCCATGGATCCAGATAAAGTCCAGGAGATCCAAGACTGGCCCCAGCCAGTAGGCCAATGGGCCTTACAACATTTCCTTGGCTTTACTAACTATTACAGGAGCTTCATTAGCAATTATTCTATCCTAGCTGCTCCGCTTACCGCCATGACCAAGAAAGGAGCTAACACTCATGGGTGGACTCCCAAAGCACAAACCGCGTTTCAGACGCTAAAAGAAGCATTCTGTTCTGGGCCCTGTCTTCAATTCCATACCCAAGATGCCCATTCGTCGTAGAAGTCGACGCCTCTGCAATCAGAGCGGGGGCCATCCTAAGTCAGTTTTCTCCAAAGGGTAAATTGATACCTTGTTCATTCTATTCACACAAGTTCTCTCCTACAGAGCAGCACTACGCCATTGGTGACCGAGAACTTCTAGCTGTCAAGCTGGCGCTCCAAGAGTGGCGCCACTGGTTGGAAGGGGCGCAACATAAATTTACCATTTTCACTGACCATAAGAATATTGAGCACCTTAAAGAAGCTCAACTCTTGAACCCTAGGCAAGCCCGATGGGCACTCTTCTTTGAACGGTTCAATTTCTAACTACATTATCGCCCGGCTTCTAAGAACCTCCGTGCTGATGCACTATCAAGATCCTTCGAACCAGAAGATGTTCCTGATGTTCCCAGACACATCTGAAAATGTGAAAACTGAGAAATGTGAAAATGTGAAAAATGAGAAATGTGATGTTCCCAGGCACATCTGAAAACTGCAATCTGAAAATGGGTTTTCTCTGGAACCTCACTCAGGCACTAGCTGCAACAGGCAGCCCTGTACTGGTGACACCGATGTGCACCATTCACGACTAAGGTCCCCTCTCATAACTCATGCAAAGCATTGGAGGAGTCGGGGTGCTTTGCATGAGTTATGAGAGGGGACCTTAGTCGTGAATGGTGCACATCGGTGTCACCAGTACAGGGCTGCCGCAAACGAGCCATAACAATAGTGGTCCCCACCTTATGGAACTCCCTCCCCACCTGTCTCAGAAATGAACCCTCATTGCAAGTCTTCAAAAAACACCTCAAAACATGGCTGTTTTTAAAAGCTTTCCCACCTGACACTTAACCTGCCCGAATGCAACACACCACACCCCCTACACAAGCATCTCGCCACTCCCTCTTCCCTACCTATCACTACCATCCTCCCACCTATCCCTCTCCTCCCCCCCTCCTCCCTCCTTTCAACCCTCCCTGCTATCCTTAATCATAAATTATCCTTATCAACAAGTCATTTTATGTACATATGTTATATACCATAATCTAATGTTCCATGTATTTCTGTTATTTCTGTTGTATTTTGTTATATTTATTACCATGTTATAATGTAAAATAGGGCTGTTACCACCATATTCTTTTAGTTATCTGGAAACCGATCTGATATCTCGATCAAATGTCGGTATATAAAATAAATAAATAAATAAATAAATCAATCAATCAATCATAGATCCTGCCTGCGTATCCCTTGCCATGACCACTACAGTTCCAGTTGGGAAACCGTTATTCCACGTAGGTTACGTGAACGAGTTCTGAAATGGGCTCATGATTCCAAGTTGGCAGAACACCCGGGTCGCACCAGGACCCTATAGATGTTGCGGAGATATTAATGGTGGCCCAACATGGTGCAAGACTCTCGTAACTATGTAGATTCATGTCCCATCTGTGCCCAACAGAAGTCACCTACCGGATGGCCTTGGCGCCTACTCCAACCGCTTCCAGCACCTACTGAGCCATGGTCCAGCATCTCAACGGACTTCATCACAGACCTGCCTCTGTCCCAAAACAATACCGTAATCTGGGTTTTCATCGACCGTTTTTCAAAAATGGGTCACTTCATTCCCCTGTCGGGCCTTCCATCGGCCCCAGAATTAGCCAAGTTGTTTCTAAAACATATCTTCTGTCTCCATGGACTTCCAAAGGAAATCATATCCGACCGAGGACCGCAGTTTCCGCCAGGTACTGGCGCTCTCTATGCAAGAAGTTCAACGTTGCCCTGAATTTCACATCGGCCTATCACCCACAGGCCAATGGTCAAGCTGAAAGGACCAACCAGACCTTGAAAATATTTCTTCGTTCCTACGTGAATGACCAGCAGGACAACTGGTCCGATCTGTTACCCTGGGCTGAGTTGTCGCATAATACCCACGTTGCTGCTGCCACCGATGTATCACCGTTCTCCGTGGTATTCAGGCGATAACCTCGGTTGCCACCCAGTTCCTCTCACTGTTCCTTCTCCAGCTGCGCAATTCATGGCCCACACCATTCGCCAGGTATGGAATCAAGTCAAAGAATGCCTTACTCAGGCTGCTAAGCGCTCCAAGTGCACTTCTGATGCCCACCGATGTCCCCCTCCACTCTTCCGTCCTGGTCAGAAGGTGTGGTTAAGCACCCAACACATAAGGTTAAGATTCCCTTCTCATCGCTTGGCTCCCAAGTTCATTGACCCATTTCCTGTCCTCCGAAGAGTGGGAGCAGTGTCTTATCAACTTCAACTACCTCATGCCATGGGCATCCATAACACATTCCATGTTTCCCTTTTGAAGCCATTGGTCCTCTCCTGGCCCCTCTCGCAGAGATCCTTCACCTCCGCGGGTCTCTACCGAACCAGATTCGTCACTCCAGATAAGAGAGGTCCTCGAAGTCTGTCGACGTCGAGGGAGATGGGAATACCTCTTGTCCTGGGAGGGTTATGGGGCTGAGGAGAACTCATGGGAACCATCCCATAACATTCTTGATAAAGAACTCCTCAGGACATTCCACAGGACCTATCCTGAAAAGCCATGGCCACGTAAAGGGAGGCCTAAAAGGGGGGGGTACTTTTGAGCACCCCATCCACACTCAGTCCACACGCGGGCCTGCTCACCTCACTAGCTCCTCTGCAAGTCACGGGTCAGCCTCCCCCAGCGGCAGCCGCGAGCTCTTCCAGGCCTCGGCATCCCACGGCGGTGGTCACTGGATTTTCCACTGCGCACCAGGCCTCACGCTGGAGTTCGGCGTCCTCAGTGGCGTTGGCCACACCCCTATGTGAACACGCATGGACCACCTGGCCTCTTGTAGGGCCAGGGGTGGGACCTAGCTCCGCGGCATGTCCTGATCATTTAAACCCTGTAATTAATCTTCCCCCATCCCCTCTTACCAGTTGATGTTTAATTTACCCACTACTGTTCTATGTCAAACGCTTTTCAAGCGTATATTTTATTCTTTGTTACGCTGTAAACCGATGTGATATCATTGATGAATGTCGGTATATAAAAGTCTATAAATAAATAAATAAATCGTAAGTACTACATAAGGAAGTTCCTGCCTGCACTTCCTTGCCTTGGCAATCGGGTCGGCACTGTAAGTGTACTAGTTTGCCTCCGCATTCACAGTCTTGTTCCAGTCTTGTTCCAGCGTCCTACTGTTCCAGCCTTGTCCAGAGTCCTCATGTTCCAGCGTCCTTCTGTTCCAGCATCTGTCTGTCCTGTCTCCCCAGGTAGTACCTTCGGACTGACCCTCTGGTACTGACCTCTGCCTGCTCCTTGACCATTCTACTCGCTGCCTGGATCTTGACCTCTGCCTGCCTTGTGACCTCGTCTGACCTCTGGAACCTGACCCCTGCTTTGTTGACTACTCTCGGACTGATTCCTGGTATCTGATCCCTGCTTCACTGACTACTCCTTGGACTGATCCTCGGAACCTGACCCCGGCTGCCATTGACCACATCTCCTGATTCTGGCTTTGTCCCTTGCCTCATCATCGCCTACACTGTACTGGTCTTCCCTAATCTTCCAGGCCTACAGCCTAGTGACCGACCATGCTGCCTTGTTGCTCAAGGGCATGCCTCTCTAATACCCCTCCAGGAGACCCTGCGAGGCCCACCTAAGTCCAAGCAGCCCGGGTCCTTACAGGCTCCACCCAGGGGGACCGCAGGCTTCCAGTGGTGAAGCTCATCCTAGCCTCTGTCTCCTCCTGTGCTCCGCCCCCTGGGGACAGGTGCTTCCTGGTTCTACCAGGGAGCCGTTCCACACAGCTCCAGGACAAGGGTCCACCTCCAAGCGCAACACAAATATAACATATTTTACAAAAATATTATTAGTACAAGAAAGGGTCTGTACATCATAGAAAAATACCTAATGTACCTTTTTGGTACTAGCCCTGAACTCATAATGCCTAACAGATCAATTTTAAAAGTGCTGCACGCACAAAAATTCCAATATACGCGCACATGTGGACCATGCAAGAGCAATGCAAATTTTTAAAAAGCTGCAAAATATGCACATATGCACCATGTATGCGCAGGCCCAGCTTGGGAGCAGGGAGAGGCCTGTGATCCTGCCGGTGGACCCAATTGCATCGGCGGTGAAAGAAACAGGAGGCCTGTACGGCCACCGGTGAATCCATCTTACTTGTGATGGAAAAAGCAGGAAACCCATGCAGCCGCCTGTGGACCCCATTCCACCAGTGGCGGAAGAAGCAGGAAGCCTGTGCAGCTGCCAGTGGACATCACCCCACCAGCCGCAGAAGAAGCAGAAGGCCACCCGGAGCAGAAGATGAAGCCCATCCTTTAGCTCCTCGTCAACTGCTGGCCCCACGGTATTCAACACTCACGGTACCAGCACTTCCTGTATTCTAATCTCACAATGCACAAGATGCACAGGAGGAGCTTCAGAATAGCTGCTTTCCCTGAAGTACAGGCTGGTGGCTGCAGTAGCGGAGGAGGAATGACCCGTGGACCCTGATTGCCTGGGTTGCGTGTGAGTGAATGGGAGGCTGCCTGTGATTGGTGTATGTGTGCATAAATGGGAGGCTGCCTGTGATCAGTGGGTTTGTGTTTGGGAGTCTGCTTGTGATGGATATGTTCATGAATGGGATCCTGCCTGGAATGGGTGTGTGTGTGTGTGTGTGTGTGTGTGTGTGTGTGTGTGAACATGCATGCATGGGAGTGTTCCTGGGATGGGTAGGGTGTGAGAGAATGGGAGCCTACCTGGGAAGGAAAATGCGCAATGTTGTAAAATTCTGCCATGGTTTGCTGTTGGTGCTGTTTATCAGCAGGAACAGAAATATATTGATTTGTTCCGTGAAAAATGGTGAAATACAAAGGATGCTGGCTGATGGCTCATTCCTGCTGTGACACCTAGAGGTATCTAGATGCAGCCAGTGGTGAAAAAAGACAGTGCTGAAGTGATTTTAAAGTGGACTGGCAAGGGATGCATTATCTCTCTGTATGGAAGGCTGCAGATGCCCCTCTAACTGCTGGCAGAGGTATAAAATGATTTCTTTATTAAACCTGAACCTGTGAATCACTTGGTCTTCAGATAGTCACACAAGAACTGTGTTGTGAACCTTTATCTCTTCTCCATGAGGTACCGCTTTCTCCTCTGTTGTTTCTCCCTCCACTGATGCAAATTCCACAAAATCTACCCATTTATAGTACTTAAGCAGCACTTTACCCCATCACCAGCAGACCCTCACCCATCACCTCCATAGTGGTACAATCCTTCACAATCAGCTGCCATATACACTCTCCAAATGCAGGCACACATACCATAAGCCGCACATACAAACACCCAAACAGAGAAAGAAGATACGCCCTGAGGCACAATGAGCAACAAAAAGATAAAGTGACAAACACAAGAAATAATTTGAAAGAGCACAAAACTGCACGCAAACGTATAATTACAAATAAGCATAATTATTCTAACAAATCCAATAATCTCCATTCTCAAGCACCAACAACCACTCCAAGCGCCAAGTCCCAAAAGACAAGTGAGGTTCAACAACAGGTGCAAAAATATGTGCACGTTTGATGACATGTGCATGTACTTCTCTTACAAAACATGTAAAAATGCACACAATTCCAAACCCTGCCCCAAAATACCATCAAACTGCTCTTTTTCTGAATGCAGATATATATGTATGGTATCGCAAGTACGTGCATTTATGAAAATTTGCTTACAATGAGCAAAGGCTACTTAGGTGCATATATAGTGATTTTATATTCACAAACCCCACAGATGTGTTTGAAAATCACTCTCTAAATGTAAGTGAAACTTTAAGTGAAAGGCACAAATATATATATATATTTTTTTTTTAATTTATTTATTTATTTTTTTGGCAGAGCCAAAACAGATTACAAGAACATGAATCAGATTAATGCTAGCACATTCAGATAGTGAAACCCCAAGTCCCTGTTTGCGCCAGTGCTTTCTTCACACAGAGAATAGATAATTACATTCATTAGAAAAACAACAACAACAACAAAGAAGAGCATGGGGCGAGTTCCAGCATGCTCTGGGCTCTTCTGCCTGACGTGTGTGTGTGAGAGGAAGCATATAAACAGCACTGACAGAAGACAAAAAGTAATCTTGTGGCAGCTAGTAATTACCGTGATGTGTAAATAGAAATTATGAGCGTGCTTTCACTGATGGCATAGCTTCAGAGTGATGTATGAAAATGCTCCTTTTTGCATAGCTGAGCTTCTGTAGTGATTCATTCATTAACTAGCTCCCTAAAGAGCTGTTAAAACTACATGCTTGTAGGGGCTTCCAGAGGCACTCTCTATCTTCTGATCTCTGTTAATCAGCCAAGTCTTCAAACTACTCCCAAATCAATTCCTCCTTTTGACTGATTTGACACCAGCATAACTTCCAAACATGAAAAATGCACGGCAGGCTGAATTATGTTACTGCACTGTGCAACTGTGATCTTTCAGGAAGGAAATTAAGGTATAACCAGTAACAACAACAAAAAGAAGACATATAGCAAGATCTAAACATGCATTTGGCCCTCTGCTACATGAAGTCCTTTTTTTCAATGTCACCTCATAATGCAAATGCAAACCTATCCTTTTCAATTTATTCTCCTGCCCCCCACCCCCATATAACACCCCCCCCCCCTCAGCTGTATCATCATAACAAAATTAATCTTACAGTAAAACTGTGACCCTTTGCTAGAACTTTAAACTTGTTTGGCTAAAAAGCTGGCTCGTGCCTTATTCGCTCTGGCCTCACGATATTTGCTTAATGAAATATTGGACTAGAAATGCAATGAGCTGTTAATTATTCTGTTATGACATTGCCTTAAAATAATTTTAAAAGCACATTCAGATGGTAGAGCTGGCATAAATGTGTAGTCATGGATTAAGTACAGTAAAGCTTGCCTTTTGCTGACTTGCTGCTTTAATCATGTGAAGAAATCAGATGCTTTCAGGGACTGGTTTATACATGGGTTAACCACCATCATCACAAAATAAAGAGTAACCTTTCATGAATAAAGACCTAAATCCATTTCCCAGTGGAGTTTTGCTACTCTGCCTCAGTTGGACAAAGCTGCATTTTTTATTATCATAATGAAAGAAATAAGTAAATAAGTAATAAAGCATGCTCATACAAACCAAAAAAAAAAAAAAAGGTTGAATCAAGGAATGAGAGGAAGTATTTGGAATGTGGATGTCCTCTTCTTTGTTTTTAAAATACTGACGACAGGTTTCTTTACATTAAGCAAAAATCTGTGTTTCATTGGGAGGAGATTGTATACTTTGTTAATTGTATTTTATTAGGCTTTTCTCACACACAGGAAGCATGCAAGGATGAGAATTAATCCAAGGAATCTGTACCGCACTATTGCATAGATGACAGAAATCCTTTTGAAAAGTAAGAGTGCATTGTGTATGCATTACTGTTATATTGATTAAAGTCGTACATATGTTTGAGAAATCTTTCTCAGTTTTCAGGAAATATGTTTGTACCATGCTGAATGTGTTTCAGTGAAGTGAAAATGGAACACCTCTGTATAGGATACTGAAACATTCTCATGCCTGCTATTTTTAAAGCACCTTTCTATCTTTCAGTGACTTTAAGGCCCCATCTATAATGATTGTGGAAATAGAGATTTCCATGCTTTATGATTTTAGCAAAACAATATGACTATTGTTTCCATTTTCTGTTCCAAAACAAGTGAAAAATATGCCTTTTTTTTTTTTACTTTGCCACACTCCTAACTAATCTAAAAGCAAACACAACCAGCTGGGCATCTTATGTTTCCTTTTGCTGTGTTTTATCTCATTCATTCTCATTCTCATGTTTTTGCTGACATAGATACAGTATGTGTACAAAAATTTTTTTACTTTTGAATTGCATTTTCACAAATCATCAGTGTTCTTTTTTGGAGTAATTGTGAATATGCACACTTCTCTAAACAGTCAACATAGCTAAGAGATTTATATCTTCCTTGTAATAGTGCATGTATCTCACTAGGTAAAATATCTAAGTGGCTTATGATAATCAGTCTTGTTTTATGAACTCGAGACATTTCAAGAGATCTGAGACTATAATCGTCTGTAAATTTTTGAGTGGAAGCCAAGTTGTCTAGGCACTTAGGCAGCAGTAGATAATCATATGCTACACCATCTGAGTCCTTGAAATTAATATACAGTACTATATTTTGTGTCATCAAAAATCATATTCTGTTAGCAGGAGGTTAGCATTTTAGAGCTTCACATTCAAAAGATTTCACTATCCAAAACTGAAGCTGTACATCTAAATACTAGACTGTGTGTTTTAAAAACCAGGGATGTACACAGACTTTGGAATGCTCTCTCTCTTGAACTGCATATAGAAGAAAATTTGACATTTTGTAAAAAAGAGTGAAAGCTTTATATTTTTCTGTGCTGTAAAGCAGATGATTATTTAATATACCAGTATATGTTTTATATTTTTATAACCATCAAACCAATGAAGAATCTGGTATATAAATTTACATCAATAATGCTGTGGAACCACGCACTATTTCTTAACATTTGTAGGACCTCTGTGCTACATGGGTATGTAACATGTACAACCCATCTTATAGTTTACAGGTCCAATTTTACTTTATTTTACCTAAACCATACTCAATTGTTAGAGTTTTCAGACAATTTTTTAGATTTGTTTTTCATTGTTTTGTATAAAATGTTCAAAGACCCCACTTCTTAAGGTATCAAATGTACAAAAGCAACTGCTCTTCACTTCAAGTGAGAATAATCATTCATACCACTCATAAGAGTACAATACTCATCTATTATCTGATTTTCTAACGCACTCCGCGTCATAACATCGTCCCTTTTTATAAGCAAGATTGCATTAATCCCATGATTTAATTAGTTTGAAACTGTATAAATGGCAGATGACATTTATATTTTGGTAGTGATGGGATTTGTTTGTGCAATATCGTTTTTTATATTTTTTAATTATAATCTTCTGAGGGCATCCTGCCTCTGACAGTGGCCAGTTTGTCTCAGGTTCCTGGTAGATCCCAAAAAGCTTTCCAAAGTCTATCTGGCTAATAATTGTTTATGGACTTTTCTTCCAGGAATCTGTTCAAACCTTTTTTAAACCCCCATTATCCTAGTTGCCTTGACTACCTCCTCTGTGCATTGAGACGGCAATTTTAAAATGAGCACATGTGCACCCATATATTCACGTATTGATGCTCAAAGTTATTCTGTAATTTTTAATCGTACGCACAATTGCATGCATATGTTGTAAGATAAGATGTATCAACTGTGCTTAAGTATGCTACTAATTTTAAGAGGTTATTCAAGCCCAACTAGCGCATGTATTTTCCATAGGACTTTTTTGAGTTTTACGTGTGTATGTCAGCAGATTTTAAAACATGCTGCATGTGCGTCACTTTGCACATCCACATTAAGAACATAAGAAGTTCCATGCTGGGTCAGACCAAGATTCATCGAGTTCTGCATTCTGTCTCCAACAGTGGTCAATCCTGGTTACAAGTACCCAGCAGATCCCTAATAGTTGATCTATTTCTTATATCTCACTCCCAGGGATAAGCGCTAGTTTTACCAACTCTACCTGGCTAATAACTGTTTATGGACTTTTCCTTCAGGAACTTATCAAATCCTCTTTTGAACCCCACTATATTAATTACCTTGACTGCATCCTCCAGCAACAGCTTGATTATGCTCTGAGTGAAAAAATACTTCCTATGATTTATTTTCAATCTGCCGGTTCCTAGTTTCATGGACTGTCACCCTATCCTAATGTTGTTTGAAAGGGTAAATAACAGTTCCCTATTTACCCATTCCATTCCATTCATGATTTTATAAATTTCAGTTATATCCTTTCTCACTTGTTTCTTTTCTAAACTAAAGAGCCCTAATCTGTTTGGCCATTCTCTATGAAGGAGCTTTTCCATCCCCTTTATAATATTTGTTGCCCTTCTTTGTACCTTTTCTATGTGTGCTATATCTTTTTTGAGATGGAGTGATTATATCAACCAGCTCACCTTTATCTACAAGTTTATTTACACCCTCAAAAAATATCTAGTAAATTGGTAAGGCAAGACTTCCCTGTGCAAAAACCATGTTGACTCTCCCCCATTAAACTAAGTCTATTTATCTGGTCAGTAATTTTGCTTTTAAGAATAGCTTCTACTACTTTGCCCAGCACCAAGATCAAGAAAACCAGTCTATAGTTTCCTGAATCACCCCTGGATCCCTTTTTTAAAAAATGGCCACCCTCCTGGTACCATGGCTGTTTTGAATGATAGGTCGCAGGCAACAAATAGAAGTTTGTGTGTTTTGTTTTAAATAGGTAGTCAGAAAGTCAAGCAACAAACAGAAGTTTGTGTGTTTTAGTTTACATAGGTATGCAATCCTACACCCAAAGAAACCTAAAACTAGGAACTGAACAAATTTAAGATGAAGGCAGCAGTCCAGCTGACGTCGCCCGTATGACATAGTGAAGGCAAAGGTAGCGCCGGCGCCATTTTGAATATTGGCAATACGGCGCGAATGCAGGAGGTCGCTCCCGGACCCCCGCTGGACTTTTGGCAAGTCTTGTGGGGGTCAGGAGGCCCCCCCCAAGCTGACCAAAAGTCCCTGGGGGTCCAGCGGGGGTCCGGGGAGCGATCTCCTGCACTCGTGACGTCGGGTGTCAGGAACCAAAATGGCGCCGGCGCTACCTTTGCCCTGTCATATGGTAAGGGCAAAGGGCCACGGCGCCATTTCTATTAACGCAGCCATGGCCCGAGAGCGGGAGATTGCGGGAGATCACGCCGGGACCCCCCCCACTAGACCCCAGGTAATTGAAACATTTTGGGGGGGGTTCGGGAGGGTGGGGGATTTGTTTTAAAGGGTCGGGGTGGGTTTTAGGGTTGTTTTGGTGTGCCGGTTTTCCCGCCCTCCCCGATTTATGATTTTTAACGATTTTTTAAAAAAAACAAACATGACGATCAGATTTCCCTCCCCCCCCAGCCAAAATCGATCGTTAAGACGATCGATCACACGATTCACATCCCTAAAAATGATTATCGGCAAAGTGAAAAGGTAAGGTTAAAGAGGCTATTTTAGCCAAAAGATCTTCATTGAAAAAATTGGAAGATGGATCCATCAGAAGAATAGGATAAAGCATAAGCATTGGCATGTTAAATGTAAGACTTTGATAAGACAGACTAAGAAAATTTGAAAAGAAGTTGGCCATAGAGGCAAAAACTCACAATAAAAACTTTAAAAAATATATCAGAAGCAGAATAATCAAGGGGTTAAAGGGGCACTTAGAGAAAATAAGGCCATCGCAGAAAGATTAAATTATTTTTTTGCTTCAGTGTTTACTGAAGAAGATGGAGAGATACCCATTCCAGAGGTTTTTATGGGTGATGATTCAGATCAACTGAACCAAATCACTGTGAACCTGGAAGATATGGTAGGTCTGATTGACAAACTGAAGAGTAGTAAATCACCTGGACCAGATGGTAAATACTCCAGGGCTCTGAAAGAACTAAAAAATTTAATTTAAGAACTAAGGGGTAGATTTTAAGACCTGTGCGCGCGCATCCATGAAGGCGTGCTACCCAGTACGCACACATGGACACGCGATTTTATAACATGCGTGTGCAGGCACGAGCATGTTATAAAATCGGGGGTCAGTGCACGCAAGGGGTAAATAATTGTGCACCTTGTGCACGCTGAGCCCACACTGAGCCACGCTGCCTTCCCCCCGTTCCCAACCCCCCCACCCCATCTTCCCTTCCCCTAACTCCTCCGCCCCCCAGTCCTAAGCTAACCCCCCCAAAAAATTGTCCTACCCTGTTACACCTGCCTTGGGCAGGTGCAAGTTGTGTGTACCAGCCAACTGTTGGTGCGCAAGCCCCCGGCACAGCGGCAAATGGCCACTGTGCTGGGAGCCTCTGGCCCTGCCGTGCCCCGCCCCTGGACTGTCCCGCCCCTTCACCTTCCCCATCCCCTCCCCACCCCTTTTTGAAAGCCCCGGGACTTAGACGCATCCCGAGGCTTTAGGCACATCGCCGGGCCTTTTTAAAATAGGACCGGTGCGCATAAGTCGGGTTACGCTTGTAACCTTTTGAAAATCTGCCCCTTTTAGTACACATTTTTAACTATCATTAAAATTATCCAATGTATCTGAAGATTGGAAGATGGCCAATGTAACCCCTATATTTAAAATGGGATCCAGGGGTAATCAAGGAAACTATAGACCGGTAAAGTTGACTTCAGTGCCAGAAAATATCATGGAAACTGTTATAAAGAATAAAATCACAAAACATTTAGAAAGACATGGTTTGATGGGACACAGGCCTCATGGATTTACCCAAGGGAAGTCTTGCCTCACAAATCTACATTTTTATGAAGGGGTGAATAAACATGTGGATAAAGGTGAACCAGTAGATGTGGTATATTTGGATTTTCAGAAGGCGTTTGACAAAGTCCCTCATGAGAGGCTTCTATGAAAACTAAAAAGTCATGGGTTAGGAAGCAATGTACTTTTGTGGAAACAGAGAGTAGAATTAAATGGTCAGTTTTCATAGTGGAAAAAGGTGGAGTGCCTCAGGAATCTGTACTTGGACCTTTTTAATATATCTATAAATTACCTGGAAAGGTGATCAGATTTGTGGATGACAAAAAAATTATGCAGATTAGTTAAATCTCAAGCAGATTGTGATGAATTGCAGGAGGTTCTTGCAGTTGCGCCCGTCGGTCGCAGATGGCTGTGACCTTTGCTGCTCATCTCATTTTGCCCAGTAGCCTTGATTCTGGCTAAGATGGCCGTCTCTGCCTCTGCACACCAACCTCCTTGGAGTTTCCGGGACGGCGAGGGCAATCCCGGTCGCCATCTTAAACCCAGAGTGACCTAGGGCACACGCGCGCAGGTGCACCTGCCTTCTTCTTGTGCACATCATGGCGGGAACCTCGGGGGCGTCCCCTCCGCATGACGTCACTGCCTACATGTACTTAAGCTAACCGGACTTTCCTACCTACGAGTTAGCAAGGATTGCATCTTGCTATTCCTTCCTTGAGACACTTCGCATCGCTGTACTGGCGTTCCTGGCTGAGTGACTCAGGTACCCGCTCCTCGGGGGCCTTGCTGCACTCAGGGCTATCCGCTCCTTGGAGAACCTCTCCTGTCTGACTCTCCTTCTCCAGCTAAGTGAGTTCTTCTGCACCAGACCTCCGCTGCTGCTACAACGTATTCTCTTCTGCATTGTGAGTACAAGACCTACTCTTCGTTACCACGTCTATTCAGCTGTGTGGGATCCTCGGGTTACCCCGTTCTGCGGACCACTACAGGATCCACGCTGTCTTGTGCCAATTGCCAACACCTACTTCTGGTCTATCCCGCTTTGCAGGCCACTACCAGAGTTACAACGCACAAGTTATCAGAAGCAAGTACTTTCCGGGTTAGCCCGCTCTTCAGACCCCTACCGGATTTACGCTGTCTTGTACCAGTTACTCACATCTCCTCCTGCCTACCCCGCACTGCGGACCACTCCCAGAGCTGCCACGCTCAAGGTTTCAAGAAGCAAGGATTCCCCAGGTTACCCTGCCCTGCGGACTACTACCGGAGAGTCCATCTCAGGTCTTATATTCCTGGACTGAGTTTACAACCCGCTCCTCGGGTTTCTCTTTGCAGCAGTGGTGTAGCCACGGGTGGGCCTGGGTGGGCAGGTGCCCACCCAACTTAGACCCAGGCCCACCCAACTGGCACCGGAACTGCAAGGCTGTCGCGGGATCCCATCCCCGCGACAGCGAACAAGAGAACCCACGCCTCGCGCGCCATCACGGCACACATGGGGAAGCGCTGCTGCGGCCGTATGGCCAACCGGTCTTCCTGTTCGGGGTGGGGGGGGGGGGAGCGGAAGCGCCGCGCACAGCTTCCGCTTTCTCCCCCAGAGCAGGAAGATCAGCTGCCTCTCCTGCTGCCACCGGACTCCTGCTATCTTCGGGCGTCGGGCCGTATGGCCCGCCGATCTTCCTGCTTGGGGGGGGGGAGGGAGGAAGCGGACGTTGTGCGCTGCGCTTCCGCTCCTTCCCCCCCCCCCCCGACAAGAAGTTTGGCGGGCAGTACGGCCCGACGCCCGAAGATAGCAGGAGTCCGGTGGCAGCAGGAGAGGCAGCTGATCTTCCTGCTCTGGGGGAGAAAGCGGAAGCTGTGCACGTGCTTGAATGTGTATGTGTGGATGAGAATGGGAGTGTGTGTGGGTTAAAACTGAAGCCTGGGTGTGTATGTGGGTGAGAATGGAAGCTTGAATATGTGGGTGAATGGGAGCTCGAATGTGTGTATGTGTGGTTGAGAATGGGAGCCTGGGTTTGTGGGTGGGTGAGAATGGGAGCTTGAATGTGTGTATATATGGGTGAGAATGAGAGCCTGGGTTTGTGTGGGTGGGTGAGAATGGAAGCTTGAATATGTGGATAAGAATGGGTGCTTGAATGTGTGTATGTGTGGGTGAGAATAGGACCTTAAATGTGTATATGTATGGATGAGAATGGGAGCTTGAATATGTGTGGGTGAGACTGGGAGCATGGGTTTGTGGGTGAGAATGGGAGTCTGGGTTTATGTGTGTGGGTGAGAATGGGTGCCTGGATGTGCGTCTGTGTGTGCATAAGAATATAAGCCTGGGGAGGGGTGAGAAAGTGAGAACTTGTATGTGTGTCTGCAGAGAATGTGAGCTTGTGGGGGGGGGGGGAGAGCAAGTGAGAGTGACAGCTTGAGTGTGTGAGAGGGAGTCTGTGAGAGAAAGCGTGTATGTGTGTGTGTGTGTGTGTGGAAGGGAAGAAGACAGTAATAGAAGAAAGACACTGAAAAGGAATTAGGAAATGAGCTATAAGGGAAAAAATGGGAAAAAGAGACCAGGACCAACTGATTAGAAAAATACAAAGATCAGACAACAAAGGTAAAAATATATATCTATATTTTGAGATGTTAGCAATTTAAATATAAGCAACACAACCGCTCTCTCAAAATTTATGGACAGGTAGGAGCCGTGTATAAAATCGTAATAATAAGAAGGCTAAAGTACCACAAATCACCGTGAATTATGTTTATATCATTAAGTAAACCTCATACTTAGGCGTAGATGTGAATGCTACGCTGCATAATTTGGCATTATTTATCAGTAAAAAAACAACTAGTAGACCTGCATGCCTACAGCCCACCCATGTTAACCTTGTGCCCACCCAAAAAATCAATTCTGGCTACGCCACTGCTTTACAGTATAATAAATATTCTCTGACTCCTGTGTCCATCACTGCTGAGACCCCGCCTGTCGTGGACAGTCCCCACTGGGCTCCTCCCAGTGGGTGGAGTCAGCTCTCTCCACAACCCAAGGGCCCACAAATCAAGTTAGATTGCTAACTCCATGGACCCGGCTCAGCCCTCAGCCTTGCAGGCCATTCCCGGCCTGGCCCAATGGATTTCGGAGCAACAGAAAACTGGAGTTGTTGACTACCGCCTGTAATCAGCTGAATACCAGACTGAATGTTTCTTCTACTCCTGATTTGAGTGCATCACCCCCGGTGGTCACCGGGCATACTACAGTTCCTTTACCTGCAGCTACTCGTTTCTCAGGAGACTCCCTGTTGGATAGGGGCTTTCTAAACCAGTGCTGTATGCACTTCTCCTTACAACTGCTGTACTTCCCTACAGCAATTACCAGGACAACATATATCTTGTCCTTGTTGGATGGTAAAGCCCTGGCTTGGACTTCATCATTATGGGAGTGCAGTGATCTAGTCCTGAATGACTTGCCTGGCTTTCTGACTCTCTTCAAATCTGTAATTGATGACCCTGCATGCCAGTCTGTAACTGGTTCAGCACTCCTATACCTCCAACAAGGGTCTAGACTACTCCCAGACTATGTAATTGAATTTAAAACCCTGTCTTCTGAACTCCTATGGGATTCGGGTTGTTTAACAGTTATCTTCTTAGAAGGCCTCATCTCTCGTATAAAAGATGAACTTGCCGCACAAGAGTTGCCTGACACTCTAAGTTCTCTTATGGGCCTCGCTGAAGGATTGACCATCATATCCGAGAGCGATCTGCTGAGGTAAAGCCTCCCAAGAAACACCCTTCTGGAGGTCATCGCCCTCGCTCCTTGCCTTCAGCTCCAGTTCAAACACTACCCAATCCTGAATAAGAGGATGAACCCATGCAATTAGGCTGGAGCCACTTAACTGCCAAGGAGAGGCACTTTCGCAAAGAGATGGGCCTCTGCATGTATTGCGGGAAGACTGGCCATGCAGTCCAAACTTGTCCCATCTGTCCGGGAAACATGCAGACCTAGGATCCGCCGGAGGACTCTTCCTAGGTGTGACTCCACCATCTCCTCCATTGACTCTCCCAGTCTCTATCATCTCTGGGCCGCTCGAGTTTGCCACTCAAGCACTAGTTGATTCCAGTGCAGGTGGGAATTTTATTCTGAAAAGATTGGTAGAACAGCTATCAATTCCTACCGAACCAGTACCCACACTGCTGCAGTTTTATCATCCATACACGGTGAGCCGTTGCCAGGAGACATTTCGCTTACCACACAACCCGTCTGCCTACGCACTGGGTCCCTGCATACCGAGACCATCACGTTCCTGATCCTCGAGAAAGCTATCCACCCTATAGTACTGGGTATCCCATGGTTACAAGATCATTCTCCCCAGTTCAACTGGTCTTCTATGGAGCTATCTCAATGGGGTCTGGCTTGCCATGACAGATGCTTAAAAAAGGTAACACCATTGCCATGCTTGGCTACTTCTACAGCTCTCCCTGGTCTACCATCGCAATATGCATCATTCCAAGATGTATTTTCTAAACAAGCAGCTGATGTGCTTCCACCACACAGACCATTCGACTGTGCAATTAACCTGAAACCGGACACAGAGCCACCCAGAAGAAGAGTTTATCCACTCTCACTATCTGAGACCAAGGCCATGTTGGCCTACATTTAAGACAATCTACAGAAAGGGTTCATTAGTAGAGATGTGAATCGTGTGCCAGATCGTCTTAACGATCAGATTCGGCTGGGGCGGGGGGGATATGTGAATTGGAATCGCTATTAAAGGGGCTGATGAGTAAAGATGGCCGGCGCCATCTTTAAAGATGGCGCCGGCCATCCAGTGCTCCTACCATGTGACAGGGGCCGGCCAATGGCACGGATACCCTGTCACATGGTAAGGGCAAAGGGGCATCGGCGCCATTTTTTTTTAGAACAGCTGATGCCTAGGAACAGGAAATCTGTCCCTGAGGCCCCCCTGGATCTCTCCTCTCCCCGAGGCCCCCCAAGGCCCCCCTGGACCACCAGGTAATTTTAAAAGGTTTTGGGGGGGTTGGGAGGGTGGGGTCGATTTAAAGGGTCAGGTGGGTTGTTTTTTTTTAGCGGCGCGGGCCTCCCTAAAAAAAAAGGGTCGGGAGGGTGGGGGAGGCTAAGGGGGGTCGATTTAAAGGGTCGGGTGGGTTTTTTTTTTATCGGGCCATCGGCGCCATTTTAATTAGTGGCAGCCAAAATGGCGCCGATGGCCCGAGAGCGGGAGATCACGCCGGGACCCCCTCCCCCACTGGACCACCAGGTAATTTAACATTTTGGGGGGGTTCGGGAGGGTGGGGGAGGGTAAGGAATTGGTTTTAAAGGGTCAGGGTGGGTTTAGCGGTTGTTTTGGTATGCCGATTTTCTCGCCCTCCCCCAAATAATTCCCGTGCCCTATTTAACGATACAATACAAATGCCCCTGACGATAAATCGGGGGCATTTGTATTGTATCGTGCACTCTAACGATTTAGGACGATTTTAAAATTATCTGACGATAATTTTAATCGTTCAAAAACGATTCACATCCCTATTCATTAGACCATCTAAGTCACCGGCAGAAGCCGGATTCTTTTTTGTCAGCAAGAAGGATGGATCCCTTCGCCCTTTCATTGACTATAGAGGTCTGAATGAAATTACCATCAAGGATCGATATCCTCTACCACTAATTTCTGAGTTGTTTGATCGACTCCAAAGCGCAAAGATCTTCATGAAGTTAGATTTAAAGGGCGCTTACAACCTGGTTCGCATTTGTGAAGGGGACGAGTGGAAAACGGCCTTCAATACTCGCGATAGTCACTTCAAGTATTTAGTGATGCCATTTGGCCTGTGCAACGTCCCGACCGTTTTTCAAAATATGATGAACATCATCATGCGAGACTTGCTATACCAGTGTGTGGTCGTATACTTGGACGACATCTTCATCTTTTCCAGTACTGTTCAGAGCCATCAAGCTGATGTTATCAAAGTCCTTCAGAGGCTGCAAGATCATCGTCTATACGCCAAGCTCGAGAAGTGTGCATTTCATCAAAAGTCTGTTCCTTTCCTGGGATACATTGTGTCCAACAAAGGCTGTCAAATGGACTCCCAGAAGACCAAAAGCATACAAGACTGGCCTCAGCCTACCAGTATTAAATCACTCCGCCGTTTCCTAGGTCTCACTAACTAATATCGCACATTCATCAAGAATTACTCAACCTTAACGGAGGATCTTACGGCCATGACAAGAAAAGGAGCCATCACAGTGGTCTCCGGAAGCCATCTCTGCCTTCCAAGCTCTTAAAGAGGCATTCCTCAAGAAACCCTGCCTACGTCATCCTGACCCTCATTGCCCATTCAGCGTGGAGGTTGATGCCTCTGATGTCGGTGTAGGGGCATGCTCAGTCAGCACAGTGATATGCATACGCTTCATCCCTGTTCATTTTTTTCAAGATGCTTTTCGCCAGCCGAGAGAAATTATGGCATCGGCGACAAAGAGTTGCTCGCTATCAAACTTGCATTCGAGGAATGGCATCCCTGGTTAGAAAGTGCTCAACACCAGATAACAGTGTTCACTGATCACAAGAACTTGGAATATTTACGTCATGCACAGAGACTTAACCATCGCCAAGCTTAATGGTCTTTATTCTTCAACCGATTCGATTTCCTGCTCAAATACCATCCTGCTGATAAAAAACGTCTGGGCAGATGCCCTCTCACGCGCCTTCACACCTGAAGATGTCCCTGATACACCACATCACATCATCAACCCAGAGAAGATAGTTCTGGCTGCTACCCCTTCTGTTCCAGTGGGTAAGACAGTGGTTCCTCAAAATCTTCGGAAGAAACTCCTGAACTGGGCTCATGAGTCCTGGTTAGCTGTTCATCCTGGATAGGCCCGTACGCTTGCCACCCTTCAACGCTTTTATTGGTGGCCTTCAATAAAAAAGGACATCCAAGCGTACGTTGAATCCTGCGCTACTTGTGCCAGACAAAAGCCTCCTGGCGGTCACCCTTGGAGTCTCCTAAAACCATTACCAGTTCCAGATGAACCATGGACACACATCACGACTGATTTTGTTGTAGATTTGCCACCTTCAAGCGAGAACAATACTATATGGGTCACAGTGGACCGCTTCCCAAAAATGGTGCACTTTGTGGCTTTACCCGGACTACTATCTGCCCCAGAACTTGCCAAACTGTTCATACGGCATATATTCCGCCTGCACGGGATGCCTAAACACATCTTCTCTGACAGAGGGGTTCAATTCACTGCCAAGCTTTGGAGGGCACTGTGTCATAAATTTGACATTGCATTAGACATGACTTCAGCATATCACCCCCAATCTAATGGGCAAACAGAAAGAATGAATCGGACTCTCAAACAGTTCATTCATGCCTATGTCAACACTAGGCAGAGTGATTGGGCAGAACTTTTACCCTGGGCTGAATTCACCCTAAATTCTCATCCTGCTTCTGCCACTGGATTCACTCCATTCCAGATAGTATATGGTCGTCAACCATTACCACCACTTCCTATACCTTTGACAAGTACATTAGCTCAGGCTACAGCTGAGGAGATTTACCAACTCTGGACTCAAACTAAGCATTTTCTACACAAAAGCAGGACAATGGGCCAAAAAGTAATATGACGCTCATCACAGAGCACAAGAACATAAGAGATTGCCATGTTGGGTCAGACCAAGGGTCCATCAAGCCCAGCATCCTGTTTCCAACAGAGGCCAAATCAGGCCACAAGAAACTGGCAATAACCCAACACTAAGAAGATCCCATGCTACTACTGCATGGAGGGAGGATGAATAGCCTAGTGGTCAGAGTAGTGGGCTAAGAACCAGTAGACCAGGGTTTGAGTCCCACTGTCATTCCTTGTGACCTTGGGCAAACCACTTTACCCTCCATTGCCTTAAGTACAAAAATTTAGATTGTAAGCCCCCTGGGAATAGGGAAATGCCTACAGTACCTGAATGTAAACTGATGTGATATCTCAGATCAAATGTCAGTATATAATAAATTAATAGCAGTGGCTATTCCCTAAGGGGTAGATTTTCAAAGGGGTATGTGTGTAAGATGCGTGTGTACTCCCCAAAAACCTACCCCAACCCCCCCCCCCCCCGCGTGCGCAAGCCCTGGGACGCGAGTAAGTCCCCGGACTTGCAAAAAGGGGCAGTTGTGGCGTGGCCAGGGGGCGCTGTTTGGGATCGGGGGCATGTGGGCGGTCCGGGGGCATGGCTGAGTGCCCCGACACAGTGGTCTGTGTCGGGGCCTGGCGCACGTAAGTTACTACTGCCCAGAGGCAGTAGTAACTTTTCCAATAAAGGTAGGGGGGGGGGTCTAGATAGGGCCGGGGTGGTGGGCTAGGCATGGGAAGGGAAGGGAAGGCAGCGCTCGGCTTGCACAAATGTGCACCCCCTTGCGCCGCCGACCCCGGATTTTATAAGATACGCGCGGCTATGCACGTATCTTATAAAATCCAGCGTACTTTTATAAAATCTACCCCCTAAGTAAACTTGATTAATAGCCATTAATGGACTTCTCCTCCAAGAACTTATCTAAACCTTTTTTGAACCCAGCTACAATAACTGCACTAACCACATCCTCTGGCAACAAAATCCAGAGCTTTATTGTGCGTTGAGTGAAAAAGAATTTTCTCCGATTAGTCTTAAATGTGCTACTTGCTAACTTCATAGAATGCCCCTTAGTCCTATTATTCGAAGGTGTAAATAACCAATTCACATCTACTCATTCAAGACCTCTCATGATCTTAAAGACTTCCTATCATATCCCCCCTCAGCCATCTCTTCTCCAAGCTGAACAGCCCTAACCTCTTCAGCCTTTCCTAACAGCTCCCCTATGAGGAGTTCAATCTTGCACTCCACTATAAAACACGGGTCTCCACTTGTAATACCAAACAATGTGCAAGATTGAACTTTGTTGCGGACCATACAGATGCAATCACAAGTAACAAATAAGTTCATGATTTGAACTTAATCAAGAACCCATGATTGTACATACAAGCCCCTGAGGCAGCTGTCACAAGCGGTGAAACTCGGCCAGAGTCGGGCTATTATTTTTACATCTCCACTTCCATAAAGGAATTGAAAAAGACTGCAGGCATCTATCTCTTTGTATTTCCTAACGGCTTTCATAGATCGCCTTCCTTTGTGCTTTTTATCCATTATGATGCCTAGAACCTTTTCCTGGGTGGTAGCTCCTAATATGGAACCTAATATCGTGTAACTACAGCAAAGGTTATTTTTTCCTATATGCAACACCTTGCACTTGTCCACATTAAATTTCATCTGCCATTTGGATGCCCAATCTTCCAGTCTTGCAAGGTCCTCCTGTAATGTATCACAATTCGCTTGTGATTTTAACTACACTGAATAATTTTGTATCATCTGAAAATTTGATAACCTCACTCGTCGTATTCCTTTCCAGATCATTTATATATATTTTGAAAAGCACCGGTCCAACTACAGATCCCTGAGGCACTCCACTGTTTACTCTTTTCCACTGTTTCCTGTCTTTTAACCAGTTTGTAATCCTGGAAGGGACATCACCTCCTATCCCATGACTTTTTAGTTTTCTTAGAAGCCTCTCATGAGGGACTTTGTCAAACGCCTTCTGAAAATCCAAATACACTATATCTACCGGTTCACCTTTATACACATGTTTATTAACCCCTTCAAAAAAATTAAGCATATTTGTTAGGCAAGACTTCCCTTGGGTAAATCCATGTTAACTGTGTTCCATTAAACCATGTCTTTCTATACGATTTTGATCTTGAGAATAGTTTCCACTATTTTTCCCAGCACTGAAGTGAGGCTCACTGTTCTATAGTTATCCGGATCGCCCCTGGAGCCTTTTTTAAATATTGGGGTTACATTGTCCACCCTCCAGCAGCACCTTAGTTTGAGCCAGGAGACAAGGTTTGGCTCAATACCAAGTACCTTCTCCTCAAATTATCTTCTGTTAGATTCGCTCCATGCTACATTGGACCCTTCTCTGTCCTTTGCCACTTAGGTCCTCTGACGTATAGCCTGAAGTTACCATCATCCATGAAGATACACAACACTTTCCATGTTTCACTGCTGAAGCCTCCCATCCTCTCTGAATTCTCTTGCAAGACTCCAGATCCACAGCCTCTGGCTGCTGAGGAGGACATCGCATACAAAGTAGATGACATCTTGGATGAACGTAAGAGAGGAAAGCATTGGGAGTACTTAATTTCATGGGAAGGATACGGCCCTGAATAAAACAGGGCCGTAAAACCTGCCATCAACATCCTTGACAAGGACATGTTACATCGGTTCCATTTAACTCAACCTAGGAAGCCGAAACCCCCTGGGAGGGGCCCTAAGAAGGGGGGTACTGTTGCGCCTGTCGGTCGCAGATGGCTGCGACCTTTGCTGCTCACCTCATTTTGCCCAGTAGCCTCGATTCTGGCTAAGATGGCTGTCTCTGCCTCTGCATGCCGACCTCCTTGTCATTCCCGGGACGGCGAGGGCGATCCTGGTCACCATCTTGAACCCGGAGTGACCTAGGGCACGAGCACGCTCGCACCTGCCTCCTTCTTGTGCACGTCATGGCTGGAACCTCAGGGGCATCCCTTCCACATGACGATGCTGCCTTCGTGTACTTAAGCTAACCGGACTTTCCTACCGACTAGTTAGCAAGGATTCCATCTTGCTATTCCTTATTTGAGATACTTTGCATCACTGTACTGGCAGTCCTGGCTGAGTGACTCAGGTACCCGCTCCTCGGGGGCCTTGCTGCACTCAGGGCTATCCGCTCCTCGGAGAACCTCTCCTGTCTGTCTCTCCTTCTCCAGCTGAGTTCTTCTGCACCGGACCTCCGCTGCTACTACGACGCATTCTCTTCTGCATTGTGAGTACAAGACCTACTCTTCGTTACCACGTCTATTCAGCTGTGTGGGATCCTCGGGTTACCCCATTCTGTGGACCACTACCGGATCCACGCTGTCTTGTGCCAGTTGCCAACAGCTACCTCTGGCCTACCCCGTGCTGCAGACCACTACCAGAGTTACAACGCACAAGCTATCAGAAGCAAGTACTTTCCGGGTTACCCTGCTCTGCGGACCACTACTGGATTTACGCTGTCTTGTACCAGTTACTCACATCTGCATCCAGCCTACCCCACACTGCGGTCCACTACCAGAGCTGCCACGCACAAGGTTTCAAGAAGCAAGGATTTCCTGGGTTACCCCGCCCTGCGGACCACTACCAGAGAATCCATCTTTTGTCTTCTATTCCTGGACTGAGTTTACAACCCGCTCCTCTGGTTTTTCTTTGCTGTATAAGAAATATTCTCTGACTCCTGTGTCCATCACTGTTAAGACCCCACCTGTCATGGAGAGTCCCCACTGGGCTCCTCCCAGTGGGTGGAGTCAGCTCTCTCCGCGACCCAAGGGCCCACAAACCAAGTTAAAACATAACACTTGCGAGACTGGAAGATTGGGCTTCCAAATGCAGATGAAATTTAAAAAGTGCAAAGTGCAAAGTGATGCTGTAGTTACACAATGTTAGCTTCTGTCTTAGGAGTTCCGAGTTACCACCCAGGACAGAGATTTAGGCGTCATAATGGATAATACATTGAAATCGTCCACCCAGTGTGCTATGGAGATCAAAAATGCAAACTGAATGTTAGGAATTATTAGGAAGAGAATGGAAAATAAAATGGAGGATGTCATAATACCTCTGTATCGCTCCATGCTGAGACCATACCTTGAATACTGTGTGCAGTTCTGGTCACCGCATCTCAAAAAGGATATAGCTGCACTGGAAAAAGTGCAGAGAAGGGCGACCAAAATTATAAGGAGCATGAAACGGCTGCCCTGTGAGGAAATGCTAAAGAAGTTAGGGCTGTTCAGTTTGAAGAACAGATGACTGAGGGGGGGATATGATAGAAGTCTACAAAATCATGAAAGGAGTTGAACAAGTTAATGTAAATCTGTTATTTACTCTCTCACATAATAGAAGGACCAGGGGGCACTCCATGAAGTTAGCAAGTAGTTCATTTAGAACAATCAAAGAATTTTTTTTTTCACTCAACACATAGCTAAGCTCTGGAATTCATTGCCAGAGGCTGTGGTTACAGCAGTTAGTGTAAGTGGGTTTCAAAAAGATTTAGATAAGTTCCTAGAGGATAAATCCATAAAATGCTATTACAGTAATTAATAAGCATTAGTAGCTTGTGATCTATCTAATGTTTGGGTACTTGCCAGATACTTATGGCCTGGATTGGCCACTGTTGGAGACAGGATACTGGGCTTGATGGGCCCTTGGTCTGACCCAGTATGGCATGTTCTTATGTGCCTCCTTTTCCTCATTTTGTTTCTATTTTACTTATACATACTGAATATATCTCTGCCATTTCTGCCTCGCTCTCTCCATCTGGCATCTCTCTATTTCTTTACTCCTTCATCACCTTTTTATGTCTTTCATGTCTCTCACCCCTCTGTTTCCTTTCATCTCCCCATAAATCTTGTCTTCTGTCGCCCCTTTCCCTCCCTCTCCTCTATCCCCTTCTCTCACCCACATTTCCCCTTTCTAGCTCTCCATCTCCATCTCAACCCTCTTCCAGCCTCCGTCTTCTCATCCCCTGCTCTTTGTCAGCTTCTTCCTCCAGTCCCCTCCAGCTCTCAGCTTCCCTAATCTAGCTCCCCCAACTTTGCCAGTTTCCTTCTCCAGTCCTCACACCCAGCTCTCTCTCAGCTTCTCCCTTACATCCCCCCCTCCTCTTAGAGCCTCCCGCTATCTCCCTTCATTCATTGCCTCTCCCTCTTTCATGCTCCCCCTCCCTTTAGCTCTTTCTCTACCTTTTCCTTCCACTCCACCCCTTGCAATGCGATGGGCCAGAAGTTTCTTTCCACCCACAAATGGGGCTCAGCATGCTCAGTGTTACATTGGCTGAAAAACCAGGCTGCAAATCTAAGGGGATTTCAGTAGCTTGCCTTTCAGAATTCTTCACAAAACAGAATACAGCCACAAACTGAGCCAATTCTTTCAACAAAAAGTCTGAGCGTTCCCACAGGGGAAAAGCCCAGGTCAGCGCCTTTCCTTCAAGGCGGGATAGGATGAAAGTGACTTTTGTCAACTCGTCCTGGAAGGCGGAGGGCTGCAGAGCAAATTGCATATAACATTGGTTAATAAACCCTTTGCAGAGTCTGGAGTCACCATTGAAGCATGGGGGCGCTGGGACAGCCAACAAGGCTTGAGGCATCAATGGAGGTGGCTGTGGATGAGGAGGAGCCGGAAGAGTAAACAGATTATTTGTAAGAGCATCAAGTCGGGATTGAAGACGATCCATGGAGGAGGCCAGTGCCTCAAGAAACTGCTGCTATTCTTGTACCTTGGAGGCCAGGCCTGAGATGGCCTGGAGGGCATGGGGCTCCACTGAATCCATGGACTTTGCAACCTGTTGCATCAGAGGTGGACCCTTGGGCCGAGGTGGGGTTGACGCAACCCATAGGTAGGAACCTACGGGTCCCCACCATCGGCAGGTGGAGGGGCTGAAGATAGAGGCCACTGGAGCTTCACCTATACCAGCCCTTGTTCGCGGGTTGAGCCTTTGGGTGCCTGAGCCGGCAGGACTTAGGTGGGTCTCAAGGTTGGTTTGAGAAGAAAGGTGGTTCATCCCAGAAACAGCAGTCAATAGGTGGCGTAGTCCTACCCTGGACTGGGTTCGGTACGGGAACTCAGGTGCCAATGGAACAGAGAGTAACTGGAGGCATTCAAGCAAAGAAAGGCCGGAGCCTTGTAAGTCCACATCCAGGGAATAGGCTGGGGGACGCGCCACTGACAGGCTTGGATCAGGACCAGCAGCAAGCAGAGATCGTGGCAAGCAATGAAGAATTCTGGACACGGAGAAGTCTGTGGCGTAGTCAATCAAGGCAATGGTCAGGGCACGGAGAAGGCAGGCGTAGTCAATCAAGGCAATGGTCAGGGCACAGAAAAGGCAGGCATAGTCAAGCATAGCAGAGGTCCGGGGCTGGAGATAAGCTGAAGAGTAGTCAGGCGTAGCAGAGTCATAATCCAGAGAGTCAGTTCAACAGACAGGGCAGGAACGAGGAAGACAGGAACCGGAAACCATGGGAGTCAGGAACACGAAGTAGAGAGGATTATCAGCAATAAGTATGAGGAGTACAAGGAGACCTGTTGCAAAGACAATGCTATGGAGCGAAGTCTGGGCTTATATACACAGAGGAGTCTGATGTCAACATCCGGGGCCATGGCCAGGTTCCCACCGCGGGCCCTTTAAAAGAATTAGTGATGCGCGCACGTGCCTAGGGAAGAGTGTAGCGCCGATGGCGGCGTCTCTCCGCGGGCCATGCGGAGAGGCCCGACGATCAAGGGCATCTTGGCTGGCAACACTGGGAACCATGGCAGAGCCGGAGGCACCGGAGGTGACCCGAGGTCAGAGCTGGCAACCCACCGCCGCCAGTGAAGAGGAATAGGGATGTGAATCGTTTTCCATATCGTCTTAACGATAGAAATCGTGTGGCAGGGCAAGAAAATCGTCTTAGGCACGATTTTTTAGTTAAAAAATCGTTAAAAATCGTTTTTTCCGATTAGTGCGCACTAACGGGAGTTAGTGTGCACTAACTGGGAGTTAGTGCGCACTAACTGAAAATGATACAATTTGACACTTTTCAGGTCAGTTAAGGTCAGTTTAGGAATGAATATGTATTCCTATTGGCTGCCCTCTTATTTATTCATGTTACCAAGTTTCCTACTGACAGTATATGGGGGATGGGAAATGGCAACAGTTGGTAGCTTGACAAAACAAGTAATGTGATCAGTCAATGTGACTAGAACTTGTGCCCTAACCCTGATACCAGGGGTATTGTGATCTTCCTGCACACAGTGCCCTATCCCTATTAATACCAGGAGTGTTGTGATCTTCCTGCACACAGTGCCCTATCCCTAATACCAGGGGTATTGTGATCTTCTTGCACACAGTGCCCTATTCCTGATACCGGAGGTGTTGTGATCTTCTTGCACACATCCCGATATCAGGGATAGGGCACTGCATGCAGGAAGATCACAACACTCCTGGTATTAATAGGGATAGGGCACTGCATGCAGGAAGATCACAACACTCCTGGTATTAATAGGGATAGGGCACTGCATGCAGGAAGATCACAACACCCCTGGTATCAGGGATAGGGCACTGTGTGCAGGAAGATCACAATACCCCGGAGGAGTGAGGGTCAGGCAGCTCCCCCCTGTCTGTGAAGCCAGCCTCTCACTAGTAATGCAGGGAGGGAGCTGTCTCAGACTTCACCATCCTCCCCCCCCCCCCCCCCCCCCACCCACACACCATTCACTAGCTGGGACATGGGGGAAGTCAGGAGTGAGGGTCAGGCAGCTCCCCCCTGTCTGTGAAGCCAGCCTCTCACTAGTAATGCAGGGAGGGAGCTGTCTCAGACTTCACCATCCCCCCCCCCCCCCTCACCCACACACCATTCACTAGCTGGGACATGGGGGAAGTCAGGAGTGAGGGTCAGGCAGCTCCCCCCTGTCTGTGAAGCCAGCCTCTCACTAGTAATGCAGGGAGGGAGCTGTCTCAGACTTCACCATCCTCCCCCCCCCCTCACCCACACACCATTCACTAGCTGGGACATGGGGGAAATCAGGAGTGAGGGTCAGGCAGCTCCCCCCTGTCTGTGAAGCCAGCCTCTCACTAGTAATGCAGGGAGGGAGCTGTCTCAGACTTCACCATCCTCCCCCCCCCCCCCCCCTCACCCACACACCATTCACTAGCTGGGACATGGGGGAAGTCAGGAGTGAGGGTCAGGCAGCTCCCCCCTGTCTGTGAAGCCAGCCTCTCACTAGTAATGCAGGGAGGGAGCTGTCTCAGACTGGTATCAGGGTTAGGGCACTGTGTGCAGGAAGATCACAACACTCCTGGTATTAATAGGGATAGGGCACTGTAAGAGATGACTGTAGTAGATTGAATAAAGATCTGATGTTTCTGCTCTCCTCACACCAAACAAAAACAACACACAAGCAGAGAAGCCCTTCTTACAAAGCTGAGCTAGTGAGTTAAGTAGGAGGAGAAGTAAACATACTGGTGCCAGTGTGGCTACTTAAAAAATACACTTACCAACAATCAATTACATATATTTGAACTGTGTACAGTTCCAGCCAGGACCACCTTTCTAAAATGCACAGTGATTGGCAAATTCAACATGCACTAGCATTTCAGGTGCCTGCTAACAAAAATAATAAACAAACAAGTTCTAGTCACGTGAGTGCTGATCATTACATTACTTTTTTTGTCAAGCTTCCAACTGTTTCCATTTCACATCCCCCCAACCATATTGGTAACATCAATAGATAAGAGCACAGCCAGCCAATAGGAATACATACATACATATTCATTCCTAAGTGACCTTTACTGACCTGGGAAGTGTGAACACTTTGTTTCATTTTCTGTTGGTGTTCGTTAGTTTCCAGTTCCATTTCCCATCCCCCCAACCATCACCTCAGTGGTAACCTTGGTAACATCAATAGATAAGAGGGCAGCCAGCCAATAGGAACACATATTCATTCCTAACTGACCTTCAGTGACCTGGAAAGTGTTTATTTGTATCATTTTCAGTTAGTGCGCACTAAATCGAGTTAGTGCGCACTAACGGGGAGTTAGTGCGCACTAACTCGAGTTAGTGCGCACTAACACGATTTAACGATTTTTAACGATAAATCGTTAGAATTTCTATTGTATCGTGTTCTATAACGATTTAAGACGATATAAACATTATCGGACGATAATTTTAATCGTTGAAAAACGATTCACATCCCTAAAGAGGAATGTGATTCTGGAGTCCGTGAAAGAAGGTGAGAGGGCTGTGCCGTGGGTCTTCCACGGGCGGCACACATAACAAATTTTAACGCTGCCATCGTTTCAGCAACCTACACAGGGAGGCTGTTCAATGTATCCACTGACCTTTCTATAAAGAATTATTTCCTTAGATTACTCCTTTCACTCTCATCCCATGACCTCTCATTCATAGAGCCTCTTTTCCATTGAAAGATGTCCACCACCTGTGCAATTATTCATGGAGATATTTAAATGTCATTTTTGTCCAATAAATACTATCAAAGCCTGCAGTATTCTCAAGGACCAATACAGCTATTAGAACTCTGCAATAATAATCACATTTAAATACAGTAATGCTAGACAGTTCAGCTCACGAATTTAGTATGCAATATAACTATATTACAATTATATATTCTGTTTTGTTTCCCTTTTATCGGTAACTTCCATCATCTTTAGAGGCCAATTTATTCCTGCCAGTTCCGTTTTCAACTCAATAAAAAGATGACGATTTCAAAACTCCATTACTAATGGATTGTAGCAAGCTCTCAGAGATGTCAGCTTTGCATTTCTGAGGGTTAAATGCTTTTTCTAATGAAATTTAAACCTTTTGTGCACTTAGAACAGTGTCAGCCTTTGATAAACTAGTGACATGATCAATAAGATGGTACATGCTGAGCTGCAAGAGTCTATAAAAAGGTTTAGTTTGTAGTTATAGTCTAAAATGAATCCGTATAGTGATTTCGCAGTATATTTTTTTCATTTTCAAACTGAAATACTTTAGGTTAGAGCAATTACTCTGACACACGGTGTCTCTTTGATTGAATATAAAGACATAGCTAGGTCTCAGCTTCAACTTCAACTCTGCTTTCCCCATGGTCATAAAGTACCTTTCATGCTATTGAACAGTGTTTTCTTCCAGGCAGCAACATAAAGCAAGTTTCGCCCAAGGCTGTGTCAGTCTGTGAAGCTGTATGTGTTTGCTGTTCAAAGGGAAATTAACTTTTAAACAACCTTGTCCAGCGGCATATATGTGTGTATGTGGCCGCATGCATATTTGTTATAGAATTTTATAAACCCCTATATATATATGCACATTTTATAAAATATGCGTTAAGTGTAGCACGAAGCATACGTGGGTACATAGGCTCATAACAAATACATGTAATGCATGGAAACCACATAGATCAATGGATTGCATACTTTACCCACCCATTTTAAAAATATACATGCATACATTTCACACACATGATGTTAAACTACGACTTACTTGCATAAGATCCAATTTACATGTGTAAGTCGGCCATGTGTGCATCAAAGAATTGATGCACAATTTACATGTGTGCATCAAAGAAATTAACCAGTTTACCCATTAGTCCATCAGTTCATACGAAGGAGCAAAGCAAAATAAAGAATGGCCAAAACATGGAAGGCTTCAAAACTGGGACAAGGAGCACCCAAAACAGTGGTGTGAACACCCCCCCCCCCCAGGAGAAAAGCAGCACTGAATGTAGCATAAACAGCACAAAGCACCATGAAGGTGGAAGAAAGCAGTGAAAAAGGATCAAAGCAGCTGAAACAGTGGCATGAAGGCCCCACAGCACCAGGAGAGGCACAAAGCAGTCACCCACAGTGTTGAGAATGAGGGATAAAAGGCATCAAACAAATTGGTACAAAGGCAGGGAGCAGCTAGAGGAAATCTCTGGAAGAGGCCCGATGTTGTTTCCATATAGCATCAATAGGGGAAGGGGCTGGCTGTTCAGACTTGGAGTTGGTCTTCCCCTTTGCTAATCTCAGCCCTGTCAGTATCATCTGCTTCTACCATCCCCTCAATAGGGACTAAAAGGGGCACCAAATTCTCTTCAGCCACTATTTATTTGTTTAGAGAAAATGGGGTAGATTTTCAAATAGCGCGCATAGGCGTACTTTTGTTGGGGCTCCAGGCACAAACAAAAGTACGCTGGATTTAAGTCGATACGCGAGGAGCCACGCGTATCCGCTAAAATCCGGGATCGGCGCGCGCAAGGCTATCGATTTTGTATAGCCGGTGCGCGCCGAGCCGCGCAGCCTACCCCCGTTCCCTCCGAGGCCGCTCCGAAATCGGAGCGGCCTCGGAGGGAACTTCCTTTTGCCCTCCCCTCACCTTCCCCTCCCTTCCCCTACCTAACCCACCCACCCGGCCCTGTCTAAGCCCCCTCCTTACCTTTGTCGGGGGATTTACGCCTCCCAGAGGGAGGCGTAAATCCCCGCGCGCCAGCGGGCCTCTTGCGCGCCGGGATGCAACCTGGGGGCGGGTACGGAGGGCGCGGCCACGCCCCCAGACCGCCCCGGGCCATGGCCACGCCCCCGTACCCGCCCCCAAAACACTGCCGACACGCCCCCTAAACGCCGCGACGACCGGGCCCGCCCCCCGACACGCCCCCCTCGGAGAACCCCGGGACTTACGCGAGTCCCGGGGCTCTGCGCGCGCCGGTGAGCCTATGTAAAATAGGCTCACCGGCGCGCAGGGCCCTGCTCGCCTAAATCCGCCCGGTTTTGGGCGGATTTAGGCGAGCAGGGCTCTGAAAATCCGCCCCTTTATGTACTATGCAAACCAGAAGTCTAGGCGGCTTACAAGTAAACATTCATAAATCAGGAATTAAAGAAAAAAATAACAATACTTAAAATCTGAATTGTAAAACATACACAGCATTAAATATACTTATAAAACATAAAGCAAATCTGAGCTAGACTGGATCTCTATTCTGAATTCAAATGAGGAGTAACTTTTTGTTCTTTTACATTTTGAAAAAGGGAATTTTTTTCATTGCTTTTTTGTTTCTTAGACATTTTTTCTACTTAGTTTTAGAAAGGAAGAGTAGAGGGGAAAGGGCACTCTACCCACACCCCAACTCTCACCCACCCCTACTTTCGCTTCTAACTTTATAGACTAACCCACTAGTTAGGGGGGTAGACATTGGTTGGCAGAGTATCACAAGGAAGCAATTTAGATAAATTTAATTTCTGTGGAATCTAATAAAGCTTCAGGAGGAGATTAATTAGTAATACCATAGTAGATATTTCAGGTAATTAATTTTCGGATAACAGAGAAAAATACTGGTTGGTACCAGAAAAAGGAGTGAGAGCAAGTGAATTAGTTCATTCTATGTTTTCTACAAATAGAACAAATTAAGTACATTCCTTGTGAGCTGATTGGTAGCATCATATTAGATCTTGTGGGAGCACTGAGAGGAGGATCACCTTGCTGGTGGCTGAAGAAAATCGGTAAGTACTACTTTGGGAAATTTTAAAACTTAAAAGGTTTTGGGGATAAGTAAACTATTGGGGCATATTCTTTAGTGTGTTTGTGTGTCTGTATTAAATAGCTAGTCAGAAGGCAGGCAGAAGCCAGGAGTTTCTGTGTTTTGATTTCCCTCCTTCCCACCCATCCCTAGCTTATCCTATGATTTATAGGTAGGAGACACTTTCATAAATAAAATATCTTTCTATCTCTATCTCTTCTCAGCCTTTTAACAAAACATAGGATTGTCCCAGGTCTTATCAAGAGTTTATTCATCCCCTTGTAGGTCACTCCCAGATAAATAGTGAATACACCAATAAATTTAAGGGACTCAAATTGCATGCATACCTACTCTCATAGCAACCTAAACTTAACTAGGAATGAACAAAATTAAAATGAAGGCAGCAGTCCAGCAGCAAGAGGGGGGCCTTCTAGTCTTTTTCATCAAGGGTCACATGTATGATTTTTTTCCCCGCCAGTGAGAAGTTGTATGTGTATACCCAGTGCAAAGAGCTCCTGACTCTCAGAGAATGAATCTGATCTTTGGAGGCTAGAGTGGCAGAGCCAGAGGAGCTGAAGCAGACAGAGAGGTATATAGATGAGACCTTCAGGGACATAGTAGCCAAGTCCCAAATCCAGTCTGGCAGACCTGATGCTGCCTTGGAGAAGGAAGGACTCCTGGTTGCAGAGCATCAACCTGGTGTGGCAGGAAATGATCCTGTAGCAAGGACCTGCTCTCCAGGTGATGCATTGTCCTCTTCAACCGAGGATGTGTATCCCAGGGCTACTTCCCAGGATGGAAGGGTTAGGTTAGCTGTTATAGCTGATGATTCAATTATAAGGAATGCAGATAGCTGGGTGACTGGTGAGCATGAGTATCACCTGTAACATGCCCACCTGGTGGTGGTGGACCTCACACGTGACCTAGATAGGATTTTAGACAGTGCTGGGGAGGAGCCAGCTGTCGTGATACATGTGGACACCAGCAATATAGGAAAATGTGGGAGGGAGGTTCTAGAAGCCAAATGTAGGCTCTTAGGTAGAAAGCTTAAATCGAGAACCTCCAGGGTAGTGTTCTATGAAATGCTCCCTGGTCCACGCGCAGGTCACCAGAGGCAGGCAGAGCTCCGGAGTCTCAATGCATGGATGAGATGATGGTGCAAGGAAGAGGGATTCAGTTTTGTAAGGAACTGGGGAACTTTTGGGGGAAGGGGGAGTCTTTTACAAAGCGATGGGCTCCACCTTAACCAGAGTAGAACAAGGCTGCTGGTGCTAAACTTTAAAAAGGAGATAGAGCAGCTTTTAAACTAAAACAAAGGGGAAAGCCAACAGTCGCTCAGTGGCGCACAGTTCGGAGGGACGTATTTTCGAAGGATACAAATGAAGCATTAGAGTTAGGGAATCCCAACAGAGAGTTTTCAATAATAGGAAAAGTAGTCCATGTGCCTATAAGTAAAGAATCACCTGAGCTAAATGATTTCAAAGTATCCCACACAACTGAAAAGTAGAATGTTAATACAAACAAAAAACACACTTTGAAATGTTTCTGTGTTAATGTCAGAAGTCTAAGAAGTAAGATGGGAGAGTTAGAGTGTATAGCAGTGAATGATGACATAGACTTAATTGGCATCTCAGAGACATGGTGGAAGGAGGACAGCCAATGAGAAATTAGGAAAGCTAACCAAATTGGTAGTGCAGTAATAATGGGAGATTTCAATTACCCTAAAATTGACTGGATAAATGTAACATCAGAACATGTTAAAGAGATAAAGTTTCTGCATGGAATAAATGACAGTTTTATGGAGTAACTGGTCAGGAACTGACAAGAGAGGGAGCAATTTTAGATCTAAGTGGAGACCATGATCTGGTGAGAGAGCTAACAGCGGTGGGGCCACTTGGCAATAGTGATCATAACATGATCAAATCTGAATTAATGACAAGAAGTGGGACAGTAAGTAAATCTGTGGCTCTTGCGTTAGTTTCAAAAGGGAAATGTTGACAAAATGAGGAAAATAGTTAAAAAAAACTTAAAGGTGCAGCTACAAAGGTAAAGAGTGTGCAACAGGCATGGACATTATTTAAAAATAACATCTTAGAAGCATAGTCCAGATCAGGGGCGAATTCCCGATGACGACCGGCCAGGAGATTCGCCACCCAGGCCGACCCAGGAGATACCATGTGGCAGCTCTGTCACAGCCGCGCTCAGCAGACCACATGACTAGAGCGACCGGCCCACTGGGGGATGCCCGATCCCACGATAAGCCAATCCACCCCTGGTCCAGATGTATTCCACACATTAAGAAAGGTAGAAGTAAGGCCAAACGATTGCCAGCAAAATTGCACATAAATGCTCAACCACATACAAATGTATGCAATTATCTGTGCACAACATGTACATTAATGATGAGTTTATTTTATGTAGTTTGCACAAAAGTGCGTGCAAAGTAAAAAAATACATGCGCATGAGTACATGAGCCCATATGTATGTGAATATGGGTTTGCACACAATTGTTTTAAAGTTATCCTTCTTGCTTTTTTTTTACACTCTAAGGGGGTCATTTTTTAAAGCTAGCGCACACGATAGCTAAAAAGGGGCGGAGTTGGGGCGGCGTCTGCCCCGGAAGAGGAGAAGTTGGGGCGGACACCGTGAAGACAGTGTGGACGGTGAAAAGGTAAGGAGCCTTTTCGCTGCCCATTTCGTGCCCAACAGCACCACCTTTTATGATAGCGCTATTGGGTGCGGAATCCAGCAGCGATCGCAGGCCCACCCCCCACTTCGCCCCCCATCCCCCTGTACCGCATGATTCACGCCACCGCGGTATTTTAGAAAATATAGGCCTGAGAGAGCTTTTGAACACACACCCTGTCTCTGCAAAATCCAGCAGAACAAATGGAGTTTCTTTGCACATGCTCAAATCATTCAGTGGGAGGACATCAGTCTCACTTAATCCAGATGACAGCCATAGGCCAGTTAAAAAATGCTTCATCTTACTTGGTCCTCCATCCTATCTATTTCCCTAGCTTTCCTGCCTCAACACTGGCCCAGCTATTTCACAGGCAAATGTTGATTGCTATAGTTACCAGTTAAACCCTGCAGCTTTCCGACTAAAGCAATTTTGAATGTGTCATAGACTTGAATGGGAAACATAAATGAATGAGACAAAAAAATGTCATTTAAATTTGTGGACACCCTTCATTCATGTTAGGGTCCATAGACTTCCTATTCAAGTCTATGGCAAGTCTATGGCATGTTGTTGCATTTTACACATTTGTTTCAAATGAATGCACATACTTATAAGAAAATATTTCTGCAGGCAAAGCACCATTTTACCTGAAGAAATACCTTTGTAAATTACACTTCCTACCTTTAGTGTGAAAGTTAAACACAGATACAACCCATTACAAATCCTTCAGAATACAGCTGCCAGAATACTCACAGGAAATAAAAAATACGATCACATTACTCCAAGACTCATATCGCTACACTGGCTCCCAATAAAATACAGGATAGACTACAAAATACTATCCATAATACACAAAATAATATATGAAAAACAAACAAACTGGCTAAGTGCATCCATAAAACTCCACTCACCAAACCGAAACCTCCGTTCAGCTAACAAAGATCTATTAAAAATTCCACCTGCTCATCCCAAACAACTCACCTCAACTCAGAAGAGAGCCATTTCCCTAGGAAGTCCCGAACTCTGGAACAACTGAACTGAGAACACAAGCAAAATTTAAAAACCTTCAAAAAAGAACTAAAAACTTGGATGTTCACCAAAGCCTACCAAAACACCCAATGACTCTATGTTATAATTTCCCTTGCACCGGCTCATAGAAACATGTAGAACCAACGCAAGCACGTAATATAACCAGTACAATTTGACTACCGAACTTCGTTTATAACGCCTTCAAAAACTATGTTAACAAGCGCATGAATTTTTGAACACTCTGTTAAACATCGAAACTTTGTAAACATTGTGATGGCGAAACCGAACGACGGTATATAAAACTTGATAAATAGATAAATAAAATTACAATGTATGTGTATTTATTTAATAGTGCATACAAGCATGCAAATCACAAAATAAGATAAAAATTCCATCTTAATTCTTATCACTATGGGCCTCATTTTCTAAAGTATCGCAGGCCTGCGATACTTTAGGGAATGTGGGGTGGGGGGCTGAAATGGGGGGCGGGCCTGTGCTAGCCGGCAGTGATCGCACCATCGCGGTGCAATCGCTGCCGGTTTCGCACCCAATAGCGCCACCATAGAAGGTGTAGCTATTGGGTGCGAACTCAGACGCGAAAAGGGCCTTACCTTTTCGTTGTCCACAGAGTCTTCACGGAGTCGGCCCCAATGACACCCATAGGGATTGCATGCGAAACGTCCCTTATCGCGTGCAATCCCTATGGAAAATGAGGCCCTATGTGCACTAAGCCTCACAAAAATTAGTTTGAGCCACTCCATGTCACTAATATAGCACCTGCTCAAGAGTACATGTTAAATGTACAGTGTTGGCATGCTGACATTTAATACAGAAGGGAAACTGTATCCTTATAGCTTTCCTCCCAATCTAGGGATTCTCCAATCTAAGATGTGCCTCCTCTGGGGCTTCTCCTATACACACAATCAATTCATGAAGAAATCCTCTCTGGGACTAGTCCCCACCTAATATCCCAATATAATAAAGAAGTCTGAACTTGGACTTGATGCATGGTGAAGCATCACTTGGTGGCATCATTCAGAATTTGGTAGCCATGCTGTGCAGAGGGTTCCTCCAGTCTCTATTGCCAATAAAGAGTGGAGTGGATCCACCTTCAGTGGATGGACCTTCAGAATAGTAAATCTCCTATTCTGAAGAGGATTGGCATGTACATTTTAATATATGCATTTATTATATCTCATTAACTTGTTCATTACACAGTATATTTAGCATTCATGCCAAATTAGGCCTGGATTTTCCATTCTCGCAGAGATTGGTGAATCCCGGTGGTAAAGGGGGGGGGGGGGGGGCGGGCCTGTGAAAGCCGGAGCAATCGCACCACTATGGTGTTATCGTTGCCGGCTTTCGCACCCACTAGCGCTACCGTGAAAGGTGGTGCTATTGGGCGCACTACTGGCAGCAATAACGTGGCTTATCTTATCGCCGCCAGAGAAGATACCGCTGCGTCCCCCTCCTCGCCACCCCGACTCCTCCCCTCCCCACCCCGACTCTGCCCCCGCTTGCTATCACACGCGAAAAGTCCCTCTTCGAGTGTGATACTGAAAGAAAATAACCCCCTTAGTTAGAGTGCTTTTTTTGTCTGTAGACCCTACAGAAAAGTAGCAAAAAAATGTTTATTTAAATACTCTGGCACTTTAAATTTGTCACACAAAATTATTCTAGTGTAGGAGTTAACTGTTACATAAAAACTTTGTTGCAAAATTTTCATGGCCAACAGTTTACATAGTAGGCAGTAAAGAATATATGATATGATGCCATGTTTTGAATTAGGATAACTTTAAAAACTAAATAGAGCTTGACCTTTTTTGTCGTACATCAGAATATTACTATCTGGGAGGTAACTATAAGGCTGAACAATTTAAGATAATCCCAATTCCTCCGATTTGTCCCTTTTCTACCAATTTTCTAACACTCTTTCTGTTACTATCACACATGAGAACGACTGCCCAATATATCACATCTCCATATACCGATAAATAAAATGTACACACAACATCCTCACATTCTATTGTTCATTTTCTGTTTACCAAGACATGAGTAGTGCATTTGTAATATTTTGGCTTTGAAACTGATTAAAATTGCCTAATATTTATCATTCTCTCCACCTTATAACTTTTCATACTTTTTAATCTAATTTCTTTGTGGTACAAAGTATGCCATCTTATCTTTGTAAATACCTAATATTTTTTAGGTCAAGCAATTAAGATCTATGAATGAAACTGGTTTCTTGCATGCATCCTGCAAAATAAAATTAGGGAGTTCAAAGTTTCAAAACAGAGTAAAATGAACAGAATCATCTTAAAGATATGTACCTATTTTTTAAATAAAATTCACAAAAATGTAGAAAAACAGCATTATCTGTGCATAGAATTCATGATTGGAAATCTACGGCATCCTGCTTTCAAGGACAGTGCAAATACAGCATTATATTCTCAATGTCAACTGTTAGCAACCTTCAGTTCTTTGACTCATGAAAATGTCTGTTCCTTTAGGTGTTCTGTTAACAAAGCAGAATCACCCCATTTAATATTACTGTTATGGTAATGGGAAATGACTTAAAGTTCATCAGGGTTAATCAGAAAAATGTTGTAAATTATATTCTATTACCGTGTTCGTCTTTACTTAGAAAGGATTATGTTCACAAGTCAAAAGTCTTTGTATGTGCTACTCTGTAATTTGCAATTTGCTGGAAAGCAAAAATCTGGGGGTGGGAGGGAGGGTTACAAATGGTAAAGCAAACACTATGATCCATTTGTGAAATAAATGTCATTAATAATTAGAACATTTTCCAATATAGACCAAGAGAGTAGAAGTAGATTTAAATTAACCTCAGTGCACAAATATTGCTTGTCTTCTTTAACCTGTTTAGTCCCTATTAATTTTCAAATATGCTTCTTTTTATAATTAGGGTCTATGCTCCCTTCTCACTTTGCTCACCAACCTCGCCGCTGGGGTCTTCACTGTGGACCCTACGCTCATAACTAGGCAATAAAAGCAAGGAATGGCTGGTTACAGCAACTGAGTGATTATGTACTGCTTGGTGACCTAATGATAGGAAGCATGGGGAGAGAGCTGTAGAATTCTTGACCCCATTCCTCCTTTTTTCCTACGACTGAGTGTGCAAGCTCATTAAAGCAAAACCCCAAAAAGAGAAATGTATAGTTGCATGCCAACATCAAAGAGTACGCTTTGTATATAAAAGCTGAGTAGGAGAGAAGGAGAGAGACCTCTCAGACTTCTCTTACTCTCTCCTGTCGTTCCTCCCCATGCTCTCCTCCCAATCCCTCCTCTCTCCTTTTTCCACTCCTTTCTCTTCTCTGCCATTCACTAGTGCTGTGTGGGTTCCCTGCTCCCGCCCCCTCCCCTCCTGCCTTTCATTGGTCTGCCCAGTTGCAGTGGGGACAGGAAGAAGAGGCTTGAGTGGTAAGCAGGAGATCTGAACCACTGTCCAAGAGAGTCAGGGCATGAGCCCAGGGAAGAGGACCATACTGGGCTGCTAGCACAGCGGCATACGAACAGCTTTCCAAAGGCACACCACGGTGCTGAAGTCCACTAACTGAGAAGCACTGTCCTAGAGTCCTACTCAAGTGCTCAAGTGGGTTGAGAAGATAAATCTTGTGTGAGTCTTGGGGCCTGTCACAGACAGCTGCATTTTCTTCTGTTTTGGACTGTTAAAATTTTGCATCCTCCTTTACCTTTTTGTTTTTTTGTTTTTTTTTGTACTGTTGAACTGATTGTTTCTTTAGGAAATTTTACATTTGTTTTGGAGCAAAACGCTTTTGGAGAGACTAAGTGTGAACCCCTTGGGCTTTAAAGGTTAGCCTGTCCACCACTGTAGAATCCAGATTCCAGAGCTGCATCGAGTTGAAGACTGCTCTGCAGCATCTGAATGTGGTCCCTTGTAAACAGGAGATAATAATGGTAAACTTCTGAACTGGTTTAATGGCCTCACAGTTCACAACACTAGTGAATAATATATCAACACAGGACAGGCAGTGGGGAAATGAAGCCTCATCTGATCCACACAAGGTGTTATGTTTGGCGGCTTGTGGGACATCCTTACAAGCCGCTGCACTCATCCCCGATCCCACCAACAGCCAGGCCTCACTTCTGTGGTGGGATTCTGCTGGCCTTCTCTCACATGGCAGGACGCTGCCATAACCACTGTCTCCAGCTGACTCTCCACTGGCACATGCATGCCCAACGTCACCTCATTTAAAGGGCCCATGGCGGGGAAAGGCTGTGGTGCCTATTGATGACATCACCAGCCTTAGCCCTATAAAAGGGCTCACCAGACTTCCCTACCTTGCCTCAGCAATGGGTCTCCTGCATCCTGTGTGCAGTGCTTGTTGCTTTCCTGCATGCCTAGTTATGAGAGAACAGAACATACAAAGTTAAGATAAACAACAAGGAATCTCACCCCATCCAATCCAAGATGGGGGTACCACAAGGATCATCACTCTCCCCCACCCTCTTCAACATCTACCTTCTCCCACTCTGCAACTTACTTACTAACCTCAAGCTTACCCATTTCTTATACGCGGATGATATACAAATTCTCATCCCCATCACGGAGACCATACACAAAACCATGGCCTACTGGAAAAAATGCCTCTCAACCATCAACGATCTCCTAACCAGCCTCAATCTGGTTCTAAACACCAACAAAACGGAAATCCTCATAATAGCACCGGATCAATCTGCCCCACCAACATCCGTCAACTCTCCAGACACCTCAGGATATGCCACCGCACCTCAAGTCAGAGATCTGGGAGTAATACTAGACAACAGACTCAGCCTCAATAAATTCATAAACAACACCACAAAAGAATGCTTCTTTAAGCTCCAAGTGCTAAAGAAATTAAAGCCCCTTCTACTCTATAGGGATTTCCGCACAGTAGTCCAGGCCATCATTCTCCCCAAATTGGATTACTGCAATTCACTCCTGCAGGGCCTTCCGGCCTGCACCACCAAACCACTGCAGATGGTACTAAATGCCACTGCAAGGATCCTCACCAACGCCAAAAAAAGGGACCATATCACCCCGATCCTCCAGCATCTCCATTGGCTTCCCATCAAATACAGGATCCAGTTCAAAACCTGCATGATGATTTACAAGGCCCTACATAACATCTTTCCACTCAACCTAACCTTCCAGCTTCAACTACACTCTTCTAACAAACCAACCAGAAGGGCTTATCAGAACAGAATGATCACCCAACCTGCAAAATCTACCCTGAGGAAACGTGCTCTATCCACAGCGGGCCCGTCCCTCTGGAACTCCCTACCACCGGACCTCCGCCTTGAGCCGTGCCACACCACTTTTAAAGTGAAACTCAAGACTTGGCTCTTCCGTCAAGCTTTCCCAGAGAGCTAAAAGCAAGAAAAATCAATCCACATATTGTCTTTCAGCAACAATGTAGTGTCTATTTTGCAGTGTCTATGCTGCTTCGGTTACAGTGTCTATAATGTAGTATCTATATTGCTTCAGTTTTATATTTCCCAGTTGTTCTCTAAGTTGATCCTAGTTGTTTTATAATAGATTGTACCTTATTATAGATTATCCGTTCATTTTATTCAATATGTTCCATGTAAATCGCCTCCCCGGCGATAGTTAACTCTGTTAAATGTGAACCGGAGTGATATGTATTGTATACAGGAACTTCCGGTATATAAAAACTAAAAATAAATAAATAAATAAAATAAATGCCTAGTTCCTGTGTCCTATGTTTCTGTTTCCTGCATCTTCTCTCCAACCCAGCCGTGCCTCATCTCTCCAGCCCTGCCTTGCCTCATCTCTCCAGCCCTGCCTTGCCTCAGTTGTCCAACCAGCCCTACCTCTTGTTATCCAGCTCCCACTGTTGTCAGTCCTCTTCCTCCTTGCCTTCCCCATGGATCTGACCCTTTCTTGGACACTGACTATTCTTGTTTGCCTCCTACCTCTGACCTTTGCTTGGACCCTGACTACTCTTGATTGCCATCTTCCTCTGATCCCTTACCTGGACTTTAACTTCCCTTGCTTGCCACCTGCCTCTGACCATTGCCTGGCCCTGGATCACCACCTATGCTGTTCTGATACAGACTCTTGCCTGCTGGCCCCAGGAACCCAAGGGCTCAATCTGCAGGAAAAGGGTCTGGTACAGGTGAATCCATAGATCAGTCTCTTGCCAGCTAGCCTCCACCCAGCTGTCTGTGAGGGCCTATGAGTTTCGCCCCATAGGCTGCATTAACCTCACCACAGCAGCAAGGGTTCACATCATTTACACAAGGGCTCCAGTTTGTATCACCTAACCTGCATGACTCCATATAGGGCATCTCTAGTAGTCATGGTATTATACAAGGAAATCATATAATGCATCTCTCTCCCCTGCTAACACCAAGGTACTTGCACAGCACATCCATCACCAATATTGGTAAAGAGACTTATATGATAAGAAATCCTCTCCCATCTCATTTTCTGCTTCTGTATAAAATACTGCATGTTATCAGACATGCAATTAACCATGCCATGTACAAAGAAGTTGATACACATGAAAACAGAAGAGTGCTGCAACTCATTCTTCTCTATTTCCACCAGGCTGCTGGACTTTGTAATGAACAAGTAGAAAATGTCTGTCAGCTCTGCCAAAAATCATGGTAAATAGGTGTCAGCCCCAAATATTGTCCATACAGACCCTTTAATGACAGCTCTTATTTGGGAAAACTTGAATGCTAAGTGCTGTTCAGCAAAGTGAGAACTAAAACAACAGGGTAACTCAGCTCCATAAAGAATTATTTTTATGTAAAAGAGCTTACATTTCCTTCTTTATAATTTTAATAAGCAACTACTTGCTCTGTCTTTCCATCCATCTACTAATCCATTATTGGTGTCCATCAAATAAAGGTTGTTTTCTCTCTCAGTGAGCTTGATTTCCCTACCCTACTACTTAACATTTATATAGTGCTACACAACATGTGCAGTGCCTCCTATCCCCACCCATTTTCGGCTCAGAAGATTCTCAAGGTTTTCCTGAATAGTGACTTCATAAAATAGGACATGTTGGAGATATTCAGAGTGATCAGAAAAATATTTGTCATGACTCAAAGATAGGTAAAAGTATATGTAACATGCAGGAGAAGAAGACACAATAGATACTCCATTAATGCCCTTTGCTCTGCCCTTCATTAGCCCATAAAGGGCTATTCGTCGACACACTGCTTGCCTTTTATTCATCTCTTGCAACTTTCAAAGAAGAATATACTGCATTTATTCCTTCCTCAGGCTGTAACATACCTAGAAGGACCCTTGCCACTGCTGCATAGCTCCCATTATAGTAAACTGAAGTGATTTATTATTTATTTTCTTAAAACAGCCCCTGCTATTTTGCTCTTATCACATGGCATCAAAGGGAAATCTGAAAAAAACCTCTAGCTACTTATGAAGCAGTAACTCCCCGAGGCTTTCCCAGTGGTTCAGAGGCAGTGCTGCTCATTGCCCTGCAGAGGGACCTGCTTTTAATTCCCAGCTTGGGTCTTCCACTCCCTGGGTAAGTCAGGATGGGGGGTGCTGCTCAGGAAGTACTCATAGCCCCTAGGGGAGAGGAATTCCCAATCTTCACAGAAAAGCAACATCTAGTAGTCATATGTGTTGCTACGAGGTGGCAAGAACCCATCCCAAAAGAAAACTTACTTACTTGCTACATTTTTGCCACCCCGGTCAGAGTATACCTTGTTGAAGGACAGCTGCCAGGTGGAACAACATGGCTGGTGGGAATCCACAGGCCTCACCAGTGGAAGAGACGTGAAGCTATAAGCAAGAAGACATGCAGAAGCCTGCCCCTTCACTCCCTACCATTGCATCTTCTCCATCAAGACACACAGCAGTGAGCACATTTAAATTTGCAAGCCAACACATCCTGTTTCTCTTCTTGAAGACCAGCAACAGGAAATGCTAGTACATGAATTTTTAATACACTTACAATATTGGCACCTTGACAGAAGAGGCAGAATGGTAGGAAGCCCAGGAAGGGGCTCCTGCTACTTTGCTAGTCTGAAGGAGAGCAAGAGGCAGATGCTGGGAGGTGAGGAAAGAGAGAGGGCAGACACTGGCAGAGAGGGAAGATGCTGAGGAAGAGGGAAGGAACGAGGAGGAGGACAGATACTGGAGACATGGGGATGAGGGTAGAGCAGAGTTAGATGAGGACTCGGAGATTAGGTGGGAGAGTAGAAGAGCACAGATTCAGATTAACTGGGTATTGGTAGGAGAGTGGGGACTCAGAACTTGGGTGGGAGTTCAAGTGGAGACTTAGGAATTAGGGGAAGGAGTGTGGGGACAAGGATGGGAAAAGTAGGATTGCGCAGGGATTCAGAAGTTAGAAGTGCAGAAGGGACTACGCAGTTGGATTGGAGGTATAAGTAGGTGTGTATTAGATGCTTTGTGGGGTGTGAGGAGGTAATGGAAGATGGTTTGAAGGATATGGAGAGGTGAGGAGAGGTTGGGCGGCCATGGAAAAAGTCATGGGGCTATAGAGAGGATGAGAAGTAGAGGTCTTTGAAGGGGCTGAGAAAGGGTGGAAATGGAAGAACTGTATGAGGGAATGGGATATTAGGTAGGGGATAAAAGAAAGCAGACAGACTGGAGACAAGAGAAGGGATAAGTAACAGGGATGAAGCTTGGGGTAGTGAGAGGATGCAAGGCAGAGAATGAAGAATATGGAAGGGTAAGTGCAGAAGGTGGAAATGGGAGACTAGAGAGTGGGTAAAAGGGAAATAGAAAGTTGGAATTAGAGACTGAGGGGTGACTCAGGAGATGAAAAGCTGTTAGCCAGGTTAGAGGTAAAAACAGGAAGAGTTGGAGGATGAGAGAGATAGGGAAAAAAGATGACATGAAAAGATCAGTGTCAAAAAGATATAGAGGAGGAGGGGAAGAAGACATGGAGAAAGAGGAAACAGAAAATGGAAATGAGACCCTGGAAAAGGACTTAGAAGACGTACAAGAAAAAATATTGAAGAAAAGCCTGGACCAACCTGATTAGAAAAATAAAATGATCAGACAACAAAGGTACAAAAAGTATTTTATTTTCCATTTTTAGAGAGTAGAATATGTCAACTTTGGGAATGTGCATTTCTAATATTTTTTTAATTTTATTCAGTACAGGAGGAAAAGCATTTCTTTTTCTTTTTTCAGTGTTTCACTGCTCACAAATTTTGGTTTCTCGGGGTTTTAATTTTGGATTTTGTTTGCATATTTCTGTTTCTAATTTATAGTCTCTTATTCTTTATTATGTAATTGTCTGTGTTCTGCATGTGTGACTAAAGTGAGAGATTCAGCTAGTGTGTATTTCCTGTGTGGGGATCTGTAGCAGTCTGGCTTGTTCTGTTTTCCCAATAGGGGGGTGCACTGGTGTTCTAGGATCTGATGCCTTTTTATAATTAGGATTGGCGATGTTTGAGTTTTGGTTGTTGGTGCTGTTATGTCACGGTGTGGTAAGATTCTGAGTGTCTTTTTGGCAGGGTTTGGTGTTACTTCACAAAGTATCTGGTAGTGGAGGGAATTTGTTTTGCTGTTTTTGAGCTGACACTAAAATTTGAATAGAAATTTGTTTGTATGTTGACTTGTAAAGTGAAATGTTCTAGCTCTACTGTCTGCTCTGCACCGGTAGTTGGGGGAGTCTTTGCGAATGCAGAATGTTACAGAATTGGAGTTTTATATTGAGATTCTGTCCCTTGCGGTATAGATTCCACTCCCATGTAGAAGAATTGGTTGAATGATGCTATCAAATAATTTTACTAGTAGCTTTACTGGATTGTTGAAACTGACTGGGCTTCTTTATTACATAAAACATCCTTAGGACAACTACTTTTAGTATTTTTTGTAGCCAATTTAAAGGCAGAGGACCCTGCTATGGAAGTGGGTGTGATGTGTAGAAATGTCACGTTTACTTGACCCTTGCTGTACCTAACACTCCATTGTTGCCCCTCCCCTTCCCCTAGATATTTCTGTCTAGAAATTCCACTGCTAGTAGCCATATTCAGGGTTCATGATTGCAGGGTTCCAAAAGGAGCTCTTGTGCATGGCTCCCAGCTGAGGACCATTGCTGCAATGACTGGATTAAAACACTAATCTGGGAGGGGATATAAAACAGGGAAAAATTTCCCAGGTAGTTTCAAATAAAGGCTCATGGCATCAGATCCCACCACTGGTTCCAACTGAACTGGAAGCCTAAAAAAGCAGAGAGAAGATTGCATGATAAGAAAAAAATAACTGCCATTCCCTTTTCTAAACTCACATTTTTACACTCTATATTTATATTTTCAAAATAACATTCAAGTATAACTTGTAAAGCAAAATAATCCATAACATAGTAGGAAATCCTTCACATAAGAAAAAAAAGAAAAACAAGAAATAATTACTATATAACCATATGGGCTAGGGCAGTACCAAAATAAGAAGAGCGAGAGACAGAAACAAGGGAGATAAAGAAAAGAAAATACTTCCATGAAAAACTCTTCCAAGAAGACATCTCCATCATACATTACAGAACAAACCCCCTCCTGCACTAACCCCAATTAAGACATAGCACTTTTACCTCCGGCCCCTGGTAATCTAGAATCTAAAAACGAACGAAGCTGGGAAGGTTAAAAAAATACATCGCTTTCTGAAGAAATATAGATGTGACATTTGCATGAAAAGTGAAATAAGATACTTGCGCCTAAACCAATCAATCACTTCATTATGCTTAGAAAAAAAATGTCTTTCTTCTTGCTTCAGTCACTCTGGAGAAATCAGGAAACACCCAACCTTTAAGTTCCATGAAAGGCAGTTGAGCAGCACAAAAAAAAGAGCTTAAGAACCATGTCCCGCTTTTCTACATCCACCACCATCGTCTCCAGAAAAGCAGAAAGGTCCAAGTCCACAGGTCCCACTACACATGCCTGACTTGGATTTCTAATTGCAGAAGAGGTTCTAGAGGGAAGATAATATGCCTTAATAATAGTAGAAGAAATTTCATTCAAAATTCCCCAAACCTCTCTCATTATATGATTTGAAAAGTTCAGCAGGAGAAATCATAGGGACCACAGGAAAACTGACACTTGCAGATTGGTTGCCCTGGCAGAATTTTACAAGTTCTCTATCCTCCGAGAACCAATCATCTTATCCATAAGTATAGAAGCCTGAAGCGTGGAAAAATTCTCGGTGGCTGTTTTAAGATCCTGAATATCTTTAGAGTGAGATTGTATATGTGATAAAATGTTATAGGTAGAATAGTTAAAGAAGCCAATGACTACTCCATAGAGGAAAGGAGTAACCAAATGTTGTCCAAAGTAATGGGGGAAAGGCTTAGCACTAGGAATTACCAGTGGGAGCATAGTTAGCGAGTTCTGAAGTGCAGGCGTGATGGAAAAACCTGATGAGAAGCTCACTCCAGCCAGGGGACCTCTGCGGAGCTCAATAAGTCATTGACACAATCTTGAGGGCCTACTGCCAGCAAAATCAGCATCTATGCCCCCCTAGCATGTCCATCTGGGTAAGTTAAAGCAAGCCCTAGGGATGTGCAGAAGGAAAAAAAAATTGTTTTGATTCGTTTTTCATTTTGCAGGGACCCAAATTCATTGCATTAGTTTCATAGGGGGGAAAACCAATTTGTTGATTAGTTTTATTCGTTTTCTATTTGCCATTAAAGTCAAGGGGGGGAAGTATTTGCAGCCTATTTCTGGTTTTATTATCAATTCTGATGAAACTTCTGGGGAGCAATCGTCAGAATGAGAAAAGAGCTCCAAGGTACTTAGACTGTGGCAAAGTGGTACTAAAGTGGCATGAATAGCCTAAGGCACTGTAAAGGGGCAAAGGGGTACCAGGAATGGCAAGAGTGCTTTAACACAGGTGCAAAGCAGCAGCGAGAGTGTCAAAAACACACCACAGCTTCAAAAGAGAGCACCAATAACAGTTGCATGATCCTTCGAAGGCAGCACGACAGGCAAAGTGGCAAGACAAGTGGCATCAACATCCTACAGCACAATGAAGGGAGAACATAGCAAGCAGAAAGGGTGTCAGAAAAAAACCACAAGGCGCCGATAAAGGGACAAAGCAGCAGAAAGACTAGCATCGACACACTGAGGAACCATGATAGTGGCAAGAACACCACAAGGAGTAGAGTGAGTCATCTGGTGTATGGCAGCAAGGCAGAGTGGCAGAAAGTTGATAGGGGCAAGACAGGCTGGCAGAGCATAGCTAGTCTGGTCCCTGTGGTTTTGATAGCGACAAGACATGCTGGCAGAGCTGAGGTAGTCAAGTCCCTGTGGGGAGTTTCCATTGGCATCTAGTGAGCTCTCGCTGGTCTTTTAAAATCTGGTGGATGTAGCAGATATACAAATGAGAATTTTGAAGGTTTAGGCGGAGGAGGTTTCCATGTGAACAGCGGTTCAATATGGGTCAGTGGGTGTTAAGAAAAAGGCTGGCTACACCCGGGGAGAGTTCCCTTTCCTTTGCGCAGGAAAGGGCTCCCTGGAATGGGTTGGGCCCTAGAGTGGAGTACAAGCCTTCAAAGTGTGGTGAAGTGGAGGTTTCCATGTGAACAGCGGTTCAACATGGGTCAGCGGGTGTTAAGAGATAGGCTGGCTACACCCGGGGAGTGTTCCCTTTCCTTTGTGCAGGAAAGGGCTCCCTAGAATGGTTTGTCCCCTAGAGTGGAGCACGAGCCTTCAAAGTGTGGCGAGTCGACATGGAGGAGCTTTCCATGTGAACAGCGGTTCTGGTTCAACATGGATCGGCGGGTAGATACAGGCTGGCTACACCCGGAGAGAGTTCCCTTTCCTTTGCGCAGGAAAGGGCTGCCTGGAATGGGTTGGGCCCTAAAGTGGCACATGAGCCTTCAAAGTGTGGCGACATGGAGGAGGTTTTCATGTGAACAGCGGTTCTGGTTCAACATGGGTCGGTGGGTACTAAGAGATAGGCTGGCTACACCCGGGGAGAGTTCCCTTTCCTTTGTGCAGGAAAGGGCTCCCTAGAATGGGTTGGCCCCCTAGGGTGGAGCACAAGCAGTCAAAGTGTGGTGAGTCGATGTGGAGGAGGTTTCCATGTGAACAGCGGTTCAACATGGGTCAGCGGGCGTTAAGAAATAGGCTGGCTACACTCGGGGAGAGTTCCCTTTCCTTTGCACAGGAAAGGGCTCCTTAGGATGGGTTGTTGGCTCTGAGAGTGGGGCACGAGCCTGGGGAAGTGTGGCGAGTCGACATGGAGGAGGCCAAAATTTGTTTTAATTAAGGTAAAGTAAGAAAATCCATTCATATGTGCACTGATGTGAATTGTATTATAGTTAGCTATGATTATTTAGGAGCCTTGTAACGGAGTTTCATTATTATTTTGCCTGTATAATGGCACCAATTGTTAGGATTTAAGCATGTGCACACAGATCATGACTTCCTGAGCAAGACGAAGGAAATTTTCTGCTCTTCCCTGAAACTAAAAGAAAATTGTTTGTTTTAATTAAGGATCCATGCTGTGAAGGATTAGTAGTTTGAATTGCCAGAGACGGAGGGTTTCCTTTGCAATGAGGGTCCACCTGTTAGGACCAAAATAAGCGCTGATGTCATCTTTTACCCAAATCTACAATATCAACCTATGTTGACTTTGTACCCTATACAGTGCCTCTGTAAACTATGGGAACACAGTGGATGAATAAGAGTACAAGTACCACGAGTTTTCTATAGTACTAGAAACATTAATGTTTGAGGTCAGGCCCTTGTAGTGTCATAAGGGCTGGACAGTGGACAGACAGGCACAGCGTTTGAGGTCAGGCCCTTGTAGTGACGTAAGGGCTGGATGGACAGGCACAGCGTTTCAGGTCAGGCCCTTTTAGTGACGTAAGGGCTGGACAGACAGAGCATTTCAGGTCAGACCCTTGTAGTATTGTAAGGGCTGGACGGGCAGGCACAGCGTTTGAGGTCAGGCCCTTGTAGTGACAAAAGGGCTGGACAGTGGACAGACAGGCACAGCATATGAGGCACTTGAAGCTGCTGCAAGGCTTTAAATTGCTCTTATTTATCTTGCCATTCACGGAGAAAATTTGGAAACCCAAGCAAAGGTATGTTTATTTTCAAAAACACTAGCATTTCCATCAACTGGTGCCAGCCTTGAGCGGTGAGGGCTCATGATATCCCCTGTCATTGAAAATATACATTCACTGGGCACACTGGTTGGTAAACATGACAGATATCGCTGAACCACTTTGGCTAGGTGTGGCCAGACAGTGGACTTGTGTGCCCAATATGCCAGTGGATCTGTCTGCATGTCCTCTATGGGCTCTGTGAGATACCGTGTCACTGACATTTGTGCTGGTGGGGCTGAGAGTCCTTCTTGCCAGCTGCTTTTGCTCTAGCCCATTCCAGAACAGATGCTTTTTTAGGGGCAACATGGCTTTGGCATACTGAAATGGAGGAGGAAGTACTAGCTGTTGCTGACAGAGTGCTGCTCCTGTTGAGCTAGCACTACTCTCTGAAGTGCCCGCTGTTTCCTCCTCTGGTTCATGCCTAATCTCTGCCTAAGGTGTTCCTGTTCACAGAATTTTACTAACAGCAGGTCCTTCACAAATATGAGACAATCGGACTGCGAGTTTCCCTTTCACATGGGGATCACAGACTGTGGCTAGCATGTATGTGTGGTCTTTTGTTAAAGGTCTTAATCTTTCTTGCACCTGCTTCTGCAAAAAGTCAATGCAGCATCTATGTTGTCATTCCCTCTTCCTGTTTAAAGCCCTCCAAATTTTCCTCCAGAAAATTAACTATAGGGATGATGTCAGCCAAGGTGGCATTTCTGGAACTCAGCTCCTCCGTGGCATCCTTGAAGGGCTGTAGGAGTTTTACCAGCTGACTCATGACTAACCAATCATGATGTCCTAGGGGACTCTGCACACCTATGTCCATTGCCGCAGAAAGTTCATGAAGAGGTGTCTGCTGCTCCTCTAACCTCTGCATCATCATATAGGTAGAATTCCACTGGGTGCCAATGTCTTGAATGAGACGCTTGTGAGGCATCTCCAAATTAGTCTGCTTTTGTCGGAGAACCTGCCCTGCCTTCACACGTCTGTGGAAGTGCGCTGCTATGTTCCTGCACTTGTATATTAACATATGCAGGTATTCATTCTCTTGGTGACTGGACTCCAACTCCAGAGCTGACTTCACTACTAGGTGCAGAGTGTATGCAAAACAGCAGATGTTCTGAAAGTGCCCATCACATATTGCCTTTACTATGTTTGCACCATTGTCTGTGACAAAGAACCCTGCCTGAAGATTCCTGTCTCACTGGTGTAGCTGCCAGCCCACCAGCATCTGTCTGATGCATGCTAGAATATTGGCTGAGGTGTGGGCCTCGTCCCCCAGGTGGGTGTGCAGTAAAGCCCATCTCCACGCTGATACTTGTTCACTAATAGAGCTGCTGCCTGCCCCTGCCTCAGCCAGGTCCCACCAATGTGCTGTCAGGGAGAGGTAAGAGTGTGAAGCATTCATGGTAGTCCAGATATCGCAGGTAAAATGCACATTCCCCTGTGCCTTAGCTAGCAGTGCTTGGATGCGACTGTGACACTGGTTGTACCGGCTGGGGATGACCTTTCTGCTAAATGTGGTTCTGGAGGGAACTTTGTACTTTGGAACTAAGACCTTCAGCAAATGCTTAAAACCCACATTCTCAACACCTGCAAGGGCTGGTCATCAAGGGTAATCATTTCCCGATGCTCCTGGTTACAACTTTTAAGGCTGCCTGCCTACTTCCCCGGGATAGCATTACCGAACACCACCCCATTTCCTCCATGGTGGGTTGTCGCTTCTGCACATGGCAGGGGGCTGCTGGCCGGCCTCCTGACTGCTAGAAGGGACTGAGGGTGTGGGGTGACTCTGTTCCTTTTCAATCACTTTATGCTGCCTGGAAAAAGGGGTCTCCTGACTGGTACTGCCACCATCCCCAGATGGCAGTACTGTTGTGTGATGCTTTTGCATATGATGCATCATGCCAAAATTAGTTAGATGTCCCATTTGCTTGCCTCTGCTAATAGCCCTGGCACAGTAATTACACTGAGCAAAACGCGAGTTCTCCATCACTTTAAAATGGCTCCAGATCACAGATTTATTTCGTGATCCCTTCTCTATAGCCTTCGGGGGGGAGGCTGGCACTGGAGTTGAAGTAGTGGGTGCACCCTGAGAAGCAATGCCAGGGGCATCAGTCACACTCTGTGCCTGCGCTGACTACTCTTTCTCCTCCTCATCATCAGTTTCATCTCTCCCCTGCAGCACTGAAGTGGAGGCTAAGACAGAACTAACTAATCCTCCTAAACTTTCTTCAGCTATTACCTCTTCCATTTCTGATGATGAGAATCCCACACAAGATGATTCTTCATCGGAATCAGAAGCAAACAGTGCCTGCGCTACATTTTCAATGCTAAGTCGAGCCTGCTGTCGCACTGCTGCTTTTGGGTCTCACCCTTTTGTCTTGCATGACTCAGCCTTCCCTTCCCTCACCTCCAAAACTACAGGATCAGAAAAAGGTGGTGGTGGTGCATCATCTTTATATTTCAGTTTTTTTCAAGATGGAACCGCCTGCCACTCCAGAGATTTTAGATTGGAACAGCTCCCTTTTTAACTTTAATGGGCATTGGCACTGCCTTTTGAAGTTCCTCCTCTGCCAGTCCCAATCACTTGTCTACCTTTCCCTGACATCATGGATTTAATGTCACTGCCTACTAGGGATTTCAATTAAAATAATTATTTCTTAATTGGTGAATGAACACCTCTGTACCAATATATGTGAGTCTGGAAAACTGCCCACAGATGCACAGTGCATTGCCTTGATGTACACTATAACTGAGACTGCTGTAGTGAAACAGCAGAGAAAAGACTTGACTGGAAGCCTGAGCAAGCACAATTCCTAGTGATGCTACTTCTCGTTTGAAAATACCAACTCACACTATCTCCCACCCACACCACCCAAACCCTGCATGTACCTGCACCAACCTACCCCAGGGGGGTAAGATCAGCATCAAAATGCCACTGCTAGCATCTTGTCTCAGTGGGAGAGACAGAGAGACAGTCTGCGTTCAATAAAAAAAAGTGCAGTCAAACACGAACAAATATCTTTTTCAATGGAAAACTCTATCAAAGTAGCTAGCAGTTGAATACAGATTTGAGACACTCAGACTAGCTCTGAGTAAAGCCACCTCCCCAGACAACACCCGAAAGAAAGAGCGTGGCACGCCACGTGCTTAAGATATAAATAGTACAGCATCATCAGGAACAGCATCACAGAGCGCTGAGTGAGAGCGGCGATTGGCTGCATTAGAAAAATGCTTATCTCTGATAGGTTGCATTCTCGTCTCCTTGCCAACCTGTCTGACCCACTTTATGATAGGGCTGTGAGGTCACTTATGACTCACAGGAAAGGGTTGGTTTTTGCTATGGATACTCCCAAATGGCCTTTTCCTATTTCAAATGGCTGCTAAGAAATCACTGTGAACCAAAAGAATGAAACTAATATGATATGTTTTATTCGTGGGGGATCGCCATGCGTTTTGCGAACCCACGAATCAAACAAACAGGGACTTATGCGTTGCAGATTGTACATTCATTCAAAACGAATGCACATCCCTAGCAAGCCCCGGATTACACATTTCCGAAGTCAATGCAGCAGAGGGAGGAGCAGAAGGAGATCTGGGGTCGGGGCTCAGGGACAATTCAGCAGCCAGTCCCAGGTGGCAAATTGCTCCCTTGATATTGCCAGCAATGGGAGCTGCCACCAAAGATGATGGAGGAAGCTGCAGGAACTCCGGCATAAATGCCTGTTGCAGGTAAGCCAATTGAGAGTGAGAGGAGGGACTCTCCCCTAGCTTCCCACACCGCTTGACCATGAAGCCTCAGGGAAAAAAGAACTCGTAGGCAATGAAACATGCACCACAATCACAGAGATCCACACAGCATGTCTGCTCAAGTTGCCATTAAATTCATTTTTAAAGGGACACTGACACATTTTCTGGACACTAGTCCTTATGGCACTAACCTCTTAAAAATGTGTTGACTCAGACCAGAATGCCTACAGTACCCTTTAAAGCAAGGTTGCCTGCAACTGAAAACTAATATTTAATTGTCTTCTTATTGTTGATATCATTAGTACTCTTTTCTCACACATAATGGCACTCCAAAATCAGCACCACTCAATTACATACATATAGATCTCTCATCCCTTCATCTCATATGATACATCATTTCTCACATTCTTTACATTACTTTATGAACAGTTCTGTGTTATCTAGCTACTGGCACCTTCCAGATTTGGGAGATTAACTCCAGATTTTTATAGCAGCCTGTATCTTTACTGGTGGTTGGCAGCCCTGAACAAGTCTATTATACAACATACATGTGGATTCCTAAAAGCCCATTTTTGCTGGCTGGACCACAGCGGTGACTTCCTGTTACTTTGTCCAGACAAAGGGCTAGATTCATCAATCCATGCGAAATGATGAGCTGCAACGATAAAGGGGGCGGGGGGCGATAAAGGGGGCGGGAAGGCACTAGTGTGCAGCCAACCGCATCACAGCGGTGCGGTTTTGCCTGTGGTGGTGCAGCCGTGCCGCACATTATCGTCCCCATAGCGCCACACTAAAAGGTGGTGCTATTTCCTGCGCTACTGCAGGCAATAATGTTCAAAACATTATCGCCAGCAGCGATGCCGCCACCCCATTTCCCTAAACCCCTCCCTAACTCCTCCCAAACTCCACCCCTTCCCTTAATTTTAATTTTACCACTGCGATAAGCCCAATTGTGTGCTAAGTCTTTGAGGTGTGCTGCATGCTTCTCAACCTTTCTGTTAGGAAGCATCAACCTTGCTCAGAGGAAGAGCCAGTGAAGTCTGAGTATGCAGAATATGAGGAGATCAAAATTCAGGGTAGTTTTGGATGTGGTGCAGAGGACTCACATTCTGACTTAGTACTTCAGCTGAGACATAATAAGTAGGTATGAAGTACATGGAGTGTGAGTAGTGTCCTTGTATAACTACTGAGGATGTTTGATGGATTTTATGTGTCATGTCTTTGTGTGTATGTGCATGCATATTTTTCTAACACTGGTACTTTGTCATATGCTTTTCCTTTCTTATTCTGTGCTTCAGGTGATGGTCTCTCTAAAGTAGGACTGGTCAACTCCACTCCTCAAGAGCCGCAAACAGGCCTGGTTTTCAGGATATTTAGAATGAAAATGCATGACATAGATTTCTATACAATGGAGGCAGTGCATGCAAATCTATCTCATGCATATCCTGAAAATCAGACCCATTTGTGGGTCTTGAGGAGCAAAATTGGCCATCCCTGTTTTAAAGAATTATCCTGGAACCCTTACAAATAAATAAATAAATAGCCCTTTTATGCAGCAGACAAACCTTCACAACCCATTTATTATTTATTAAGTCACTCAATTTCTAGCCCATCTTTCCATTAAATGCCCAAGATAGGTTATAAATAAAAACAAATGCATAACATTAAAATATAAAACAAATGCATTCTGACTTATCAGAGCTTTCTAGCATTGGAAACGCAGAGAACTGATTCTTCTGTATAGGAGTATTCTTTTCCATCTAAGCAGTCAGTGTTGTACCTTACAGGAAGGACAGTGTTTACATATAGAAATAGTTCTCTCACTTTTCTTTGTTGTTGTTATAGATTAACCTTCCATTACTGCACAGCATCATACTGTGTACTCACTCAAGGCAAAGGAGTTCATTTTTTGTCATTAGCCTGCAGATTTTCTATGTATGCTTTAATTAAGCTGTTACATCCATTATTTCCAATAGGATAAGGGCATTTAAGTGCTTCAGATCATATTTAATTGAGACCAAATGATGATTGAAATGTGGGCAAACATTTTTGGCTTCTCATCTTCAGTTTACATTAACATAACACTATAAACATGTGATGGGCACTTCCTTCACTCTCTATCAGAAGTTGATGATGTCAGGAGAACTTTGCATGTCTGAAAAGGGATTATGAGGCTCAGATATACTGCAAAGAAGCCAATAAAGTTTTACATGCTGGAAAGTGAGAGACAGCCTAAAAATAAAAAGGGGCTATTTGGTTTCTCTGTGAAAACTGGGGCAACCATTCATCACAGAAGAAGAAATGGAGAGAAAGTTAATAGAGGATATTTACAAAATTGCTATGAAAGGGGAGTGGCTATTGCTAGGAGATTTCAATCTGCTGCATGTTGTGTTGCGCTTGGAAGTAAACCCTCCTGACACCTCCTGATAGGGAACAGAAGGCAACTGCCCCCAGGGGGCGGAGCACTGGAGGAGACAGAGGCTCGGATGAGCTTCACTACTGGAAGCCCGAGGTCCCCCTGGGAGGAGCCCATAGGGACCCGGGCCGCTTGGTCTTAGGTTTGCCTCGCAGGCTCTCTTGGGAGAGTAGAAGTCCGGCATGCCCACAGACACAGGGAGAGTGCAATCGGGTTCTAGACTAGAGGTCTGATGGAGCAAAGACGACCAGAACAGCGTAGGTGATGAAAAGGCAAGGAACAGAGCCAGAATCTAGGGATGAAGTCAGGCGAGCAAAGGTCAGAGTCCAGAGGTCAGTCCGTGGGATGGTCAACAAGGCAGATACCGGAGGTCAGACGAGGTCACAGACAGGCCAAAGTCGGGAGGCAGGCAGCAGGCAGGTGGGCAGGTCAAGGGACAAGCTGAGGTATTGAGGTAGGCGGCAGGAAGGCAGGCAGGTCAAGGAACAAGCTGAGGTCTTGAGGTAGGCGGCAGGCAGGTCAGGGAACAAGCTGAGGTCTTGAGGTAGGTAGCAGGCAAGCAGACAGGTCAAGGAACAAGCACGCCCCGGGCCGAAACCACGCCCCCGGGCCCGCCCCCGAAACGCCGCCGACACGCCCCAAAAACGCTGCGCCGATCGGCCCCGCCCCCGACACGCCCCCCTCGGAAAACCCCGGGACTTACGCGAGTCCAGGGGCTCTGCGCGCGCCGGCAGGCCTATGTAAAATAGGCGCACTGGTGCGCAAGCCCTGCTCGCGTAAATCCGGGCGGATTTACGCGAGCAGGGCTCTTAAAATCCGCCCCTATGTACTTGCTGAGCGTTGCTATGCTCTGTTAGCTGCTGCGTCACAAGTAGGGATGAAAAGTGAGGGAGTACCATGTGCTCTACAATGTCCACGGGTAACTACCAGAGAGCCTAGAGGGATTCTTCTGGTACTGGGGGACCAGGCTAACTTCCACACTCTGGCTCCCACCCAGGTACTTTAATGGCTAGCGGATCTGTATAATATGGGTAAAGTAAGGATGCCTTTACAAGTAGCATCCAGACCCCAAAGTCAGGCCACTACAGGACTGCCACTCTGTGGAAGTCTGCCTGGTACACAGCACCAGCAGCACCCCTCTACATCCTGTTCTCTGCACCTGTGCAGATTATGTACCACACACTACTCACTCACTCACGCCTCCCTACTTGACACACAGCAGCTGACACTGTGTTCCAAGAGTCACCAGGTACACAGCATAATGGAAGTCAGCGTTTGGTACCCCTCCCTTTGTAGACAGATATAGGCACAGCACATCAACTTTTCATACATACGGTATTGTCCTTCATATGGCCGAAAGACTGTAGACCTACTGTTCCACTGTGTACAAAGCACAGACCTAGTGTTAAAAACTGAGGGCTGGTGTGGCAACATCTATGTCACCTGTTAATGATATGAGCAGCGGAGAGGTGGAAACGAGAAAACTGAGAGCAAAAAGGGACTATGTAATAGGAGTGCCACAATGCCTGCGGCACGTGGCAAGCAAAGCAACAACAACCACACCTCCATAGACACACAAACCCATGCACCAGGTTTCTCAGTACATGCAGCGTGTTAAGTAGCATGATGCTACGCACTCATCTGAATCAGCCCTATAGTCCTTTACACTGACTGTTCCATGCATCACAGCATTGTGACATTCACTGGCCAGTTTCTTAACCTGCACTACTCCCCTCCATTCATTTGCAAGCCCCTGTGCCAGTGCTAGGTGAGGGTAGACAGCACACCCCATAATAACTGCACTATTTGGCCTACTCCAATTAGTTGTTGATAAAACATCAGCCAAATGTTAAGTTTAACATTCAAGTTGTACAACACACACACCTGCACACCTCTGCCCCTTTGTGAACACTACATATAAACTGTGAGTGTACTTGGTGAAAATGAGTAGTGCAATGGGTCAGACCACTCCTACCGCTGTCCATTTGCTGGCCTGTGAGAGGCACACATTCTCCAGAGGGCAAACAGTCGATCAATGCTGCGCCAAAGCTGTTAGTGCTCACTTTATGAAAACACACTGCCTGCTAAGGGGTATTGGATTGCAGGACCAAGGGTGCAACCTCCAACTGCCACAGCACCCACACACAACTATTGAGCAAACCACACACAGCACGTCAGTCACCGAGTCACACACTCACTTATGTTAGCAGTATGGACTGCATGCTCCAGTTCATGCCCCTACACATGTTGAAGGACTATGTTCCTGCAATGTTTGGCATTAAACAACATAAAGGTGTGTGTCAGCTTGCAGTAACTGCTAATGAGGCTATGTGAGTCCTTCCTATCCATACATTATCTATAGATGTCCACAGGAAAAACTTCTGTCATAGGCATATATCACCCCCCTACTTAGTGTGACATTCTAAGATGGGCCCCTGAAGCCTTAGATGGCACAAAATGTGTGTCTGTCAAGCTAGCAACACATAAAGGCCATCAGCTATCATGGCAAGCACATGAGATCTGTGGGAGCTGTAGGCCTATAATTTCTGCACTGTGTGACACTTACTATGGAGGTAGCTTGTAAGCTCATAACCAGTTCAGCTCAGCAGACTTGGACAACCCAGAATGTAATACACAGAAGACTACAAGGACTATGTAAGAACACACCTGGCCTGATCACAACTAACAGTAGAAGTCTGTTACACGACTTACTTCTGAGGCTAGAGCATTGCAGCTGTTCAGTAGTCCACAGACATCGTCACACGCATGCGCATCACCAATGGCATGCAACCATGAAAGCATGGAAATCTGTGCAGTGATTTTGGTAATGCAACTATATACAAACTATTTGGGACAGGATTGCTCTGCCAATGTGCTTTAATGTGGCTCACAGATCACAGCTGCAGTGCAACATGTAGTAGGTGAAGAATGTGGATATGTTCAGGGTACATACATACATAAGTGCATACTGCACCACCACATGACTATCGTTGACACATAACACACTATGACCTGGCAGTAACCTAACATTTCCCAATCAGAGTGAGGCTATGTGTGACAGGACATTTAAAGGCAGGAAGTTCACATGCATGTAAACCCTGTAAACTCTTGGCCTGTATGATGTGAATGTTTGATAAATAAAGCTCTGGAATTTGTTGCCAGAGGATGTGGTTAGTGCAGTTAGTGTAGCTGGGTTCAAAAAAGGTTTGGATAAGTTCTTGGAGAAGAAGTTCATTAATGACTATTAATCAAGTTAGGGAATAGCCACTGCTATTATTTGCATCGCATCAGTAGCATGGGATCTTCTTAGTGTTTGGGTAATTGCCAGGTTCTTGTGGCCTGGTTTGGCCTCTGTTGGAAACAGGATGCTGGGCTTGATGGATCCTTGGTCTGACCCAGTATGGTAATTTCTTATGTTCTTATATTCTTATAATGAAGATAGATGTGACAGCGGTAAGAGTGGTTATGCACTATACTGTCACGGTGACATGTCAGAGGAAATTACAAGTGAAGGCAGATTTCCAATCCTGCTTTCACTGTGCTGGATGTGCATCCTCTTGCCTCCCCGAGAAGGCGACGCCACCTACATGACATCACGACAGGCAAGGTCCTCAGCTTTTCCACTTAAATATTTCTAAATTGCCTAGCTTTGTGTAGTAGGGTGCATGAGTGTAGGAATGCATGGAACAACAAAGTGGAATGCTACCTTGGAAGGAGCTGTGCACATACTCAAAACTGCACCAGGTAGCACATTAGCTTTCAACAAGCCTGTAATGGAAGGTGAAATCCGACACCTGTATGATGTGTGTAGTATTGTTGGCACCTAGCTCCTATTTAGTAGACACCTAAATCCTGTTCTGCTTTTGAAGTACGTACATGCTGCCATTTCATCACATTTCCATACATTATGTTGAAGCAAATCCAGCTCTCTTTATACCTGCAGGCATGCCAGTAAGACGAGAACTAGATGTATATATGCTGCTCATCGATATGCTGTTATGAATCGTAGTGTACATTGTCTCTTTAACTACTGAGGCACTGATGTAACGTCGTTCTAGCCATGGCCATGTTATTGTATGCACACCCACTACAGGGGTATAACTTCACCTGCATACCTTTAAGCACTTTGTAATAAAGTGTGTAATATTGGAAATCTGTGACTCAAATATTTAACTGTCTCTTACGTTCACATGGGTGTTTCACCTTCACTGCTCTTTGAGATTGATAGCATTTCTATAGGTGTAGCTCTCCAGGTTCAAGGAACATGTGGGGTGCCATCACACTTATGGCTGCATGTCATCCACGTGAGCGCTAGAATGGGCTCCACTGGTGAGGACTTGCAGGCCACACCGTGCTAGGTAGGCCACTAAGTGTAATGCCACACGTGCCTCTTTTATTGTCACTATCAGGCAGAACACATGGTGGCAGTGATATGTGTTTCATGTATTGTTTACTTTCACAACTGTATATAAGAACAGTGTACCGATGGTTTCTCAAGAGAAATCAAGAGTAGCCATACGTGGTTTATGCAATACAGTGAGCTACACAGCCAGGCAGTGAGAGAAAGAAAAGGGCTAGTGAGGAGGGAAGCAGCTAACAGACTGCAGGCGGCCCTCCCCTGCAAGGGGAAGTGTTAGGTGAGGCCTAACAGGCAAAATGTCTTTGTATAAGGTTTTGGCAAATCTGGCTTCCACTCTGCGTGGTCTCCTGGGCTCGTGCAGAGACACATGGGGGATCATGGGGGAGACCCGGACGTAGGTTTATTGGTACTCCATGATGTAGAACCAGATTATGGAATATGCAGCACAGCAAACACAATCTTTGCAACTTTAGGTGGGGCATACATTAAAGCTCCACCCATCTTGTCCAAACAGTGAAAATGACTTTTCAGAAGGTTGAAGGTGCATTCTATGACACAGCAGGTAGCACATAAGGCCTCATTGTACTTCGTCTCTGTCGACATGTTGGGAATGGCAACGGGGGTGAGAAGTCAGGACCTGCAACCATACCATGAATCTCCTGCGGCAACGATAGAAGAAACTCATGAATGATAGCACTGTCACTTGCAGATGTGAATGGCAAACCACAGCATCCAGTAAGATTGTATAAGGTAGCCTGTACCTTTTCTGATTCTTAAAGGGTGATTGCCGTGCCCAAAATGACTTTCATATTGTTGTTGGTCACTAACTATATGTGCAGGCTAGCTGTAGGCATAAGGAGCTCATCTCTTCAGGACTACTAAATCAGATGTGACAATTGGAAGTTTTGCAAGACAGGTCCTCCCAACCCGGCAAAGGCTACTGGTGTGTAGCTGGCTGCCGACCTTTAAGAGTTACATAACAGGTGACACACCTGTGTTAGCAGCAAAACACATACTTCATGCTGTGCATGCAAATGTCCGTGGCAGCTCTGCTGTCCTCCATAGAAACCCATTAGTGAGCCCACATACAGGAAATATAGCAGGCCAGCAACATGCACAGGTAACTGGTCATGGTACCGGTGTGACAGGCTATAAAGAAATAACGTGCAACAAACTTCCAGAGGTGTCAGTAAGGGGCCACATGTGATGGCGCTTTGCTGACGGTGTGGACGGGTAAAGCTCCCAATTCATTGTAACAGCTCCCAAGGGGAGGATCGGAATGGGGCCTTTTTGCTAATGTAGTCATGCAAAGTAAATAGTGATTCCTCTCTCAGCAATCTTTAGCTCCCGTGCATTGTCTGCCTTCACTCATTTTGTCAGCTGTGAAACATGGAGACAAAAAGGCATGTCCTTTCGTGGATTGCAAACTGGCTAAAAGACAGGAAACAGAGAGTAGGATTAAATGGACAATTTTCTCAGTGGAAGGGAGTGGGCAGTGGAGTGCCTCAGGGATCTGTATTGGGACCCTTACTTTTCAATATATTTATAAATGATCTGGAAAGAAATACAACGAGTGAGGTAATCAAATTTGCAGATGATACAAAATTGTTCAGAGTAGTTAAATCACAAGCAGATTGTGATAAATTGCAGGAAGACCTTGTAAGACTGGAAAACTGGGCATCAAAATGGCAGATGAAATTTAATGTGGATAAGTGCAAGGTGATGCATATAGGGAAAAATAACCCATGCTATAGTTACACAATGTTAGGTTCCATATTAGGTGCTACAACCCAAGAAAGAGATCTAGGCGTCATAGTGGATAACACATTGAAATCGTCGGTTCAGTGTGCTGCGGCAGTCAAAAAAGCAAACAGAATGTTGGGAATTATTAGAAAGGGAATGGTGAATAAAATGGAAAATGTCATAATGCCTCTGTATCGCTCCATGGTGAGACCGCACCTTGAATACTGTGTACAATTCTGGTTGCCGCCTCTCAAAAAAGATATAGTTGAGATGGAGAAGTTACAGAGAAGGGTGACCAAAATGATAAAGGGAATGGAACATCTCCCCTATGAAGAAAGACTAAAGAGATTAGGACTTTTCAGCTTGGAGAAGAGACGGCTGAGGGGGGATATGATAGAGGTCTTTAAAATCATGAGAGGTCTAGAACGGGTAGATGTGAATCGGTTATTTACTCTTTCGGATAATAGAAAGACTAGGGGGCACTCCATGAAGTTAGCATGTGGCACATTTAAAACTAATCGGAGAAAGTTCTTTTTTACTCAACGCACAATTAAACTCTGGAATTTGTTGCCAGGAAATGTGATAGTGTGCGTTTTTCAGTTTCTTGCTCGCAGGATGAGCTTGGCATTTACTTACAATGTTGATCCCAGTTCTTGTATCCCTTGTTTAATGTAGTGCATTCTTTCATGCAATTCTCGTTTTGATGTAAACTGATGTGGTATGTAATCTTGTACATGAATGTCAGTATATAAAAGATCCAAATAAATAAACAAAATCCCAGATCTGCAAGCTTTAATACTGGAGGCAGACTTGGACATTGTTGCTATTACAGAGACTGGAATATGGTCATTCCGGGCTATAACTTGTTAAGGAAGTACATAGAGGATAGAAAAGGGTGAGGAGAAGCTCTTTATGTGAAAAATAATAGCCAAGCAACTGAAATGCAAGGGTTGTAGGGTAGAGAAGAAGCACTATGGGCTGTCCTAAAAAAAAAAGATGGTGCTTCCATTTACACTGGTGTGGGCAATGGCCTCCAACTCAGAAGAACTGGATAGAGATCTGGTCAAAGCAAAGACATCCAAATGGTGGGAAAGAAGGGAGAAGTGTTGCTCGGAGATGTCAATCTACCAGATGTGGATTAGAGCATCTCTCCTGCAAAATCTGCATGAAATAGAGAGATAGTGGATGCCCTTCAAAGGGATCTGCTCAAACAAATGGTGAAGGAACTCATGAGTGAGGGAGTGATACTCGACTTTGAGCTCACAAACAGAGAGCACTAATGTCCGAGTAGGTGCTCACTTAAGCACTAGTGATCATCAGACAGTATGGTTCAGTATCGCAACCAGCATAGAGATAAGTCATACGAAGACCCGGGTTTTGAATTTCAAGAATACAAACATGGGGGATGTATGTGAGCCTACCGGAACCTACTGACATTTTTTCTCATTCCCCTGCTCATACAGCATTGTGTGCTTTTTGCTCCACTGCTTTACTTCTATCACTGTTTCAGTTGAGTACTGTGTTCCCTTTAGAATATTGTTTTACATAGAAACATAGAAACATAGAAATGATGGCAGAAGAAGACCAAACGGCCCATCCAGTCTGCCCAGCAAGCTTCACACATTTTTTCTCTCATACTTATCTGTTTCTTTTAGCTCTTGGTTCTATTTCCCTTCCTCCCCCACCATTGATGTAGAGAACAGTGATGGAGCTGCATCCAAGTGAAATATCTAGCTTGATTAGTTAGGGGGTAGTAGGGGTAGTAACCGCCGCAATAAGCAAGCTACACCCATGCTTATTTGTTTTAATTGGATATTGTGTGTCATGTGACCTACTTGGTGCAATTTTTTTAGCTCTTTAACTAGCTGCTCTGGTATGGTCACATACAAGTATGTACAAAAATCCTGTGGTTGCTAAGCGAAGAAATCTTGTCATGAAAACCTTCTGGTATGTATTTGATTTGTATTTTTCCTTTTATTTTTTTTATTCAGATATATATACATTTGTAGCCTTTGATATGATCTGTCTTTTATTGATCATATTTCATTTTATTTACTTATAGAATTGTCCCTCCCAATTAACACGCATGGTGAAACACAGCCTGTGTTGGGAGATGGATCCTTTTGATTACCCATAATTAATGTAGAGCTAAATAAATTTTTAATAATGTAAATAAGATTTTTTTGAGTTTGCCTATGTGGGACAAATCTCAAGATATACACAATACACCCCCTTTTCCTGGATATGTGATTTGTGCATAAGTGGAACTTCTCCCTTTGGATTTATGAGATATGATTCAGACCTTCGAATACCTGAAAGGTATTAATGATACACAAACATCAAACGTTTTCTGTTGGAAAGGTAACTGTACAACTAGAGGTAATGATAAGAAACTCTAGGAGGGATGAACTCAGAACCAATATCAGGAAATGTTTCTTCATGGAGAGGGTGGTGGATGCCCGGAATGGCCTCCCAAAAGAGGTAGTGAGGATGAGAACAGTAAATGAATTTAAAAGGATATAGGACAAACGTTGCGGATCCCTAAAGGCTTGAGGATGGTAATGAAGAAAATGGTTTACCTATAGCAACTTTAGGTGTAACATTTCTGCATGGGAGTAACCCTCACAGAATGGCAGCTACTATCCTTAACAGAATACATGAGGGTAACCTGCACAGAATGGCAGTTACGACCCTTAACAGAATACATGAGGGCAACCTGCATGGTGCAGAAGTTAATACCATTAATAGAATACATAGGGGTATCCTACACAGTGCAACAATTACTGCCTTTAACAGAACACATGGTGGTAACCTGCACAATGTGGCAGTTACTACCATAAGCCACTTTCCGGGGAGACTGGATGGACTATTTGGTCTTTAACTGCCATTACTGCTATGTTACTATTTACTATAGTATACTATTTCAATTAAAACCACATCCCCATACCCCAGTGAGTAGAAAAAGAGCATTCTATTGCAAAGATGATAGCATGGCAGCTTATACAGTTTATCAAATATATAAAATTAAATGAATAAAAATAATCATGATACCAATAGCTAAGCTAGAAGGCTAATTAAGCTTTTGATGGTCAGATATCATGTGACTCATGGTTACTTTATTTTAAATGTCCATAGCCACTGTGAAAATAGCTATACTCAGTCAATAGCTTTGTGAGATGTATCATAAAATGACTGATCAGGTCAGCTGTCCATCATTGCATTCCAAGTGCAGAGCGTTGTCTAAAGTCCCTAAAAGAAAAGGACCTTACATAACAAGTGAAAAATATAACATTTTAAATTATTTATAAGTTAACATGTATGTATGCCAGAAGATTTATATTAATAAAAGCAATTCAATATGACAATCTATTCAAAAGCATTTACTTTTAATTTTCTTAGAATATAAGTAAACGCAAGGAAGGTATTATTGGTGTGGAAAAACTGTTTGTGGTATGTATATTAACTGCTGCATACAGATACTTTATTTGCCAGAAAGAGCCAAATTGGCCAATTATATGACAGGGGCAGCAATGAACTGAGTTCAATGAAGTTGATCGTAAAGGCAAAAACTCGTAAGAAAACCTTTTAAAAATATATCCAAAACAGGTGAACTGTGAGGGAGTTGGTTAGATGATCGAGGGGTTAAAAGGGCTCTTAGGCAAGATAAGGCCATGGTGGAAAGACTAAATTAATTCTTTACTTCTGTGTTTACTAATGAGGATGTTGGAGAGATACCAGTTCTGGAAATGGTTTTCAAGGGTGATGATTCAGATAAACTAAACCAAATCACAGTGAACTTTGAAGATGTAGTAGGCCAGACTGTCAAACTGAAAAGTAGCAAATCTCCTGGACCTGATGGTATATACCCAGTGTTCTGAAAGAACTAAAAAATGAAATTTCAGATTTATTTGTACAAATTTATAGACTATCATTAAAATTGTCCATTGTACCTGAAGACTAGAAGGTGGCCAATGTAACCCCTATATTTAAAAAGGGTTCTGGGGTGATCCAGGAAACAATAGACCGGTGAGCCTGATTTCAGTGCTGGGAGAAATAGTGGAAACTATTCTAAAGAACAAAATCAGAGAACATATAGATAAACATGTTTTAATGGAACATAGCCAGCATGGATTTACCCAAGGGAAGTCTTGCCTCACAAATCTGCTACATTTTTTTGAAGGGGTTAATAAACATGTGGATAAAAGTAAACCGGTAGATATAGGGGTAGATTTTAAAAGAAGCGCGATCAGCCTACTTTTGCTTGCGCATCAGACTCAAGCAAAAGTACGCTGGATTTTAGTAGATACGCGCGGATCCACTAAAATCCTGGATCGGCGCGCGCAAGGCTATCGATTTTGTATAGCCTGCGCGCGCCGAGCCGCGCTGCCTCCCCCCGTTCCCTCCAAGGCCGCTCCGAAATCGGAGCGGCCTCGGAGGGAACTTTCCTTTGCCCTCCCCTCACCTTACCCTCCCTTCCCCTACCTAACCCACCCACCCGGCCCTGTCTACACCCCCCCCTTACCTTTGTCGGGGGATTTACGCCTCCCGGAGGGAGACGTAAATCCCCGCGCGCCAGCGGGCCTGCTGCGCGCCGGGCCGCGACCTGGGGGCGGGTACGGAGGGCGCGGCCACGCCCCCGGGCCGTAGCCACGCCCCCGTACCCGCCCCCAAAACGCTGCCGACACGCCCCCGGAACGCCGCGACGACCGGGCCCGCCCCCCGACACGCCCCCAACACGCCCCCCTCCGAAAACCCCGGGACGTACGCGAGTCCCGGGGTCTGCGCGCGCCGGGAGGCCTATGTAAAATAGGCTTCCCGGCGCGCAGGGCCCTGCTCGCGTAAATCCGCCCGGTTTTGGGCGGATTTACGCGAGCAGGGCTCTGAAAATCCGCCCCATAGTGTATTTGGATTTCCAGAAGACATTTGACAGGCGTTTGAGAGGCGTCTAAGAAAACTATAAAGTCATGGGATAGGAGGTGATGTCCTTTCGTAGATTGCAAACTGGTTACAAGACGGAGAGTAGGATTAAATGGTCAGTTTTCAAAATGGAAAAAAGTAAACAGTGGAGTGTCTCAAGGATCTGTACTTGGACTGGTGCTTTTCAATATATTTATAAATGATCTGGAAAGGTATATGACGAGTGAGGTGATCAAATTTGCCAGAAACAGGATGCTGGGCTTGATGGACCCTCGGTCTGAACCAATATGGCAACTTCTAATGTTCTCATGAGTTCTACATTTTTATTTTTATTTGTTAGTGATGACACACATGTTTTTCACTGATGACTTTGCTTCTAATGAGAAATGCATCAGCAACCAAAAGACAGAATGTTTGTTCTACCCTGCTCCATTATATAATCTTATGTTATTAGAAATATATTTAATGGTTATAAAAGATTAGCAGATCCAAATATATGGTTCAGATTAACCTGATTCATTCAGCCTGATTCATTCATCTTTTTCTCTTGTTTTTGAGACAGATTTAAATGCCATGATAGTGGGCTGTGAGTGGCCCTTTGATATCATGTGACTTCATTCATTGCTTAGTAGTGTTCACTCTTTCTGTTGCTATTCTGTGGTGTGACTTTTGATTGGCTAGTTTCAGTCATGTGATATTGGTCCATTGACTTTGACATATTCCTTCCAGTGTGGTGACTGACTCTTCATGTCACCTGTTTGTTTTTGGTATGGTTTTTGACTTTTAAAAAAAGAATTGTAAGCATGTAGTATGTTTTACATATTTTCAACTTGTTTTTAAGCTCTTTTGGTATGTATATTCATGTTTGATCCTGTTCTTTAATTGTTAGTAGTCTTTATCTGTTCTGTCTTTGTAATTGTGATTTTTTTTTCCATTGTTACTAGTACTTATATTCTGTTGTCCCTTTCAACATAGCCTGAGGGTGAAACATGTATCATGACAGGAGGCTAACCTTGTTTCTGTGCTTTGATTTTTGATGTGATTCCATAACTTTCATTAAACATGAAAACTGTTTGTGGAATAGAAATTTAATATGTGTACTTGCATCTTTCTTCTTTGAGAACAGATTGAAAACATTGACAATACCATTGCTCTGATATTTTGATTTTGGATGCATTTGCCATATCATCCCCACTTTTCTTTATGCATAAATAGAAAACTACACATATTTATTTTAATTTTCAGAATCAAAATGTCTGTCAGAAGAGATATGGAAGTAGGTTATTTGTGCATTCAGTATGTGCTCTGGGTTGCATAAATATATTTGATAGCCTTATCTGCAATATGCAAAACAATGATATCCTTTTATAACTTTAAATCAGAAGCATCTTGTACTTTTTCTCTTCCTACTAGCAATGTATCTTCTAGCAGCTGCAGGAAGCACTTTGAGCAATATTTATTTGTGGAGACAAAGATCAATACAAAGCACTTAGTGGCGCAGTACATGTCCTGAAGAGACCGCTGGGAAAATAAAAATATTTCATTACAGAGTTGATATCATTACCTGTGTACCCGAACACCTCCATACCTTTAACAGTTATCACTGCTTTATTCTGACACCCAACATACAATGCAGCCTCTGCTTCTTTCATCCTATCATTTTGAAAATATATCCTCTTTATAACTAATTTTTTTTTTAAAGAGGAGATAGTGGTGAGGCTTTGTATATCTGTTCCTGTACAAGGAAGTTAGCTACCATGATACCGTATATTCTTTGACTTAAAAAAAGTCATATAAATATGTACCTTATTTAAACCCTTTAACAGTATAATGAAACTATTTACCATTATCTTGCATCAATGTGTTACATAATGAATAAAAGTTAACTATACACTTTTAAAAATGTTGATGTGTTAAGTTTAAATTTGATTTGTTAAGTTTTAATTTGGAATGTAGCTTTTCAAACTGTCAATGTTTTTCATTTTGTTAAATTGCATGTTATTGCAGAAACTATCATGCATACTGCATATAAGAAATGCTACTAGTGCTGCTAAAAAATGTTTTTTTTAAACAGCTGAAATAATTACTGATTGGAAGGGCATGCTTAATTATATTTATTTTCTAGTTTACTTTTACATGTAGCACACTATATAAGTGTCTGATTAAATCAGCTATGCCTATTTATCTCAAGCAACTTTTCGAATAAGGATTGCTTTTAAGAAAGAATAGATTTTTTTCAAAGTTATATTCCTTTATAAATTCTTTGATTAACATTAATAAAGTGTACATATATGAATGCTGTAAGTTCCATGTTTTGTACTCTCCCTGAATGCAAGATTTTAATTGCAAACAGCCAAACTGCCATAATTCACATAAACTATGATTTAAACTAAATACTTCCTCTTAAATATAATAGCTTGATTTATCAAAGTTTTTCTACATTGGCACAAAATGGGAGAAACCACTTGGAGGAAGCTTAACTACAAACTGAGGTCATTTTTCTGGCTTGATTTCAACTGCTGAGACCTTATTTTGAAGGGGGATACATTTTTCTTAATTGCATTTGTTCTTTTTATTTGAGACGCACATTTTTTTTTTTTGCATCCAGAGTGAATGCCTAATAGCCTCATTCACATGCATTTGCATGTGAAGAGAGCTATTACATTCACTCCAAGTTAGACGCGTGTTGAATAGGCGCTAATCCCCTTATTGCATTAGGGGATTGATTAGCTCCTGTTCTACCTGAGCCCAACAGCTCTTAAGAGTACACTCGGCTCAGCGCATCATATTGCATGGGCCCCCTTGGAAGTTGAAAGGAGCTCATTACCTATGTTAATTGTATTAGGGCCTGAGTTCCATATATAGATCAGCCAAGCTAAGAAAAATCTGCCATTCTTGGAGGAAGCTGAATTACAAACGAAGGTAATTTTTCTGGCTTGATGTCAACTGCTGAGACCTTATTTTGAAGGGGATAATGTTTTCTTAATTGCTTTTATTCTTTTTATGTTTTTTTTAAAAAGGATATTTGAATTGCTTTTTTTTTTGGCTGGGTAATACTGCTTAAGTTTAGAGATCAATCATAGAAGGGAAAGGACTCCCATTTACCTCAGTTCCTACCCTCCCCTACCTTCCATTCTAATCCAGTAATTAGGGAGTTGGACTACACAGAATAATTTAACATTGGTTGGCATAGAAACACAAGGAAGTAATTTAGATGAATTTTGTCATTTGTAAAAACAGAACATTGTTAGGAGGTGTTTAATTAATAATACCATAAGAAATCCTTCAGGTAATTATTTTTAGTTGGTTTGATCTTTAGTAGCTTTGGCAATAGAACTCTTAATAGATACAAAAACACATTTTATATACAAAAAGGGGGATTCAGAAAATTGTATATAACTGTATCTATTAGTGGCCTTAGACAAATAAGTATGAAAGTAACTCTAATCAAAATTAAAATGGAAGATCTATTTGACATCATAGGTAAATAGATTAAGATCACAGATTAGGATAAATGACTAGTCATCAATTGGAGAAAGTACTAGGAAGGGGAAGGATAGCATGTGATTTACGTCAATTTGTGTCATCTGAACAAATTAAGTAATTTTCATGTGAGATTGATTGGTAGCATCATATTTGATCTTTCTGGTAATAATTTCTAGTTGCTCTTATATCATAAGTAACAAGAGTTTACAAAGGGAACTACATGGCTCATAGATTTCTAAATACATTTTGTAGTCTGAAAGAATAAGATAAGACACTTTGGGGTAGATTTTTAAAAAATGCGCGATTGCGTACTTTTGTTCGCGTACCAGGCGCAAACAAAAGTACGCTGGATTTTATAAGATACGCGCGTAGCCGCGAGTATCTTATAAAATCCTGGATCGGCGCACGCAAGGCTGCCGATTTTGGGCAGCCGGCGTGCGCCGAGCCGCGCAGCCTGCCTCCATTCCCTCCGAGGCCGCTCCGAAATCGGAGCGGCCTCGGAGGGAACTTTCTTTTGCCCTCCCCTCACCTTCCCCTCCCTTCCCCTACCTAACCCACCCACCCCCTACCTTTATCTGTGGATTTACGCCTCCCGGAGGGAGACGTAAATCCACGCGCACCAGCGGGCTGCTGGCGCACCGAGACTCGACCCGGGGGCGGTTCCGGAGGGCGCGGCCACGCCCCCGGAACGCCCCGGGCCGAAACCACGCCCCCGGGCCCGCCCCCAAAACGCCGCGTCGATCGGCCCCGCCCCCGACATGCCCCCAAAAAAACCCCGGGACTTACATGAGTCCCGGGGCTCTGCGCGCGCTGGCGGCCTATGGAAAATAGGCGCGCCGGCGCGCAAGGCCCTGCTCGCGTAAATCCGGGCGGATTTACGCGAGCAGGGCTTTTAAAATCCGCCCGTTTATATGTAATGCTTGGCTGGCAGCAGAAGGTCCCGAGACCAGCCACGAAAGGTTCTGCAGGACCCCAATGTACCCGAAGATGCCTCTTTGCTGTCACATGCCGGGACCACCTGCATGCCTCTAACATGACTGGAACACCATACCCCTGCTTCACCCTAAGGTTTCTTAGGCACGCACGCCCGTGGCACAGCACCTCTAAAAGGCCCTGTGGTGGGAAAGCAGCCTGTCATCAGCACTCAATGATGATGTCACACAGCTAGGTTCTTAAACACCAGCTGTGTTAATTTTGATGCCTCAACAACAGGTCCCCCTTCTCCTGCAGTGCATGTTGATATTGCTATTTGTGCTTGCCTTGTCTTTTTGCCTTGCCTTTTTGTTGTTGCCTTGCCTCCCTTTCATTGCCCTGAATTATCTTGTCTATCCCTGCCATCTCTTGGACCCCTGTTCTTGTCGATCTATCTGTCTCTGCTTGACTTCTGGTATTGATCACGGCTTTGGAAACGAATACTCTCCTGGATTGCTGCCCACACTGACTTCAGCTTAGACCTTGGCATTGATTGACCTCCACCTGCCCTGACGTTGGCCTGGACCTCAACACTGCCTGTAATCAGCCCTGACTTCTGCCTAGACCTCGACACTGCTTGCTCACTGCCTGTCCTGACCTCGGCCTACACTGAACATCACCTAGCTGCTTATTACAAGACCCTCGCCTAAGTTCTGCCAGCCCCTGGAACTCAAGGGCTCAACCTGCAGGAAATGGGGCTGGTATAGATGAAAGCCTAGACTCATTTCTCATGAGAATGTGTCCAGCAGCGCCTAGCAGGTTCACCTACTAGGCTGCATCAACCACGCCACAATCCAAGGGATCACAGCTTTGACATTATATGGTGTCGTTTTGATGTATGGCAAATGCCATACAGTGCCTAGGCCTGGGTCTGGACCTAGGCCCCGGATCGGGTTGCAGCTTCGGACCTGGTTGTGGGCAAGGCCCCAGCTCTGGGAGCCAGCCTCCGTCTTGGGTCGGGAGTCGGGCCTGGGCTCAGGCTCTGGCCTAAGCCAAGGCCCAGGCATCAGGACCCGGCTTCTGGGGTGGGTTGCGTCATCAGGCCTGAGTCCGGGCTGAGGCCCCTGCATTAGGACCTGGCCTTTGGGTTGAGTTGCAGTGATGGGCCTGGGCTTGGGCTGAGGTCTTGGCATTGGGACCCAGCCTCCGAGTTTGGTCATGGATTTGGGCCTGGGTCCAGTCCAAGGTCCCATCTTCAGGACCCAGCCTGCAGGCCACAGCGTCAGGCCTGGGTCCGGGCTCTGGCCTAGGCTGAGGCATAGGCCTACTCAAGTCTGAGGCTTCGGCCTAGTCCTTACCGATGGATCCCCATAGGACCAGGTAAGTAGGGACTAGGGGTATCCTGGCCCTCACATTTTTCCAGGAGAGTGGGAGGCTTCATTTACATTTATATTTACATTTATTAAAATTTCTTAATTGCTCAACACAATAAAGGCTTCGCTTTCATTTTTTTGCCATTTTCTTTTTGGGGGGGGAGGGGGTTATTTCTTGATTTATATTTTTCGTATGAATGAAACGAATCAAGCAATCCACAAACCGAAATTCATGGGAAAAAAACCTTCCGAAAAAAATTCAAATAACGAAAATTATTTTTTTCCCCCTGCACATTCCTATTTAGCCGTATAAGCGAGACTTATGTGGCTAAGTAGCAGCCACTGAATATGCGTGCACATAAAAGGTAGACGTGTAGTGGGTGGATTGGGGTAGAGCGAGTTAGCCGTACAATTTATGTGTCTAATTGCTGTCATTTGGACTTAGCCGCATAGGTTGTATAAATTAGCTAGATGTGCCACAAAACAGGTCTATGACAGTTAAACTTATATGGCTAAGTGTTCAGTTATATGCGTATATTCAGCAGCATAGCCACTAGCCAGTTTTAAATATTGACCTCCATAGTGCCCACTGTTCAGACAGTGGCAAAATTAGTAGCAGCTCAACAATGCTTCCCACTCTCTTCCACCCACATCCATAGCTCTCACCCTCCCCCAAGGGAGAGGAAAAACTACAACACCAAGCTACTGCCTATCTTATTCTGCTGACTGGCACAACGGGTGAGACCAACAGTGGAGCACAGACTAAAATGGGGCAGCAGCCAAAAAGTTGTTTGGGAAAGGTTCAAATCTAAGAAATCTGAGAGCTCAGGAAACAGCAGCCTCCCAGGTCAATGCCTACAGAAGGAATGTACACTTTGCACACAATGCACAGTACATCTGAGACATGCTCAGTCGTCAAAATCAGTGTCACTGGATATGGACAGCAATGACAGCCGGTAGAACTGCCTATAATATATTTGGAGTTGGTGCTCTTGCCTAAAAAAGTGCCCTCCACACACCCACAGACAGAAATAACCAGGCAATATAAAAAAAAATGGTTTGTTTTTTTTGTAAACTGGAGGCCCATATTCAGCCGCTGTGTGGGATATTCAGCTGAATATACCCGGCTATCTTAAAGTTAGCCAGATAAGTTTATCTGGCTAACTTTAGGACAGCCCTGTGACTCAACCAGAATTAGCCAGAGAAGTTATCAGGCTAGCTCTGAACACTACAGTAAGCTGGGCAATTTATCCAGTCGACTTGACTTCTTCCTGATTCGCCCATACCCACCCTTGAATTACCCAGCTAAGAACTGAAACAGATAAATCATTTATCCTGCTAAGTGGTGCCCACTGACCGTAGCCAGATATTCAGTGATGCCACTTAGTTGGATAAGTCCAACTTATCCGGCTAAGCTTTTTTTTTTTTTTGTTATATCATTTTTATTGAAATGTTTTGTACACCATAGACATAGCAAGGAAAAATACAAACACATGGGATTCGAAACACAATTTGAAACATCACTAATACGTCAGTGTGTGAAATCTAACACTGCATGCAACCGTCAAGAGAATTTACGGACACTGATAAGAGCACTGCTACACATGGGGTGTGAGCTTTACCGAGGCTATGGCTATTAGGGGTGTGCATTCATTTTGAACTTAAATGTAAAATGCAACTTTTTTTTTTTTTTTAACTTAAAAAAGTGATGAGGCGAAAACGATCGGATTTCCAGCTTATTCAACATAGCTATGTTGAATACGTTGGAAATCGCGATTGTTGATCCTAAATAAAAATTTAAACCCCTCACCCTCCTTAATCCCCCCCCCCCCAAGACTTACCACAACTCCCTGGTGATCCAGCGGGGAGTCAGGGCGCCATTTCTGAACTCCTTTGCGAGGAGCACGTGACGTCGGCGCCACGTCGGAGTGACGCGGCGTCACCCGCGGGGAATCACATGACACCGTGTCACTCCGACGTGGCGCCGACGTCACGTGCTCCTCGCAAAGGCTATTTACGCTCCATTTTCCAAAACCTCCAATTTAACCAACTAACTGAACCCCCCTCCCTTTCTCTTCTTCCGCCCCTCCCCAATGTTACAAAAGCACAAAAGTTAAATATTAGTGCAATTACCTTCGATCCAGGTTCAATAATTATAGTAGTCAATCGGCACACAAAGACGATAACCATTCATCACACTGATAAAAAGATACTCCTTGGGCTCCGAAGTATTAAGGCTTACAATTTGGATATTTTTTTTTATGCTTCTATGACTCATATTTCTTTTTCAATAATTTATATTTTGACAATTATTCAATGAGTCTGTGGTCATGAAACCTGTCAACGCGGATCGCTACATGAAGAATGCACACACAGAGATAAATAGTTACTAAGTATTAGAAGGGGGGATTCTCCAGGAGGGGGTCTTTTTTTCCATTTTTGATATGTTGCGTTTGATAAATACCTTATAAAACCCCTCATTTTGTTAAAAATAATTAAATAAACAAATATAAGCCAGGCCCTTACCAGTGAGTCTTGAAACACTGGCTGTGGAAGCAGCAAGATGGAGCCCTCTAGGGATTGCAATTCTGGCTGTGGAGAGCTGGCAAAGTAGTGTTATTGCAGTGCCTATACTATATTTAGTTTTTGGTTAAAAAGTGACACTCCTCCAACAGCAATAACCAGGCAACATAGAAAGATGGGGGTGGGGGGAGGGTTGTAAACTGTAGTAATATGACTTACAATTTGGGGTATTTTTGTTTATGCTTCTATGACTCACATTTCTTTTTCTATATCTCATATTTTGATAATTATTCAATAAGGAAGTTTTCATGAAACCTGTCAAAAGGATTTCTACATGAAAAATGCGCGCACACACAGTGATAATATTTAAGTGAATATTAGCTAGGGTGATTCTTTAGATGGGTCTTTTTTCCATTGTTTGATATATTGCGTTTGTCAGGTTTATCAGGAATTTTTCATTTTGTGTCATATCTTCTACAGAACATATATAAAAGGCCTGTGTCGGTCACACTGTTGCGTTTGTTTGTAGCCACCAGGTGGCACCTAGAACATTGGAAGGCGCACTGTGCAAACACAACATGTTCTATCTGCAAAGCTGTCTCTTGGTCTTCCACAGATATGCACAGGTGGGCAGACACACACATAGGCTCTCACACACACACATGCAGACATGCATGCATGCAAACACACACACCAACACAGGCTGCCCACACACATACACACACACACACACAGGCTTCTTACTACACAGACACACATGCATACATACACACACAAACTGCTGGACATACACACACACATGCTCCTCCCCCACAAACATTGGCACATATACAAATACACAGGGTCACCCATACACACACACATAGGTTCCTACATAAACATATACACAGGTTCTCACACAAACACACTCACATACACACTCACACACACACAAATAGGCTCAAGCATACATACAATCACATGAGTTCATATATACACACATAAATATGCACACATGCATGCACACATGCACGGACACACATATTTTTATACATACACAGGCTCACACACACACACAAACATGCACATGCCCATTCACACATATACACACAGATATGTACACACACACACACAAACACAAACAAGATTCCCCATCACCACAAACATGCACACACCACACACATGCTCATACGTAGGCTCCTCTATACATACATACATACACACAAACAGCACACACACACGCTCACAAATACACAGGCATGGAGGCTATTACGCCCGTCGGTCACAGATGGCTGCAATCGCTGTTGCTCACCTTATGTCTCTCTACACCTACTCCATTGGGTAGTCTTGCAGCCTCCGCTAGCTATCGCCGGCCTGCCTGCCTCTGTTCCTGGGCCTCCCTGGACGGCGTGGATGCTGCCGACCGCCATCTTGCCCTCGGAGATCCTTCGGCGCATGCGCGATCTCATGTCATGGCAGGAACCTCAGGGGCGTCCCCCCCCCCCAGATGATGTCACACTTCATGGACTCTTAAGCCGGCTGGCCCTGTCTGCCTACGATTTGGCAACGAGTTCCCTCATTGCTGAATCCGCTTCACTCTCTACAGACTTCCTGTTTCAGCTCTTGCTTCTTCGGCATGAGACGTTCCGGAAACCCGCTCCTTGGGAGCCCTTTCCTCGTCTCTGGCTATCTGCTCCTTGGAGGGCTTACTGCCTTGGACTGGTGCTTGCCCCGTTCCCCGGGGCTTCTCCTGGAACCTTCACTACTGTGTGGACCACTATCGTATCATCTCTAGTGAGGAACCCTCAACGGTGTACCCCGCTCTGCGGACCACTGCCATATCATCTCTACTGAGGAACCCTCATTGCTGTACCCCACTCTGCGGACCACTACCGTACCATCTCTACTGAGGAACCCTCAATGGTGTACACCGCTCCATGGACCACTACCATATCATCTCTATTGAGGAGCCTCATCAAGTACCCCACTCTGCAGACCATTGTCGTATCTTCACTACAGAGGTATCCTCCTTGGGTATACCCCACTACACAGACTCTGTGACACCTCTGTGTCTGTATGACTTTCTCCTACACTCCCCGCTCCACGGGCAGTGCCTCTCTACTTCCTTAATACTCTATTCATCCAGCTGAGTCTGATGTCAGCTGAGACCTCGCCTCCCGTCGGTGAGGCTCACAGGGCTCCTCCCTATGGGTGGTACCATCTCTCACCTTGGCCCAGGGCCCACATACCCTAACTGATTGCCCAGTGATTGGACCCAGCACAGGTCTCGGCGATTCAGGCAATCCCTGGCCTGGCCCAGCGAATTACAGAACAGCAAAAGGTATTAGAGACTTTGGCTAACGCCATAAATCAATTGAGTAATTGGCTGGACTCTGTCCGATGCCTACCAAGCCAAGCCTCGCTTCACATGCATCACCGTTCTGGCCTCCAGTGCCCTTGCCGGCAACAAGGTGACCCCTTGTTGTGTAGGGGCTTCTTGAATCAGTGCAACATGCACTTTTCCTTACAACCTGCATATTTCCCTGATGTAGTTTCCAAAACTACATACATCTTGTCCCTTCTGGATGGAAAAGCATTGACCTGGGTGTCATCCCTTTGGGAGCGAACGGACCCGATCCTCAATGACTTGCCGGGCTTCCTCACCCTATTCTGCTCCGTATTTGATGACCCCAGTCACAAGACCATCACCAGATCTATGCTCCTGCATCTGCAACAAGGTTCCAGGTCACTGACCGATTATATCATCGAGTTTAGGACTCTCTCATCGAAATTTTACCGGGATCTGGGCTGCCTGCGTGCCATATTCCTTGAAGGTCTAAGTTCATGCATCAAGGATGAATTAGCAGCACGAGAACTCCCTGAGGCATTGGATTCTCTCATAGACTTCGCCGGTCGCATTGATCCCCGTCTGCTTGAACATTCGCACGAGGCCAGGGGATCCAAGAGAATGTCTTCAGGTGCTTCACGCATTCACGTAACACCATCCACCCAGACCACTCCTACACCCAGCACCGAGGAAGAGGAACTGATGCAAATGAGCCATAGCCATCTATCTGCAAAGGAGACGCGTCATCATCAAAGATCAGGTCTTTGCACATACTGTGGCCAACCGGGTCATGCGGTACCCTCCTGCCCACTCTGTCCAGGAAACTCCCTGGCCTAGGATCTGCCAGAGGACTTCTCATAGGCCTGACCGCACCCTCTCCTCCACTGACACTGCCTGTCTCAATTAACTCGGACGCTCAGGAATTTCACACCCTGGCACTGGTGGACTCTGGGGTCTGGGAAATTTTATCCTCAGACAACTCGTGGAACACCTTTGGATCCCCACCTTCAAGATACCAACACTGTTGCTACTTTCTTCTATCCATGGCGAACCATTACCAGGCGAAGTTACCTTCTCCACAGTACCCAATCAACTTCATATCGGATCATTGCACACGGAGACCATTTCTGTTTTGGTACTGGATAAGGCTATATACCTTGTGGTCCTTGGACTGCCATGGTTAAAACTACACACTCCACAATTCGATTGGAGCACTCTACAATTGTCCCACTGGGGCAACTCCTGCCATGGAAAGTGCTTGGAGGTCGTGTCCCCGACGCCTTGCCTAGTTACTACAACATCTATTCCAGGTCTTCCGCTGCAGTACTCCTCCTTCAAGGACTTGTTCTCAAAGAAATCCACGGACACCCTACCGCCTCACCGCTCATTTGATTGCGCTATAAACTTATTGCCTAACATTGAACCTCCCTGAGGAAGGATCTACCCACTTTCTCTGACTGAGACAAAGGCCATGTCTGAATATATACAAGAAAATTTGGCGAAAGGCTTCATTCGGCCTTCTAAATCTCCCGCTGGAGCAAGGTTCTTTTTTGTGGGAAAAAAGGACAGCTCCCTCCAGCTGGGCATAGATTACCGCGTCTTAAATGAGATTACCCAGAAGGACCGTTACCCCTTGCCATTAATCTCTGAACTTTTTGACAGACTCCAAGGGGCCAAGATATTTACCAAATTGGACCTCAGAGGAGCATATAACTTGGTCAGGATTCGCCAGGGCGACGAATGGAAAACCGCATTTAACACGCGTGATGGCCATTTTGAATATCTGGTAATGCTGTTTGGCCTCTGTAATGCCCCAGTGGTATTTCAGAATATGATGAATGAAATCTTCAGCGACATGCTCTACAGTTGTGTCGTGGTTTATCTGGACAACATCCTGGTATTTTCACAAGACCTCCAGAGCCATCACCTGGACATTGCCAACGTTCTGCAATGTTTAAAGGATAACCAGTTATATGCCAAACTGGAGAAATGTTCCTTTCACCAGGAATCTGTCCCTTTTCTGGGCTATGTGGTCTCAAGTCAGGGGTTCCAGATGGATCCACAAAAGACTAACAGTATTCGGGATTGGCCTCAACCAATGGGTCTTAAGGCACTTCGAAGATTTCTTGGTTTTACTAACTACTACAGGTCGTTCATCCACCATTATTCAACACTGACCGCCCACTCACAGCTATGACTCAAAAGGGAGCCAATCCTTCCCAGTGGTTTCCTGAAGCCATGACCGCCTTCCAAGAACTCAGAGGCGTTCCTACGAGAACCATGCTTGCGTCATCCCAATCCCCGACGACCCTTCATCGTTGAAGTGGACGCTTCAAATGTCAGTGTTGGTGCAGTCCTCAGCCAGCATTCAGGCAATCACACATTGCACCCGTGTTCGTTCTTCTCCCAACGCTTCTCCCCAGTGGAACGTAATTATGGAATCGGGGACAAGGAATTACTGGCGATTAAACTGGCCTTCGAGGAGTTGCGCCCCTGGCTCGAGGGACCACAGCACCAAATCATGATATATACTGACCACAAGAACCTCGAGTACTTGCACCATGCTCAATGCCTTAATCACAGGCAGGCCCACTGGTCTCTCATTTTTACTCGGTTCAGTTTCCTACTACGATACCGGCCAGCCAATAAGAACACCTGAGCCGATGCACTCTCTCGTTTGTTCACCAGAAGATGTTCCAGACATTCCACGGCACATCATCGATCCAACGAAAGTTCTCCTCTCCGCCACACTCTAATCGAGGGGTTCAATTTACGGTGAGATTTACGGTGAGATTCTGGAGGTCATTATGAAAAAATTCGACATAGCAATGGATCTCACATCAGCCTACCACCCGCAGGCCAATGGACAGACAGAGAGGATGAACTGTACCCTAAAGCAGTTTCTTCGGGCATATGTGAACTCTCGGCAGAATGACTGATCCAACTTACTACCCTGGGCCGAGTTTGCCTTAAACTCCCACCAGTCTGCATCTACTGGGTCATCGCCCTTCCAAATAGTATATGGACGCCAGCCTCTGCCTCCTCTTCCAGTACCCCCTATCTGTGTCATCTCCGGCGGCACAGACCTCTGCGCAAGAGTTACACCAACTTTGAGAACACACCAAACAACTTCTATAGCAAGCCGCTCAGAAAGCAAAGAAATTCTATGATGCCCATCATCGGGCAGCTCCACAGTTTAACCCTTGAGACAAGGTGTGGCTCAGCACTTGCTTTATTCGCTTGAAACTGCCCTCGGCCCGCTTCGCTCCCAGATACATCGGTCCTTTTCCCATACTTCGCTGGTTGGGTCCGGTCACTTACAGTCTCCGCTTACCCACATCGCTCAAGATTCATAATGCCTTCCACATCACACTACTGAATCCTCTCATCTTGTCTGAGTTCTCCAAGAAACCACCAGAGCCCCAACCTCTGACATCAGAGGAGGATATTACGTATCAGGTACAGGATGATCTGGATGTAAGGAAGCACGGGAAGCGATAGGAATATCTGATCTCGTGGGAAGGATTTGGTCTGGAAGAGAACAGCTGGGAGCCTGCAGTCAATATCCTTGACAAAGAACTGATCAAGCAGTTTCATGCTTCTCTTGTCAAGCATTCTAAGGTTTCAGTATGAAGAGCTACTATTGTTCCCCAACACTCCAGTGGACTCATAGAGGAGGGATTGTCAGATGCCAATGTCCTTCTGACTCAGAGATAACAGATTTGCCTCCCTGTCATGAATGGGATGGATTTTCCATGGCTGGCCGAGGTACCCTCTGATGCCAGTCCTTCTCCTCAGCAGACATCTGAGGTGCATGCTATTGGTCTGGTTTCTCCTATCATGAAAGTCTCTTATCTTCTCCTTTCCTGAAATTTAGATGTTCTCCTGCTTCTACTGTCGGAAACAACTAGCACCGCATAGGCCAGATTTACTTATATACAAGTTTATAGCATGGGAGCTGAGCCAAGAGAAAAAGAGGATCGTGCATGCTCTGTCTAGCTCATACACCATTTTTGGCAGATGCTATTAGCACAGAGAAGTTACAGTTTTATGGGCCAACATGTATGTTAATCGTGTGTAATACTACTGTGGTAATTTTAAACCATCTATATGCTTAGATTTAGCAAACACCTTAAAGGGAGGGTAATTCTATAACTACCCATCTAGTGGATTAACATTATACACACAGACTTTAACTAAGATTTTCAAAGCAAACTTAAGTGAATGAGTTTGCTTTGAAAATGCTGCCTTAATTGATCATGTACATGCTGAATTGTACATGCGCAAAGTTAGTTTACACCTGCTCCAAGTAGGGCATAACTTGTATATGTAAACTTATATGCATACTTTTGAAAATACAAAAGTAGGCACATAAATCCTATGCCTGTCCCAACTGCACCCCTTGAAATATCTACCAAGAGTTCACATAAAAGTAGAAACATAATAGGGTTAAACTCATAAGGCCCAATACTGAGCACTGACCAGTTACGTAATTTAGCCGGATATGACTTAGACAGCTAAGTACAAGGGATAGTCATGCCTATACCACTGAATATCCAAGTATATCTCTCTACTTAACCAGATAAGTTAGACCAACTCTACTTTATTCAATTAACTTAACAAGAGCAAATAGCACTACTTATCCAGATAATTAGCACCATCCTGATCCACCTACAAATTGACCAGCTGCTGAGAGAGAGAGAGGGGGGGGGGGGAACCTCTTTTTAAGGCTCTCATATAAGTAAACTTTTTATGCCACTGTAGGAGGAGCGTTTGCGCATAAGAACATAAGAAATTGGGTTTGCTCGAGGAGACAAGATGGCCGCCGGCGAGTGAACAGCGAAAAGCGGAGCTCCTTGGAGACCTAGCTCTATTTTCCCCTTGGCAAATTTCTTATTACTTTTTTTTTTCAAAAATAGATGTGGCACAATGCCACACACAAAACGCAAGGCGAAAATTAAAGAATTTACCTCTACACCGAATCAAACAACGCATCAGCCACGGATAGAGGAACTTTTCGCTGGCCTGTTGCAGCAAACGCCGGAGGGAGGGGCCGTTGGAGGAGACGACGGAGAGCAGCCGTTGAGCCTTCTGGCCACAGAAACATCGCTGAGCCCCGGCGCGCCTAAAACCCCTGGGGCACCGCTTAAGAATCTGGAGCCGGATGTTAACATCTCTGCACTGCTGGAGAATAAAACAGCTCTCCAGGTGGAGGAAGCCCAGAGAGGAGGGGAAGGATTTCCTAACTCCTCGGTGAGTTCAGATTCATCTGACTCCAGGGCCCCACAGGCTGAAAGACCTCAGGAAATTAATGAAGGTAACCATTTTCTAAAGCCTGTAATGAGAAAAGAAAGAGAAATACGTGTATTGTGTGAATCTACACACTCCATAACTCCCAATGTGACTTTAGAACATATATTAAATGCTATATCTGCAATGGAAAAATCCATAGCTTCCTTAACTATCACGGTTAAGGAAAGTATTGAACTGAGTCATGGCTTAGAAAAGAGGCTGGAGAAAATTGAATCATCAACATCTGTTTTGGAAAATAAGGTAACAGAAATAGAAAAGATTCAGACGAATTTGATCAAATCTGAGAACATTCAAATGACTAAAATGGAAAATTTGGAAAATCTTATTAAAAGGAATAACATAAGAATTTTGAATTTCCCTAAGATGAGATTATTGGCACATCGAGAGCTGCTTAGATGTTATTTTGTTAATATCCTAAAGTTTGCTGAACAAGATATTCCTAAAATAAAAAGAATATATTACATACCCCAGCCAATAGAAAAGAAGTCTCAACTAGATCAAAGGGAGAATATGGAGGATTCCTACGATTTAACTAATATCCTGGAAAAATCTTTTGAATTGGAAGTGAAGGAGAGAGCCACTCTTTTTGTCCAACTTGACTCATCCGTAGAAAGAGACTTAGGGCCTCATTTTCCAATTTCGCACGGTATCGCATGCGATACCAAAAAGGGGTGTTACCTTATGCTAATAAGCATGTGCATTGCAAATTGCAATAACAGCTATGCAATGTGCTCTTAACCCAATTTGGGCTACATTGTGAGTCATGATGTTTCTGGACAGCCTGTTTCAGTGTGCTGCAGGCTAGGGGGGAGAGAGAGAGAGAGAGAGAGAGAGAGAGATGATGGACACTCTACCTGGGCAACAACAAGCTAGGTTGAGAGAACATTGCCCAAATCTCATCTTGGAGTGAGTTTCCTCACTCCGAAGGCCATCAAATCTTCACAAGAGACCACTGTTCTGTTCGTACATCTCATGTTGAATGTCAAAGTGGCCCCCAACCCCCTACACTCATACCTAATCCCCACCTCGAGCTACTAGGTGGGCCTCCCATAGGGATACAAATACCTGTCTAGGGAAGAGGCACTATAGCAATCTCTCTCTCTCTCTCTCTCTCTCTCTCTCTCTCTCTCTCCACACTGAAACAGGCTGTCCAGAAACATCATGAACCACAATAAACCTTTACCAGCCTCTAGCACACAACATACTGCAAATGAAAGAGGTGTAGCTATTGGCCACGTTAGGAGCTGCACTAACACTCTGGCTGTTTCACGGCACATGATACCTCTTTCCTACTTAACATATGCTCCACCCAATTAAACAATCACATTAACAGCTGTTAGCACAATTTGTGGAATTATCTCCTGCAATAACTCCCTTAATCCTGAAACTGTTCTTTCGAAACCAAGATCAAAAATTTTAAGGTTTTCCCTGACCTCACTAAAATAACTCAGTTAAGAAGAAGACGATTCCTGGAAATGCAGGGGGAGGTTTTGGCCAGAGGAGGAAAATTTTTGTTACGGTTCCCTTGTCAATGTTTAGTTATCTATAAGGATTCCAGGTATAAATTTAAAGAACCCGAACAATTACGTATGTATCTTGATTCTCATTCCAGTTAGCCTTATGGGAAATAGGTATTTGGATATTATGCACAGGTTCACTCAGAAGCATCATGTTAAATAACATTTTGATGTTGATTACCTTTAATTCTGCTCTATATCTTAAATTGTCTCCCACAATTTCTTATAATTTTGGGCTAAATGGAAGGGAAGTGTTAGTTTAATATATCTTATTTATGTTAATAATTATTGCCTTTCCCTTACTATGTGAAATGCTAACATTTATCTGTAAAATTTGTGAAAATTCAATAAATAGATAATTAAAAAAAAAAAAGAACATAAGAAATTGTCATGCTGGGTCAGACCAAGGGTCCATCAAGCCCAGCATCCTGTTTCCAACAGAGGCCAAACCAGGCCACAAGAACCTTACAATTACCCAAACACTAAGAAGATCCCATGCTACTGATGAAATTAATAGCAGTGGCTATTCCCTAAGTAAACTTGATTAATAGCCGTTAATGGACTTCTCCTCCAAGAACTTATCCAAACCTTTTTTGAACCCAGCTACACTAACTGCACTAACCACATCCTCTGGCAACAAATTCCAGAGCTTTATTGTGCGTTGAGTGAAAGAATTTTCTCTGATTACTCTTAAATGTGCTACTTGCTAACTTCATGGAATGCCCCCTAGTCCTTCATGCCGGTTTACATAGAACATTGTTAACTGGAATAAAGGAGTTACATGGAACTGGTTCAGGGTTAAAACAGGAGTAAGGAAACATTTGAAGGCCAATATTCAGTAGGCCAGTTAGAGGACAAGTTATCCAGCTACAGTTAGCCGGATATCTTATCCAGAATGTTCTGTGGGATAAACATCCTGCTGATTATAGTTATCTGGCTACATATAGCCAGATAATTTTAACCTTAACCTGCCATTGATTGAATATGGTTGGTTAGGCCTAAAGTTATCCTGTCTCATGTGGCCGGATAACTTGCTGCTTACCTGGATATCTTCAGAGATATCCGGGTAAGTAGTGCATCTTAGAAAAAAAAAAGTCACGGGCCTCCCAGCCCAATGCTTACCCACCACCACCACAAATATCTACTCCCTCCCTCCTCCACTGTACCAAAGAGCTGCCCAATATGTTACAAACTTTCATACCAAGATCACCACCGGCCCAGGCCTCCCTCCTCTCTCCCCAGTAAAACAAACTTTAAATGTCTCTCCTCAGCCTCCCACCCCACAGTCACCTACCCTCCCACCCACCCATTATCTGTATAAGTCTCCCCCCTTTCTCCATGCCAGGATTGCTGTTGTCTGCAATGCCAGCTACTGAAGCATAATTTTACACTCAACAGTACACGTCCAGCGTCATTACCTACGTAATGGAGAAAGGGGAAAACTTTTACAGGTAAAGGGAGTGGGTGAGAGGGTATCAGCCTGGGGTGAGGAAGGGAGATGTCTGTGGGGCAGGAGGCAGAAATTTAAACTTTGTTTTACTAGGGAGGGAGGGGAGGCCCAGGCTAGCAGCAATGATAGTAGGAAAGTTTGTAAAATATTGGGCAGTTTTTTGGTATAGTAGAGGGGGTAGATATATGTGGTGGGTGGGGGGGGGGGGGGGGGGGGTGGCGGTGAGCATTGGGCCAGAGTCTCACGACTTGTTTTTTTTTTCCTAAGATGCGTTACTTACCTGAATATCTCTGAAGATATCTGGGTAAGTAACAAGTTATCCAGCCACATGAAACCGGATAATTTTAGGCCTAACCCAGCCATATTCAGTCAATGGCCAGTTAAGGTTAACATTATCCAGCTATATGAAGCCGGATACCTTTAAACAAGTATATTCAACGAGACATTTATCCTGTTGAACATACTGGACAAGTTATCCTGCCTGGAAGCAGATCTAAAGTTACTTGGCTAACCTAGCCTGATATACCCGATATTCAGCTAAGTTAGTCAGATAACTCAACCCGGAATGCCCCCAAAATGCCCCTTTATTAACCAGCTAAATTATAGTTAATTGTCCAGCTGTAATTTAGATGGGTAAGTGACTGAATACACCACATTTACCATTAGACAGATACCTTTTGTGTTATCCGTCTAAATGGCTTTTGAATACAGACCTCTTATAGTTTGTCTCTCTACCAAGTCATAGGACCAGCAAACATTACACTAATTTATGGAGTGCATTTTGTTCAACAAAGAAGCATAAAGGAATTTCACTGCCATTTTTTGCACCCTTGAATGCCAGCTTATGATCCCATCTCATATATGAACTGCATTTTTGATGCACAATATATTTGGCTGAATAAATAGCTCAACAGAACTGTATTTTGTATCTCCCATTATATGAGAATGTCTTAATGTGATTAATTCATATGAGGTAATATATTTAATTCATTTCTGCATAAACTTTGTTTTCTGCTCTATATTATCATGTTAGAAAATTTACCAGCAAGCTTGAGATTCATTTTGCTATCGGGCATAGCTCTATAAAAAAATGTCTTTTGGGAGTTATTATGGCTAAACATATGATAATATTATTACAGCTAAGCACATTATACTACTATTTATGTTATTATTTGTAGGTAGAGACAGATTATTATTATAATTGCAATAATAATGAATATATTTAAATCTAAAGAGGGAGAAGATAAGAATAAGAATCCAGTAAAACAGAACAGTCATCCTTTTTCATAAGGTGCAGAATATCTTTATAGGTGAGTATTGTTGTTTCTTCTTGGGCAACAGAAATCACAGATTGTTTTTTCAAAATTCCCATCCTTTAAAAATATAGATGCTTAAAATCCTGCAGAATATGCAAATCGAGAAGCCAGGATACCCACAATATTAAACTCAAAAACTGGACTTTGACTGTTATTTGACAGCCTGGTAAACTCTCCTTTATTTGTATGGTATTTTTGTGAATGAAGCCTTTATGTGAATGTATAATATGGTTCGTACAAGGCAATCACATGACCTTTCTGTAATGAAATCAGCCTCCTTTCCTTTTAAAATGTTTTATGTGGCAGAAGGGGGATTCTAATTGGATATCTTTGCTGATTAGACCAGTCATTGATGGCAATTTTTAAGCCATTAGAACACAAGAGAAATGTGGTGCAGGTGGAGGACTGGATCCCTGGATACCCAGGATAATGTGGGCATCCGGCTAGGCCTGAACATGTTTGCCTTAGGTGGGAATTTCCTTGGGGAACATTTAGGTCCCTGTGGGAGGGGGTTTCCATGCTCCGCTTGGGCTTTTGAATAAATTTTGTTGTGCCCTGTGATTGGTGGCTAACTTAGCCTATATATTCAGCGGCACACCCAGGCCACTGAATATATCCAGCTATCTTAGAGTTAGCCAGGTACGTTTATCTGGCTTGCTTTGGGACAGGTGTACAGGCCGATCGGAGTTAATTGGGTAAGTTATCCAACTAACTCAGCTTCTACCGGTTATGTTCTCGGAATGCCCCTGACTGATCCTGTCAAATTTTAGCCAGATAAAAAGTGATTTGGCTAGAATTTAGCTGGATAGGTGCACAAATATTCATTTAACCGATAGCTTCTTGCTTCAGAATATGGGCCTCCAAACTACCTATAAAGTGTAGGGGAGTCCTTTACTTTTCAATGAAAGAAACCTAAAAGAATGTTTACTGTCCTTTCCTTGATAAAGAATCACTTCTCAGGAAAATCTCAGTCCAGATAAAACATTTTCAAAAAAACAAATCTAAAAGGCTCTATACACTGAATACAGAAGACTCAGCACTCTGGCCTGTTGTGTTTTAAAGACTGGTGCCTGCACTGCCAGTTATTGGATCTGTGTTTCTGAGGCATTCCTTTGGATGATTTTTGTATTTGTCAATGCTTAGCCTTACAGATTTTCATGCTGACAGTATATTCAATTAAATTCCTAATCAACATTCAGGAAATAGTAGATTCCAGATATAGGGCGAGGTCAGCCTTTAAAATGTTGTATTTGGCACCAATAAGGCAGGAGGAAGAATTGCTCTCTACTGCCTGGATCTTCTTGGACACAAGGTCAGAAAGGTTATGCTTTAGGGGGCTTGGGTGCTCTGCCTCATGGAGGGGAGTGGTTTACCTCAAATGGGAAAAATTACTTGGGGTCTACCTCATATGAGAGGTTACTTGGGGGGACTGTCTAACTAGGAAGCATGCTAAGGAAGCCCCTGCATTGACTTTCTCAAGGGGATGCTAGGACTCATTGGTCCCTTGTCTTGAGAAGAGGCAGGGATAAGTAGAGACAATGTCAGAGGCTATGTTAGCCTCGCTAGCTAACACAAAACTACATCTCTGAAAGGTTACATTTTTTAATTAGCAGTATCAGAACCATAGAGTGCCTTTGGCCAATATGGCTTCAGCCATAGACTCTGCTAACGGAAGAGCACGCTAGTGTGCTGGTGACATCGTCGGGAGCATCGCTGCTCCACCAGAATCACCGGCAAGGCCTTAGAAGAAGGAGGAGCACTGTGACTCCTGTGGTCTCATCGGCGGAGCTGCCCTGAGGAGGAGGAAGAGCACTATGGCCCCCCCGGAATTGTCGGTGCGGCCTGAGTAGGAAGAGGAGTGCTGCGCTCCACCGGAATCGCTGGCAAGGCCTTAAGATGAGGAATTCTGAAGCCCCGTTGGAAATGTCGAAGGGGCCTTAGGAGAAGAAGCACTGCGAACTCGCCAGCCATTCTGGACTAGGAGCGGAGCAGCCTGTTCTATGGGAAGAATTGGGTTGGCCCCAAGAAGTCATCCTGTTGGCCACAGGGGCTGAAGAAGGAGACTTCTGCTGCTGCTGAAATGAGAGAGAGAGTGTGTGTGTGTGTGTGTATAAGTGAGAGAACATTTGTATGTGTCAGGCTGAGAACCTGTGTGTGTGAAACACTGAGAGAAAGCATGTATGTGTGTATGTGTGTGTAAGACTGAAAGCATATGTGTATGTGAAACAGCATATGTGTGTGTGTGTGAGAGAGTGACAGAGACCATGTGTATATGTGAGACTGAGGGAGAGCATGTGTATGTGGTGTGTGTGTGAGAGACTGAGAGCAAATGTGTGTGTGTGTGTGTCTGTATGTATGTGTGTGTGTGTGTGTGTGTGAAGAAACCTTGAGGCAGATTTTATAAATTTGCACGAGCGCGTACTTTTGTTCGCGCACCAGGCGCGAACAAAAGTACGCTGGATTTTATAAGATACGCGCGTAGCTGCGCGTATCTTATAAAATCGGGGTCGGCGTGCGCTGTCTGTTCCCTCCGAGGCCGCTCCAAAATCGGAGCGGCCTCGGAGGGAACTTTCTTTCCACCCCCCCGCACCTTCCCCTCCCTAACCCACACCCCCGGCCCTATCTAACCCCCCCCCCCTACCTTTTGTTGCCAGATTTACGCCTGCTGAAAGCAGACGTAAATCTGCACGCGCCATCACCTGACCCAGGGGCTGGTCCGGAGGCCTCGACCACGCCCCCGGGCCGGCGCCACGCCCCCTCCCCGCCCCTTTTACGAAGCCCCGGGACTTATGCGCGTCCCGGGGCTGTGCGCGCCCCGGCGGCCTTTGCAAAATAGGCGTGCTCGCGCGCGCAGGGCATTTAAAATCCGGCCCAGTGTGCACAATAGCCCCCTTTCCAGTTTGCCTGCTAATCCATGACAATCTTAGGACATCTGAAAATCAAAGGTTTTCAGGTATGGAAAGCAAGGATTTAAAAAAAGAAAAAATCCTTATTAGTTTTAATTATTGTATGTTATCTGATGTGCTTATTTTTAAATATTTTATTGGTATTCAGAAAATGTTTATATGAGTTTTTAATTATTGGATGTTATTCTATTTGTTACCTGTTTTAAATTATATTTTTTAGTGATGAGGTTTCACTATTATTGATGAAATTTATATTTCTTGTTTTTATTGTTTTATGAGGAATGGTAATGTTTCTTTTTTCCCATTGTTTCACTGTATACAGAATCTGGCTTGTTGCATTGGAAATGTTGCATTTTTTTGCCTGCACATGTCTTTTAATATTTTGTCTCTTCTGATTTTGAATATCTGTTTATGTTCTGCATGTGTGACTGAAGTGAGGTATTCTGCTAGAGTGCAGTAGGTTGGCTTGTTCTGTTTTCCCAATAGGAGGTGTATTAGTGCCTGGTGTAATATTTGCAGTTTTGCCTTTTCATAATGAGGGTTGTTGCTGTTTGAATCCTGGCAGTTAGTGCTGTTCTGATATAAAAAGTTTATTGTATTGTATTTCTGTTTTGTCCTAGCTTTCTGAGGGCCAAGCCCATGCCCATGGCGCTTTACACTAGGACTAATACCATATACATTCCAAGTATCTGCTTTGCTTTTTTTGCAGGGTTTTATGGTTTGCATTACAGCAGTGCATGTAAATTCAATATACATATATTGTAAGTGATATTTTACCTCACAAGACTGTACGTTGAATATCCTCTCTCATGTAAAACTGTTATGCATAATTTTTAATCCTGTGTATGGAGGGCGTGACAGGGTCTACGGTGAAGAAACAGGAGTGAGGAGATAGGGCCAAAATCAAAAGTACGAAGGGAAAAGAATGCTCCCAGCATACATAAACACCTCCCCCACTCAACCTCTCCCCCACACCACATTTACACTGCCCCCACACTCCTTCTACACATTCCCCCATTGGCGGGGTTGGTGCGAGAAGTGAGCAGGATTACAGCCCCTAGTATAAATAAATTAAAAGAAATTGAATTCTGTAAATTTTGTCTTAGGCCTCCCGGGAGTGACTAATAAGAAATGGGAATAAATAATAATAATAATAACCTTGAGTAAGCAAATCCTTTATATTTTTATTTCTATTATTTGACACTTTTCTTCCTCCGAAAAAAAAAAAGTATCTGTCCTTTAAGAAGACAACAGAAAAACCCAAACTCAGAAAACAACAAGAGCTTTGGATTATTTTAGGATGAGTACAGAGCCATAACAAGGCCACTTAACTCCTAATATATAGCTAGCCTAAGGTAGAACGGGTTGGTAGTTTTGACCTTGACCACTTTAAATCGTTTTGAGCTCCTGAATGCCAGCAAGTCTGGGTCCAAGGTGGTTTTTGCTCCTAGCTCCTGAACAATAAGTGCAACTTCTTTCTAACCATAGTGCCTTAACAGTTAAACCTTGGAGCTTTGATTCCAAAGGCACAGGTAAGTCTCTTTAAACAAAAAAGAAAAAGCTTGTTTCTTTCAGAGGCAGGGATATTACTTCATACCTTCTATCTCTGGACCTGGAATATTTTTATCTAGCTATAACTGCAATCCCATCTGTGTTCTTGATCTTCTAGTTTTCCAGTGCTACAGAGTTTTGTTTTTTTTTTCTCTACCACTGTTCACCCCTGGCTTTGTCCGCTCCCAGCTCAGCTTTGTATCCAAAACATTTTTGTTGTTTTTTTTTTTTTTGTTGGCCTCCTAATTTGATTTAGCCAAAGGGGATTAGAGTTCTGGCCCTGAACTGTCCCAACGACTCAGCTTTTGACATAAGTTTTCCATTTATGCTAATCCCCACAGTTCTCCCTCTAGCCGGACCAATGCAATTCTTTTAGCACAAGGTCTGTGTCTCATCCTTTCTTCTTTTCCTGTATTTTTGTTATGAGTGACATAGACCGTGCTGCAATATGACATGCAGTGCATAATAAAATTTCTTAGCTGGATAAACTGTCAAATATCTGGCAATATTCAGCCTGTAACATTTATTCTTTTGCTGCCAAAAAAAAATATACCTGGATTGGCTTGGGGAATGTTTGTCATTGCCCCATTGCCTTTTTTTCCCCACCATGCATAACTTTTTTGCATGCCCAGGAATTTCACATAATAGAAGCCAAAGAGTCTGTTAACAGTTTAACAGACTCTTTGGCTGTTAAACTGTTATGCAGTGCATAACAGTTTAACAGCCAAAGAGTCTGTTAAACTGTTAACAGACTCTTTGGCTTCTATTATGTGAAATTCCTGGGCATGCAAAAAAGTTATGCATGGTGGGGAAAAAAAGGCAATGGGGCAATGACAAACATTCCCCAAGCCAATCCAGGTATATTTTTTTTTGGCAGCAAAAGAATAAATGTTACAGGCTGAATATTGCCAGATATTTGACAGTTTATCCAGCTAAGAAATTTTGTAGAGCTCAAGTCTCTATGATTGTATGCTCTTCTTTTACATTGTAGACAACCAGAAAGAAGACATGAAACAATTAATTATCCTCAAGGGACGGAAAAACCCTTTTCCCCGGCTGATTTAAGACATGTTTGTAGCATGCACACCATTTTGCATTTACCATAAAACTCTTCAATTAATACAGTGACAAGTTAACCTTCTACCTCCCAGCAAGTATAATTCATGCCCATTTTACAGATCACGGCATTCTGCTGGCTATTATCCATCATTTACAAGTGTTATTTGTCCATAAAAATGGCACTAAAATGTTGAAAAATGACTATACTGCCTGCTTTAGGCTGTGTTTAACAAATGGTACCAATGCAAAAATCTCTAAGTTATGTAAAAAGCAATTAGTCAAAGAAACCATAAATATTAAAATAAAATAAAAACCCACAATATAAATGAGTGCTCATCCTGACCATAAAAATTCTAACTGTCTGTGCAAAATAAAAAGATGGGGAGGAGTTAACATAAAATGGTACACTCCATTATTTATTGTTAATAAAGTTAATCAAATTCACTGCTTCTTACTCATCCATGAATTTAAATAGAAGCTTGAACAGGGACATGCATATTTATGGAAAAGAGTTGAAAGATCATTATCTATTTCTAAGGAGGCACATTCAGCAAAGGAAAGACTTCCACTGATATAGCTGCCACCATGTTAAAACCCAAGATTGTTTTGCTTAACACGTGGTAATTCATTGTTTCATTACATTATAATTCAGTGGGTATTTTGTATAAGAGACAATTGGTAATATGTTATTCGTAATACATCAATTGCTTTTTTCATTCTTGGCAATTTTAGAAGCTTTTAAGTATCTATTTTTTATTTTGCCTTGAAACCATTTGTAACTTGTAAGTACAATTTGAAAACTATTATAACCAAAACTCGTAAATTGTGCTCTTTTAATCCAAATAATGAATAACTGTAATAGAGAAGAAAACAAACTATGTGTAAGTTCTCATCTACAACCAAATGAAATATACCTTATAAATTCAAGATTCAGAATTTTAAATTACTTTTTTTTATTTCATGTTCCTTGATAAGGAATATAGTAAAATAGGCAAAGGACCCAAAAGGTTATGAATGTAAGAAACAGAAACATGTAAATGTGAGATTTCTCAAAGAAAACAGGTCTGCAGCTATCTCTGTTTTTCTCATACTGAAATTAAATAATGTTCTATTGCAGCAGCCTGTGTTTCGCTTTTGAAACTGATATTCACAACCAGCAAACAAAATGTTTAATATTTAGTTATTTAAAGCTTTATTTTTTTTAGATCCCACTAGTTCAAAAGGCTAATCTCAGTCTTCATGTTAAATAATAAAATGAATTCTGTACACTTAGGGGAAAAAAAAGCTGCCTTTCATCCAGAAGGATTTCAAAAAGGTAGAAAAAAAAAATCAACCATGCTCTAGCAGCATTTACCGTACTTCCGAAGAAGTCCTAAAGTGATACTCTGCTTTTATTTTACATTTCTATCGTGTACTTTGTTAGCGCCTTTTTTATTGCACCGTTTAAATAATTTAATTGGCATGCAGTACATTTACAGCTACTAGATCTATTATACGTTAATGTGTTTGTAATGGTCTATAATATTATGGTGCTGGCAGGCCTACTGGGGTCTCACTTATTTCTTCATTTGTAATGACTACATGATGAAACTAACTAAGCAGGGCAGAGGCACACAGCACTTTCAGAGCTGTTAAGAACAGGACCTAGCTCCGGCCATCTCCCTCAAACTACTTAGCATCTGGTATCAAAGACTGTTATTAACTGGTTTGCTGCTTCCTTTATTCCCTGCCTTTCCTGTGAAACTGAAGACGTATGTGTCCTCTATGTGTCAAAGATTACTCTTACCCAGCACAGATTGATTGCAACCTATTACTGATTCAAAAAATAACTGCAAATGCTTTATGCCTGGACAAGAAGACATTATCACTGGTAGCTAGTAAATATAACTGACCTTATTTTCAAAAGATTTTTGGAGTAGTAAGAGAATGGAAAATACATAACAGCAAGTTTGCCTTGAATGCATGATTAGCACAGATCAGAACATGGTACTGCTTTTTTATGGTTAATATGATAGCCTTACTTGAATATTACTTCTAGAACTGACTGGAACTAGGTTTTTTTTTTTTAATTTTTTTTTTTTTTTTTGAGACTGAGGATTTGGGGGTTTTTTGTATGAGTTTATACAATTGCTCCAACACATCAATGTTCCCTCTAAGGATTGGGTTACTGTGTGCAAAAATCTTTCTTCATGAGAAAATATTTTTGGTTTTATTACCCTGTGAGCAGTATTTTCTTTGATGCAAAAAGCCTATAAATTTTATGCTCATAGCAACCCATCCTTAGAGGCAACATTGGAGTAGCATGCACACAGAGTTTCTCACACACATGCACACTAACACAATGGCCTATTCATTTTCATACTCTCACATGCATACATGCTCATTCTCACAAACACACACTCACTCTCATTTTCTCATTCACTCCCCAGACTCTCACGCACATGCACACTCACTGATTTCTCTTCCTCTTCCACACACACACACACTCATATCAGAAACTGCAAACCCTTTGAGAAGTAACACAGACCTCTCAGGACTCAAACTATAGCAGTCTTATCTATGACATGGCAGCAGTGCAAATATTATGACATGCCCTTGAACACTAATACCCCACCTACTGGGATTAACAGAATAAATCCCTACAGAAAAACTACATGTAAGCAGAAATACTGCACCTCAGTCACACATGCAGAACACAGACAGGCCTTTTCCTAATACAGAATAAGAGACTACAAATTAGAAACAGAAACATGCAGACAAAAATAAAATGGAAAGCCAAAGAAACCAGACTCTCAACAGTGGAGCATTGAAGAAGGAACAACTTTATAGTGCATATTCCCAAAGATAACCTATGCCAATCATTAAAAATTCAAAATATTTTTTTTACCTTTATTATCTGATCTTGTTTTTCTAATCAGTTGGTCCCAGGCTTTTTTTTCCCCTCCAATTCCCTTTTCCTAATTCCTTTTATAGGGTCTCCTTTTTTCTGTTTTTTTTCTTTCTCACCTGTCTTCTTCCCTTCCTCTTTCCATCCATACCTATACACTGGCAGTTATGCACACATTCAGGCTCTCCCCCAGCCACCCACTCCCACACCCACACAGGTTCTCAAACCCCACCTCCACACACACAGCCTTTCACCCACACAAACACACACCCAGACTCTCACCCACCCACAGGCTCTTACCCCCGCCATACACACACACAGGCAGACACCCAAACAAAGGCAGTCACACATACACAGCCCGCCCACAGGATCTCACCCAGCCACACATGCATATTTAGGCTCTCACCCAGAAAGACAGACAGACACACACACACACACATAGCCTCTTTCCCACCCACCCCCAAACACACAAGTTCTTAACCCCCACATACATACATCCTCTCAGCCACACATACACAGGATCTCACCACCCAAGTAGTCTTACACACACAGGCAGTCACCCCAACCATCACCACACATACAGCCTGGCTCTCACACCCAGGTACTCATTCACACATATACACCCAAGTACTCATCACACACACACACACACACACACAGAGATAGTCACCACATCACCACCCAGGCTCTCACCCAGCCACACACACACACACACACACACACACACAAACATACACAGGGCCTCAGCTGCCAGTTGGATGGAGTCTGCTGGCGGTCATCGCATCCTCCTCCTCTCTTTGGCCACCAGTGGGATGAGGACCGGTGTCAGCCATGGCATATTCTTCCTCTTTTCGGCCTCCAGCAGCATAGAATCTGATGATGGCCTCTGCTTCCTCTCTGTTCAACTGCTGCAGGCCAGGCTCCGCAGTGGGCTTGCCAAGCTGTGGGGTAGGCAGCAGCAGGAGTAGCATTTATCCAAATGTCATCTCCTGCTGCTGCATGGCTGTTCTCGCAGTAAGCGCTGCGAAATTGGCCCCGCCATAGCAGAAGATGACATATGGATAAGCGTGACTCCTGCTGCCCGGGATGGGGTGTAGGGAGTTGTGATGCCACTGATCAGATCGGGCAGGGGTTTGGTTTATCCCTGTCCAATCTGATCCTGTGCGGGGGTAAAAGTTGTGAGCGGTCGCGCACACACGCAGCTTAGAGAGAACAGTGCAAACCACACATTATTTTTTCGGCTTATGTGATTTGGTTTGCCTTGGATCATTTCTTTCATTAGGCAAAAATAGGTGATTGCCTAGAGTATTGTGTAAGATCCCATTAAGATCCCTACTGCGGCCCAGCAGCAGGATGATGTGGTGCAGTGTGTAGAGTAGAGGAATGTACCATCTCTTCACAGCAACTCCTTGAGAGGTTGTTGCTTTGGTGCACTTCTGCTTTCATATTAGGGTCTGTGTGGATTTTTTTTTTTTTTTTTTTAATTATAGTTTTTATTGAGATGCAATGAGAAAGTAGGGGTCTTTTACCTCCTGATCCTCTGTATTTGATTTGCAGGCCCAAAGACTTGGTGAGGAGCCCAGGCAATGGGTGAGAGATTTGCTGATAGTTCACACTCAATGGCTAGTTAGCAGTTTCTCTGTTTTGTGATTTTTATTTGGAAGGAAGTTTTGTCTACCCTTATTACATAAAAGAAGACAAAGGAGGCCTATAATCTGGATGAAAGTTTCTCTATGGTCTTGTCTCTTGTGAGAAAGACCCTGGCAGTAGTTTAGAAGAAAAGAGTTTTGTTTTTATGGCTGAAGATCGATCTGATGTTTTTTTAAACTTTTCAGACACACTGGTATTTCACAGTATAAGAACTAAATTGCCAACCCACTAGATATTGGAGAAGGCATGGGCTGTCGCCATCCAGTACCACACGGGTGGAGAGAGGAGGGAATGATCCACCAATCTAGAGCTCATCCAGTGGAGACAGAAAAGGGGGTGCCTACAAGATACAACAGAATAAAAGAGCAGAGTATTGCAAATCAGGCAGTTTGATTTCAGGTATAAACAAGGGGAAGGCTTAGGGCCAGATTTTCAAAGGCCTATGTGCATAGGGGGGGTTACGTGCGCCGGGCCTATTTTATAAAGGCCCGGCAACGCGCGTAAAGCCCCGGGATGCATCTAAGTCCTGGGGCTTTACTAAAGGGGCGGGGAGGGGGCGGAACGTGGGTGGTCCAGGGGCGGGGCCAGAGGCCTCCAACACAGCGGCCATTGCTGCAGGGTTGGAGGATCACGTGCCGGCAGGCTGCTGGTGCGTGCAACCTGCGCCTGCCTCGAGGCAGGCGCAAAAGGTTTGACAAAGGTCAGGAGGGAGTTAGAGTAGGGCTAGGGGGGGGAAAGGTTAGGAGAAGGGGTGGGAAGGTTAGGTTAGGGCAGGGGTCGGGAACCCATGGCTCGCGAGCCAGATATGGCTCTTTTGAGGGCTGCATCTGGCTCGCAGACAAGTGTCGCCACACTTTCCCGCTGACCCAGCTGCTCCATGGTCCTCCTCCGCCCGGGCTTAAAATGCTGTCAGCCCAGGCGGAACGCGGCAGGACAGCTGGAGTCAGCGGCACCGGCGTGCTCTCTTCTTCCCGCCCCCCCCCCCCCCCCGCGGCCCGGAAGAGGAAGTGGAGAGTATCGGGTGCGTGTGCGGCAAGAAGAGGCCACGCTAGTGCGCTCGGCATAGGCCCGAAGAAAAGAAGACTGCAGCGCGGCTCGGAAGAAAATGAAGAGGTTCAACCGCGGCCGATGGGACTCCACCTCCGCGAGGGCTGAAAATGAAGAGGTTAGCGTTGGGAGGAGGCTGCTGCTGCTGCTGCCGTGAGTTCCCGGGGTGGGGGTGGGGGAGAGAGAAAGTGAATGAGCGAGCAAACACACATGCTTGCTCGCTCATTCACTCTCTCTCTCCCCCACCCCCACCCCGGGAATTCGCGGCAGTAGCAGCCTCCTCCCAACGCTAACCTCTTCATTTTCAGCCCTCGCGGAGGTGGAGTCCCATCGGCCGCGGTTGAACCTCTTCATTTTCCTCCGAGCCGCGCTGCAGTCTTCTTTTCTTCGGGCCGATGCCGAGCGCACTAGCGTGGCCTCTTCTTGCCGCGCACGCACCCGAAACTCTCCACTTCCTCTTCTGGGCCGCGGGGGGGGGGGGGGGGGCGTGTGTGTGTGTGTGTGTGTGTGTGAGAGATTGCATGTATGTGAATGATTGAGAGCCTGTACATATGAAAGAGAGTATGTCTGTGATTGAGAGCCTGCCTGTGAGAGAGAGAGAGCATGAATGTAAGTTTACCATTGGGAACCTGTATGTGTAAGTTTGTGATTGAAAACCTGTTTGTGTGAAAGAGTATGTGTGTATGATTGAGATCCTTTGTGTGTGAGAGAAATCATGTGTATGTATGATTAAGAGCCTGTGTGTATAAATAAGAGAGAGATCATGTGTGTCTGTGTGTGATTGAGAGCTGGTTTAGGTGATGGAGCATGTGAGAATGTGATTGAGAGCCTGTGTTTAAATGAGAGAGAGAGAGACCATGTGTGTCTGTGTGTGATTGAGAGCTGACTTAGGTGAGGGAGCATGTGAGTATGTGATTGAGAGCCTGTGTGTAAATGAGAGAAAGAGAGGACATGTTTGTAAGCATGTGAATGAGAGTCTGTGTGTGAGAGAAAAAGACAGCATGTATTTATGTGATTGAAAGCCTGTGTGTGTGTGTGTAAGCGTGAAAAGATAGACAGCATGTGTGTAAATGTGTAATTAAGAGCCTATATAAGTGAGAGAGAAAAAACATGTGTATATGTGAGTACTGAGAGCATGTGTGTATAGGTGTGTCATTGAGAGCCAGTGTGAGAGAGAGCGCTGGTATGTGACTGAGAGAGGAGAAAGTTCCAAGCAAACCACCCCACCTCCTGCTAATTCAGAACAATCTCAGGACACCTGGATATCAAACGTTCCCAGGTATGCAGAGCAAAAAAATTTTTGTATCCTTATTATTTTTCATT